>NC_142179.1:25985961-26290192 GCF_026936395.1 Plectropomus leopardus
AAATGCGGGTGCGGTGGTATGCTGATTGCAGATAGTGGGCACACACACACCAACCGTCAATTTAGTACAATTCTGATTCACTTACAAACGCAGAGTGGTTATGAACAACAAAACTGGTCAGTGTGCATGTGTCATAAATCTGATGGGAATTTTCCATTTGCACTTATTTTATGCTCAGAGTAAGAACATTTCTACGCACATATTAGTAAAAGAGGTCCAATAAAACTACAGTACTTAAAAACGGAGCAAAAAACACCAAAAGGTAAGGAAGTAGTAATGACGTAAGAAGACATTTATAATTATTATTATTCCAACAAAGTCATCGTCACTGAGAAAGCTTCAGGTTGTGCGATTTTATTAAGTGCCACATGAAATGCAAACATTATAGTGTATCTCTGAGTACTGCTGTAACTGGACAAGTGTAGTATCATCAATTCATTTCACACTAAATGTCCTGTGCATACATTATGCATTTTAAATGGTCTATATTATAGAATACAGTTCAACCACAAAAACATCAAAAATATTTGTATATTTGTATGAATCTATAGTCCCTCATAAGCAACAAAACAGCAAAACAAGTCAGCAAATATGTTTTTTTTTGTTATTTCTACTCATAAATCTGCTTACAAAAGAATTATAGAAAAACTCAAGGGCTTTTGGCCTGACTCTAGCTCAAAATTCACAAACTCCTTCGTATTTGTAACAGCTTTGACCCCGCATCCCTTCCCTCGCTCATGCACACACACAGTCACACACACACAGATGCAGGAAAGGCATGCAGAAGCCACTCCTGCATGTGAAAGCATGCATCCTTACACACCCACACACACAGCACTGTCTGTGTACAGTACATTTTTAAAATGGCATGCAGTGTAGGTGATATTTTGGTCCCTTTGTGTCAGCAGGAGATTCAAATGATCATCCAGATCCTCAGAGCGTCAGAGAGCTAGTTCTGTTGAGTTTGTCTAAAGCGTTGGCGTTAGGTAAATCTGGCCTTGGTACAAAGTGATGTTGCTTGAGTCCATTGCAGCTATGCATCATTAGAGCAAAAATAACCTAAAGAGACCGTGGAGGCCAGGCTATATGAAAAACAAAGCCCCAATTCTCATTCTATTATAAGAAAGGCAAGAAAGTGAATCATAATATTGCAAAGTATGGATAAATGTGATCAGAAAAGAACATCCTCTGCCATTTTGTTGACCAGTGTCCGACTCCACGCCCCATCCCAAGGTCTATAACGGAGTCAGATGGTGTGGGGCCTCAGGCAGATAAGCAGCACTCTACGTCCAGAGCGGGGCAGGTGAGGCGTGGCAAACACATTAGTGAGGGCACACGGTGACTTGAGGGCCTTTGTACCTCTGGTTGGCGTGCTTCTCACAGTACATCACATCTCCGACACAAAAGTGACCTCTCATCTGGAGGTTAAGACCGCAATCTGCGCAAGTGTAGCACTCTGCGTGGCGGAAGCGGTCGTCCGAGATGCGCACGGCCAGTGTGCTGTGGAGAGATGATGTAGTCAGACAGGAGACCAACACACGGGACTATCTGACGACAGGGTGAAATGATTTGCCTCATTTCCAATGCAAATCAACTGGAGTGTTGGAATGGTCAGCACAGATAAATACTACTGAGTTGTCTTGTCTTGGAGATATCGGACAAGATGGCACCAAAAAAAAAAAAAAAAAAAAACACACACACACACATATATATATACATATATATATAAATGACAGTGAAAAGCAAATAAAAGAGGGTTGAGTTGAGCCTATTTTTAGACTGACAGAGCACTTGAACTGTGTTACATTCAGCTTCACATTCAACATAAAAATGTACTTGAAGGCAATTAGAGTTAATGTGCTGCATGAGACATTAAAAACTCAACAGCAATGTCTCTTTCCAGAAATCATGACCCGGTTAGTCAAGATAATCCACAGACCTTTTTGTGAGCATTTTCCCATAGGAACTATTTTCCTTCTACCGATTTACATGCACCAGCTGTATCACCATGCAGAAGGAAGCGGCATCTATTGCCAGCTCATCTAGCACCACTGAGTTAACGTTACAGCCCGGCCGAGACGGAAACCATTAATGTTCACATTTTGAGCTGCCACGGGCCTCTCGTACATGAGCTGATGCATGCTTCCTTTTGCACGGTGATACAGTTGGCTATTTTGTATGTGGATATATAACTCTTGTTGTCACAAGTTGACACTAAAGCAAAACTGTCATTTGTAAACTTGTTTTTCTTTTCAAACAGGTAACAATATTTGAATTTAGGCAGATAGGATTTCTACACAATGAAATCAAAACTGCACTTACATCAAGAAAAAACACATTGGCATTGGCAGATGCGTTTTTGGTTGATTTAGGTGAAAAAAAAAAAGAAAAGAAAAATAAGCAATATACTCAAATATGAATGAGACTTTTTTCCAGTACATTCAGTAAATTGATGCTATAGTCAACCTAATAACCGGTTGTTACTTTGGACACACATTTAAAAAAAAAATAAAAAAAATAAATAAATAAATAAAAATCACCATCTACACGTGGACCATCTTTTACTGCAGGGCAAAGTATGTTTGTTATTATTCATACACCGATGTTGATGCAGTGAATGTGTAACTGCAGGTGACTTACACAATGCTAGTGCCGCACTTCTCACAGATGTGGGTTTTTTTGACTCCTCCCACTGATGTGCCTGGTTTGGGGGCGCTGGGCGATAGTTTTCCTGGGAACCGCAGGGCTGCCTCTGGAGTCAAACACACAGACACACACACATGAACAACATGAACATGATCAAAGGGATGTTGTGACAGGCCTGCATCTCCGTTCATCACATCAACACTCGGTTTGCCTTCACTGCCCTCTGTCAGTGGAGCTTGTTTGTGTTCCCCACTTATCATCACGACCTCATCACCCAGGGGACACGCTTCATGAAGTGGGTTTCCACACATTGGTCATTATCACATCATGAAAGAATGTTATTGCTATCTAGATTTATTTGGCCCATCATTTATCAAACAGAGGGGGAAAAGGAGGACAGATGCATTCCATGATATGCTGTTCACAATATGAACTGCACACAGGAGAGCTTTTCTCTCCATCCTGCACAGGTGACGGCCATATGGCTGTCCAAGTAACAACAGTGACTCACACTCGGTTATTCTGCACAACGCACTTAAAAGAATTATTCTAAAAAGGAGAGCAAAACTGTAGGAGATGATATAAGTAACGTTGCATTTGACAGAACAGCTGATTCCTGAGAACGGCCCCTGTCCAAAGTCAGTCTAAATCTAAACACGTGTGTGTGATCCTGCCAAGCTACTCCGTGCAGTCACGTCCCATTTATTTTCTATACTTGGTTATCTGGAGTAACGGATCATTTAACTTAATCACACATTTTACAATAAAAATGCCAAATGAAAATTATAAGTAATTACAATTCACATTAGAATATGCACGTGAATATTTGTGCGATGGACACTGTCAAAAAATTGACTCTTATTTTTCTATAAAACGCATAAGGAGAGGTTGTATTGAGAATGTATTGTATGTAGTGCACATCATGTGCCACCAGAGGTCAGTAGTGGAGATAACGTTACACAAATGTAAACAACAGGTTAGCAAAAGCAGAGAAAGCAGGGAAGACCTGCACATTTTCCCATCTCACCCTGTAAATTAAGGGTTTATTTCCACCCAACCAAATTGGGTCACCAGACTGGTGATTGTTAGACTAACTAAACCACTAACTAAACCAACAACGTGAAGATGGTTTTAGTGAGTTTTATTTTGTTTGTGTTGAGTATGAATGAATGGGTTTTAGGATGACTTTATTGTTAGTTATTTGACGGAAAAAGCTTAGCGAGCCTGTGTAATGTAGCAGACTCACAGTGTGTATGTCATGGTGTGGTTGCGCTGCACACAAATACTGTCTATATACATTGTATACCCTTTTAATTTCAGGAAGGTATGAAAATTAGATACCACTCAATCCTAATGAACACTATTAAGTACTGCATGCTAAATAGATGGTGATTCTTTCTTTTTTTAATTGCGCACATTGGTTTTAAAATGCAGAAGAGTGCTTCTAACCTTTTTCATCAGCCTCCAGGACCTCTCGCAGCATGTTAAAGGTGTTAGACTGACGAGGCGCCGTGCGGAACTCCCTATTCTCCTGAATCATCTTGTACACCTCCGATTCCTTGTCATACTTCTGCATGGCGAAGTCCGAGCTCGAACTGCTGTAGAAGAAGGAAATTAGAGTGTCACAAGTCATAGTTTTTCACATACAGTTAAATCATACGTCAAGCTATTGCTGATGTTCTCAGCAGCAAATGTTCGTTCATGAAAGACTTGTTGTGAATTTGGTTTCATGAAATCCAGAGGAAATTAAGGAAAAGGGCAGCAGCTGGTTTTGAGACTTTGACCTATGAGCATTAAGTCTAGAGTGCACACCACAGGCAAGAGGCCAAACAGTGTCCAATCGCACATTATTCCCTCAACAGGACCCCGTCATATCCCCTTACCAGAGGCACTGTTCTCACTCAGAAAACAGCCTTGAGGCAAAGACAAAGAGGATATGAGGTGGACAGTGGAAACTTCATAGCATGTGTGAAATCTTCTCTAATGCAAAATAACAGCGGCTAAATCTTTTTAGCAACCATGATTGTGTAAAAGAAGTAAAAAGTCCTTCGCCTGACACCAGACATGACAGAAAATAACTGACACAAGATTTGTACTTTGTACTAATAGTCTACGAAACAGCTACTAAACAACAAGAAATGTCTTCCTGACAATGCATAGGAGGGGCAGGAGACAAGAGGAGGCTTTCACTTATGAGTAGTATAAATTATCAATTTATTAGGATATTAGAAAAAAGAACAGTGACTCTCTTTACAAGTAAATTCTTCACCCCTGGTGTGGTAGAAATAAGTTATTCTTTACTGCTTCATCCATACTTGATGTGTGGTTGAATGCCAATCCCTCCCTGAAGAAAACAAATGTAAAATGTGGACTGACATGACAAATAAGTAAAAACAAACACAAAGTAACAAAGTATGTTCTCGTGTCAGTGTATTTGTCTGGAGGGAGCTGGTGAGTGTTTGCTGTCAGTAGGAACCTGTTGGTCAGGTACACTAGCTGGGCCAGGTGTTGTCTGATGCTTTCCACCTGCAGCCAACTTGTCAGCCAGAATCAGTCAACTTAACCTGACTGACTGTCCCACCTGTTGTCACATACGACAAATCTGCCCAAATATTTATCCTTTAACTGAGACCTGCACTGTGAAGAATCTGCACGGAGAAAATGACCTAAACCTCCATTAAGGAAAGTGTTTGTTACCGTCATTTAACATGTAAAATTTTCAGCATCACTGCACTATGACACCTTGTATTTGGTTATATAATTGTACAAGGACAAAATTAAAGTTGCGCGGCTGTGACATATTTACACACTGGATCTGAAACAATGATTATGAGGCTAAAATGCAGAGTTGAAGCTTTAGTTTGGGCAAATAGAGTAGGAATTGTTATTCTTTTTATACATGACCCTCCAGTTTATTGGAGCAAGATGTAATTTTTCACAATTGTTGTCAAAGCCTTTGTAGTCTGTGGTATTAATGAACGGCAGACTTCAGCAAATACTTGGTATCTTCCCTGGTGATGCTCTGCCAGGTCTGCAGCAACTTTCACTTCTTGCTCGTTTCGGGCTTTTGCCTTCAGCCTGTGAAAGACATGCTCTGCTGGATTAAGGTCAGGTGACAGACTTGGCCAGTCAAGAGCATTTTGCTTTTTTAGTTGGCCAGAGAAAAAAAAACCTCCATGGTTGCTTTGGTTCTGTGTTAAGAATCACTGTCCTGTTGCATTGTCAAAATTGTGGGACTGTGCAAAAAAAAGGGCTCTAACAGGTGAAAGTCAGCAATCTAACCCTGACAGTCATGGTTTTATTTTGATTTCACTGTGCAAAAGAACAAGATAAAAGCTTAAAAACAGTGGCGCTGTCCAAATAATTATGACTTGCACATGTGACATTCCCTCATTGTGTTGCATATAAAACATCTTATATGTTCATAGGGGTTTATAAGTTTCAAGTTTCATGGCCGTGTTTGACAAGTATTGCTCCTCCCTACATTTTACTTTAGGATCCCTCTATATGAACAAGTCTGAAAAGGGAGACGGCAGACAAGACAACAAATATGCGACCGAGACTCAGACCCTTTTCTCTGAATCACTGAACATGGTTCAAATTGAAAACAGACTTCCAAAGCTCTCCACATGCTCAGCTCCACCCTCAGCAATCCATTTTCGCCTCACTCACCATCCCTTTTGTAATTGCATTCTCAAAACAAATGGAAAGTCTAGGTCGAATGGGAGGAAAACAAATAACACAAGTGAGAGTGAGAGGAAACGGCATGCATCTGAGCAAGCAGTCGAGTACACACAGATCTGCAGGGCAAGCAAAAAGCATCGAACAACTACAGAGTAGTTTGTCATCTGAGAATAAAAATGTTCTCACATCTACACAGTGTCTGCGTCTAACATGAATGTGTTGCTGGTTTCCATACTCAGACTTGGCACAGAGCAGCTATGATAAAGATCTAGTCATAGCACATGACCGTAACCAAAACATATCGAAGATCACAACCACATTTCTCAGACTAACTTACAATACAACCCTGAAATCAAAGTTGGTACATCCTGACAAAAGAAAACCAAATGACATAACTCAAAATGACAAGACTCACCTCAAAGAGAAACAAAGAGGGAACAAAGAAAGAGAGCTCAGCTTTTCTTTCCAGTAACTACAACTCTAATAATGCTGCTGCAGCAACTCGGAACAGAAAAAACAATATTAGATGCCGAACACACACCTCTATCTAAACCAGACAGACGGAAAAACAAGAGTCTGACTGAAAGGTGTGCCTCTGGGCTGAACCTCATTGGACATGCGACATGAAGGGGTGGGTGAATGGGTGTCACTGAGGCTGTGATTGGCTGGGGAGGAGCAGGGAGAGGCTTGGTGTGCAGGCCCGGGGCTCCAGACGGGGGGCCAATCAGGGGGAGAAGTAAAATAGGACTTTTTTGGGGAACATGGGGTGTTTGGGAATGACTGCCGTTGCTGACACGTCATATCACGAGCTGCGGTTACTCAGGGGGGAACTGGGGCCAAAGTCAACCATCCTGCACTGTGAAAACACAGGCACCCGGCTCTCCAGCAGAGAGAGTGGACACAGAGGACTGTGTGCAAGACTAAAAGAAGATTTTATATTTCTGCTGAGATAAAACACATAAGTGAGTGTAAGTGAACCCAAAATTGTTCAGAGGGCTGCACCTGCACGCTAAGAACTGAGTCAGGTTACAGCTTCATCACTTCATCATAGGAGGCAAAGCAGGAAAAAGCAAACTGCAGTGCAGGTGTTGCCGGACACAATATAATGTTTCCCAAAGGCTGAAAGTTCATTTGTAGTTGTTGACTCAGTGCAGCTGCAAACAGCTCCGAGCAGCTCTCAGCTGCAACACAGCAGTGAATTCACAAGCTCACTAACAATTGTACACTAAATGAATGCATTGGTTTGACAGACCTTTTGGTCCATTTGCACTTTCGACTGCCTTTCCACACAGACTTTTGAAAAGCAGAAACAAAAATTACAAATATACAAAGGAATGTTTCGAGCAGGGACCAGATGAATTCCAAATATGGGTAAAACTGCAATATCCCAACCACTGAAATAACCTCAAGAAACCCAACAGAATATCTCTGCAATAAGAAATACTTTTGTCAGGCTTATGGTGACCATTTTATATTGAATCTGTGTCAGAGCTGTTGATTCAGCAATACCGTAGGCTTAAGTAGGTCTACCATTGTGTCATTAGATGAGATTACACTTCCATAAAACAACTCGGTACAATAACTACTGCCTCAAACATTACCACACAGTAAATCAGCACCTTTCTGTCACAACTTAAACTTAAGTCTTGGCAACATAGAGAAAACCAACTATCACAATTTTTTTGGGCCAAATACCGCTTATCCAAAATCTAAGACGACATCTAATTTATATATAATTGATGTATTGCGCAGCTCTATTTCAACCAAAAGCAAGTTTTCTTTCTTTTATAAAATGTCTAAGCATTTAGGAACCAGGCTTGAATCTGTGTGTGTAATCCTACTGGCCTATAGATGGCGCTGAACTACTGCCCGACAGGACACCGTGGTGCCTCTATTAATACATGAAAGCCTCAGACTGCTTCACATCTCAGTCACTGAAGAGGAACTACTTTCATAAGCTAAAGTGGAGTAAAACTGTTAAGGCAGTTCAGCATGTTGGTTGTCTTGTGGACTGTAAACAGATCTGGTTGTTCATAATCAAAGATACAAATAAAGTACAGTGTGTCTTTTTTCCACTTTCCCAAAAGATGCAGTACAAGTATGACTGATTTGGAACAGTTACTCTTTGGCTGGTTAGATTTGACTGCAACATATTTATATTTAATGATGCAATGCAACAAAAGATGCAGCTAAAAGATTAGAGGTGTGTATCCATAGTAGACTGTTTAATACACGTAGCTTTGGCAGTGAACTATTGTGTTTTAACATGTTTTTTTGGTGTTTGCAATGTAAGCGATCTATACCTGCGCCGAGGGGACATGGGTACATCCCGATCAATGGGGCTATGGGGTGAGTAGCGTCCTGGCGGGGTTGGGGTTCTGCTGGACATATTTCTGTAGTCTGAAGGGGAGAACTCCTGTAAAGTAAGAGGAAGGCAACAACAAAAGCAAGAGTGAGTGAATGAGTAAGCATGAAAGTCTTCCTGCAGCAGATGAAACCAACCTTGCAGCTCAGAGTTGAGGAATCTTTTGAAACAGTGTGCAAGTGTTTAGACTGTGATGCAATGTTACTGTAAAAAATAGTCTATACAACATTGCTATGAAAAGAGCGATGTTGAGTGCAGAGACAGGATATTAGCAGCGGCATATCTGGATTACAGCTCCTTCATGCAGTGTATTGGCACTAAACAAATGAAGTGTCCTTATTTCAGAAAGGTCTAAATTTGAGGAGACCATTCTGTTTGACAAAGTGGAATCAAAAACACTCTGCAAGATATATTAAGTCAAGATCAAAACAGGAGACATTTATTGGTAGATTAAATTAACTCCAGATGGACAAACACCACAGATAGTTTCTTTTTTACTTAACAGCTTTGACTGAAACCTGGTGAAGTTCCTTCACTGCAAAATAAACAACACACTTGGTCATTGTTTGATTGTATTTGGTGCCCCGTGCTCTCAGCGTTTCTATTGCATGAGTCACGCCCCAACATTCCTCTACTGCGGGCTGATCAGTCTCAACAATCACAGCAACCCACATCAACATTTTCTGTCTTGATTACCATTTATATCAGAGCTGTACTTCAGCCCCTCAGCTGATAGATGATAGATTGTGTGGCAACAGATGTTTGGCACTGACTCCAATGTTGGTCTGATGGGAAAGACAGAGCTTGCATGTACTTCAATGGCTTCCAGATGCAGTGCAAATCTCACAATTATTCATGGCAGTTATAAACAGTGTCCCTCGTCACGAAATGAGAGACATTCCACGCGGCCGGAGCCTCATTCAAACCCAACACTAAGTACAGTACAAACAATAGTGCAATTCAGGAAGGAAAATTTGAGCTAAGTTATTGAGTGAATAATGTTTGACTTTTGACAAAAGAGGGCGCTACATACCTACTGTACACAAGATGATCATAAACTGTCGTCTCAGCAGATGTGCTAAGGACATTTTTTATTGTAGTTGTTCTTAGCAGGCAAGAGCACACAGTTACAACACTGCGGGCAAAGGCTGATTTATTTAATTATGCCATAATAGTGCAGGAGTATGCCACTCGTGAAAGTGACCTCAGGCACATGTTCACACTTAACACATTTAGCACACCTGGACTAAGTCTGCACAGCACATAACTCAACTGGGACACTTTTACTGTCAGGAATTCCTACAAACTAATTGTTTTTACCCACAACACTGTCTGTAAAACCGGGAAAAGCTGATCATAGAAAGCAAACTCATGCACTGCTGCAATATTCAAACTAACAAAATGACTTGGTAAAAAAAAAAAAAAAAAAGGGAAGTCTCCAAACACTTTCACAACTTCCAGTTTGCTGGGAAACAAAGCTATTACTTTATTTTAGGTCTGTGCACGGTCCAGGAAAACTTTGACTGCGAATCAAAACAGCCCACAGACAACTCAAGAGTACAGCTTTCACAATAAAAGCTCACTGAGTTTTTCTCCCTCAACCATCACCAGCTGGCATCAGTGTCAACTCAGGCTCCATCTAAGGGAGAAACGTCTCCACCCGGGTCTTTGAACCAGTACATTTCTGAGGCTCAAGTTGGAGCTGATGCAGGAGCTCGACGCTGACACAGTGGCACTGATGGAGTCAAAGATTTGTGCGTCCAATGCCAGCACCCGCTTCCAATTCAGAAACTCTTTGAACAATGTCTCTGTTCTCAATTGAGTCCAATTTTCCCTCTTCTTTTTCCTTAGTGAGTGGGCAGATTAGTGGTGCGTGCCAGGAAGCCTTTACCAGAAACGATCACTGGGACATCTCCCTGTGATTCCTCCCAGGATAAACCAAGCATAATAACTGCAGGCTCATAGGATCACATATTCCATATCATCAGAGCACAAGAATAGAGACATGCATGTCCTCTCCTGCTGTGAACCAATCTCCAGGGCATGTACCTGATAGTAAACATGCTTTAGGGATTCTTTCTGGAAGACCTGAAGCCACACAGTATGTGCATATGAATCCACACTAATGCAAAGCAAGCCTATGTTATATAAGTGTCTGGCCACTGAATGTAGATCTTCATGCTCTCCAACAGCTGAAGAGTTATGGATAAAATCGCATCTCTGATCTATGAGACTCAAGAGGAATGCAATGAAGTAAAGAAAAACAAAGTAAAGAGGGAGAGGAAAAAAAACAAGTGCTCCATTTTGACAGTGAGTATGCAGCTGTGATTGAGCTTCACCTTAGAAGGTTAAAAACAAAAGCAAAAAAAACCAAACAAAAAAAAACCACCACAGCAGCTCCCCGATCACCATCATCAACTCTGCAATGCTAGCCTTTTATAGCAGTAACTGTGGCATGGCTGGCAATGGCTTCAAACTGGGCTACCCAAAACATCTTTGTTCTGAAATCATCACTGCTCCATTGTAAGCCATCAAACCATTACGCACAGCTGATCTCAGAGCTGCATTACATATGGTAAACTGCTCCCTTGCAGTGCCAACAGCACCCCCATGCCTCACCCACAAAAAAACTAAGGGAGGGGTGCACACCGAGGAAAGCCTGTTATTTTGTCTTGGATGGGGGTATGTTTCAGAGATGGGAGAGAACATTGGGGAAAATCATCAGCCAACTCTTCCTGGTTCCTGTGGCTGGTGATGAGAGGAAACTCTGATTAAAGCTGCACTGAACTGTAATCAGGAGCTCACAGTCAACATACCAGAGATCATTAAGCTGTGTCACTGGTATGCTGGTCTTGAGCTGCATATAATAATAATAATAATAATTATACATTTTATTTATAAGCGCCTTTCTCAGCACTCAAGGACACTTTACAGAGATAAAACAATTACAATAAAACAATAGATAAAAGCTACACAGAGTATAAAATGGAACAATGACACAGAGTAAGCAATCTTGAACGGGTGAGTTCTGAGACTGGATTTTAAAAAAGGAAGAGAGTCGATGTTTTGAATGTCCGGTGGGGGTGAGTTCCAGAGTTGGGGAGCAGAGTGGCTGAAAGCTCCACTCCCCATAGTGCTGAGGCGGGCAGGGGGCACAGTGAGGTGGATGGAGGAGGAGGATCTAAGGGAGCAGGAGGAGATGGCGATGTGGAGGAGATCTGACAGGTAAGGAGGGGAGAGGTTGTGTATGGCCTTGAATGCATACAGGAGGATTTTGAATTCTATTCTGAATTTAACCGGGAGCCAGTGGAATTGCTGTAGGATGGGGGTGATGTGAAATAAGGGGGTTTTGGTGATGATGCGAGTGTCTGAATTCTAGACCAGATGAAACTTATGCAGGGATTTGTGAGGGAGACCGAAGAGGAGACTGTTACAGTCATCAATACGGGAGGTGACGAGGCTGTGAACAAGGATAGAAGTGGAATGCAGAGTGAGAGAGAGGCGGAGACGAAAATATGCGGCCTGGGGGTGTGTGTGTGTGCGCGTGTATGTCCCTTTTTTAATCATTCCTGGTCTGGGACGTTTTTGCAGGTCCATGAACACAGCACCGGTATATATGCTCCAACAGTGCTCCCAAAAGTTAAAAACAGAAAAAAAAAAATCTACATTTTTTGATTGTTGGGGGCTGCCAGAAAATATAGGAATGTGTGGGGAAATCCTGTAGTGATGTGTATTTAATATTAAAGAGAAATACTTTAAATTTGAAGGTAGTTTTTCAGGGGCTTTAAAGCTGAAATCTAACTCGCTGTAGGATATGTCTCTCTGCAACAGAAAGACATCTGCAGCGAAGATGGCAGAATAGTTTTGAAAGGTTGTGTTGAAGCCTGCTGTTTATTTGAATCATCCATCTGTCCGTTTTTGTATAACCACTTTATCCCTGGCATTGGAGCTGGAGTCTATCCCAGCATGCACTGGGAGAGAGACAGGGCAAAATGTGACATTAATGGGATTTTGCCTGAATTTAACGTGCAAAAATCCAAAAGTGTGCTTTTGCTACGCTGAGTGTACTTTACTGGTATTCTCAACCAGGACAGGTGTGATGTGACAAGCCATTCTCAAAAGACATTTCTCAAAGCGGAATGTAAAGGGTGTCTCCAACCACAATAATTAAGCCAAATTGTTTGTTTTGCATTGCTCTACCAAACACTTTTAACAGTGATTTATTTATTGAAACCATTAGGGATACCCACTTGAAAATCTGTTTTTATGATCTGTTTTTTTTAAGTGTCTTTTGTTGCTCTAAAACAGATTTTTGGATGACTGAGCTTTAACGTCATTATCTGATTTAAATAAACGAATGACCAAGTGCGACGGGCTTATGGTCGGGAAAAGGCTTGGTATGGGAGGGAAAAATTGCGGCTAAACTGTCAAAAACGCAAGAGAATCACTCCATAACAAGAGCAAGCCTCTGTCTGATTGGCCACTTCAAGACACAAACAAACAGGAAATGGTGAACTGAAGTGAGAGCAGCTGTTTCAGATCAAGGCTCATGGGAGATGTTGGGGACAGTGCCAGTGGAGGAGCCTTCAGTCTGGCTCCAAGCAAGCCACTCTGCATCATCATCATTACCACCCTGCAGCTTCAATTACAGGGCACGGGCCAAGCAGCGCACAGGACCGATGCCTAAGGGAGCTTTTATTTTGGGAAGCTTGATGCTGCTGTACGAAAGTGCTATAACTGCTCGTTCACTGTCTCCACCACAGACATGACTGCTGTACTACAATGAGGCGGGGGACACCAGACATCCTGGGCTGGGTAATAATCAGCGCTGTGTACAGTGTTTCCTATCCAGCGGTGTGCATTGGTGGAGGTCCTGAGCAAAGACCTGAGGCTGACGGTAACCTACTCGTTATCCACTGTCACTGATGGACCCTGCCTTGTAATTATGTCTGCGCTGTGGATGCATCATTGTGTCCACATTCTGTAGCAAATAAAACACGTTTTATATCAAAATTCATGTCATTAACATTCTTTAGCTTTTATTGCCTCATATCCCACTGCAGCTGCTTTATGGAAGGTCTCAGACTAAATAATGACACGACGAAACCAGTGGGCTAATGGGTGCAGACTGGGAGCTCCAAAAGAGGCCCCTTTTTTCTATTTTACATGTATTTTCAAGTCAAAATTTAAAATACAAGAGGTATCTTTTTTCTAACCTTAGGCCATGCTCAGTTTCTTTTTCCAAAATAGGGATGTAAAACTCTTCCTATACAGTACCCCGTCCATACTGCAGTGCACTGAGTAAGCTTTCGAGTCACGCTCAATCTTCTAAATCCTCTATAATGCCTTCTACATATAAATTCTTGGCTTCGGCTTACATTGTACAGCATTCAATAAGATGGAATAAAATGACAGATCTTTGTGATGCTAATACCCCCCCCCCCCATTCATTCGCCTCGGCCACACACCATCAGACTGCTCCAGATACAAACCATATGTACAAGATTAGAGGCCAAATGAGGAGCAGAGAGATGAAGACAACAGGATGACTGTGTATACTGTAATTCACTCTGTGCACTTTGGTCACTGTCAGCTAAAACAGAGCTGCATTTAGTTTATCTTCCCGCTGCTGAGACTACAATTTCCAGTTTTTAAATCTAAACTGGTAACAAAATGGCACATTGATGAGTTTACAAGTGGATGCTCGAGGAAATATCTGACCAAAGCATCAGGTCACAGGTTCTCTATACTATAATGTCCATGACTCCGGCAGCTAAGCACATGATAGATGTTGACGAACCTAATCCTGTGTGAACTGTAATGGCACAGTGAATCATTTGAGACCCCTGAGACGAGCCAAAGCCGTCTCATGTGACCATAGTGTAGGTGGTCTGAGGGAGGCACTCACCCACACTGCCACCAAAAAAAT
This sequence comes from Plectropomus leopardus, assembly GCF_026936395.1. Lineage (NCBI taxonomy): Eukaryota > Metazoa > Chordata > Actinopteri > Perciformes > Serranidae > Plectropomus > Plectropomus leopardus. Next base: position 26,000,586 of record NC_142179.1, read on the forward strand.
CAAAGACACAATGAGGAATGAATAAGAGTCTGGACGTTTATTTATCCACGAAGGGTGCTGCAAGCAACACATTTTTCATCCCTATTAAATTCCCCACAAGGCTCCAACTGGAGCAGCGTATCAAGCTCATTAGACATCTGGATTTCATTATGGGCAGAATGAAATCGCTGGACGACATGATACTTTTAATTTGTGGTCACCACGATGCCTCTTCTCATATGCATCAGAAAAAGAACTGTAACAATCAAAAGAGGATTAGTTCAAACCAATGTGTGATGATCAAAATTGTCATAACGAGCTGGGAGGTCCAGATATGAAGCCACTTCAAATAGAGGTGATGGCGCTCTTAACTGTTAGTGTGCCTGACAGCATCACAACAGCAGTAATAAAGACAAATAAAGTGACAGAAAACATCTGCCACACTGGTTTCAACGGTACACTAACTCTACTGTGTAACATAGTGCTATGACTTATAAAGCAATACAATATGATAGAGTGCAGCCTAACACTCATATTTCTACAGGAATTTCCGTGAAGGGCTAAAACATAAATCCAAGATGTCAGCAAGACGTGCATTTATGGTGTCACAGTGAGGCAGAATTATTCTTTAGTGTTCTGTGCCATTTTACCAGCTTAACACTTATGATTTATGACCAACGAATGCAGACTTGGTAACCATTACCCTAAAATGTAGGTGTGGTCCTGTATAAAACTCTGGGAATATATGCTGACGTGTGTTTTTTCTGGCATGAATACACTGAGGGGCAGTTATACACATCGTTCCCTTGACAACAACTTTTGGAATGTTGACATACCGCTCAACCACCTTCGTAAACAGCACCAACTAGTAAAAGAGCCCATCTCTCCCGGCCAACATTTCCCCATAAAACTCACAGGCCCGAGTGTCCCCATGAGTGCGCCCCGGGGCCTGGAAAGCACCGGGAATCAAAAGTGCCCCAGTTTGCTTTTCCACTCCAGGGGAAAGAAAAACAGGCGTGCTGATCAATCAGTTGGGATGAGGAGAGGCATGCTGCCTGCGCAGTGGCCACAATGGACCCCAAGCTTAACGGCTACGAGTCCACGTGAAAAGGCCTCACACTGTCCAGTCACAGAGCTCACTGTGCAGAGAAGAAGAAGAAAACATCCCTCCACCACAACCACGGCCAGCACCGCTCCCCCGACACTGGCTTGGCTTAGCGCAGTGCCGATGTGCCAAACCAAACAACAGCCCCACTCATGTCAGACCTGAAATAGTACATCATTCCAAGCCATCATCGTCAAGAAGGAGGTATGCATGTCTGTATTTAGTGCTGGAGGAGAAGCCTCTCACAGGTGAGGTGCCTCTTCCTCTCTCTTCAGGATTGGAGACTTGTAAAGACTTTGTTATAACTTCGATCTTCAACCGAGACTGCGTGCAACATAAAATTCTACATTTTGATTCTAGTTAAAAACATAAACTTAGTTCTATTCCTGCATGCCAAGTCTCCATTTCTGCTCCAACACGATGACCGCAGCTTTGCACTCCAGTCCACCACAACCTCCAGAATAGAGCAGGACAAAGCCAGACGCTGGCGTGCCGGTTGGCCTGCTGGACAGAGAAATGTATGGTACTGAAGATGTATGTATGGATATTTACCCTGCCCTGTCTGGATAAAGAGCTTACTGACACATGTCACAAAGCCAAGGACACTCTACCCGATTTAGCTTGAAAAGAGGAAAAGTTTGGTCTGTACGGGTGTCACCCGGCAGGAGCTGGCCGTCCTACACTAGGAGGGATATTTATAAAGCAACCACCCTATCCCAGCACAGGATCAGGCAACCCGTGAAGGCAACCCTCAGGAACCTCAAAGTGCAGCAATGGCAAAGCCAGACATGGAGCCTGGTCCTAATGACCCAACGACGGGTCATGTCTCATGAAAAGCAGCTTGGTTTTGGCCCTGCTCAACGCAACAGAGATCCCGTTGTGGTCATTTCTTGATGATATAAACAGATGCTCTGAATCATGACGGTGGCCGGCCAGTTCAGATACAATCTCATGCCCGGCTCCCAGGAATCTAGGTTGCCTTTGCTCTTTTTGTCATGGTAGTGAGCTAGTAGATATTAAAGTCAGCCAGTCACATCACAGCATGACAAAACACAACTGAAGGGTACAGAGCTATACCTCATAACCTGCATCAACGCTGCATTAAAATCATAAATGGAAATACTTTAACTCACTTTTTCCTACAGAGATTTATCACACACCTATAGCAATGCATTTTAAATATCCACAGTTTTCTTTACATTTGCCTCTCCTCTTAAGGTGGTCAGGGTCAGGGTAAGTTGGCTGGGACTGTTGCTTTAGGACATTTAAGCAGGATGAGTGCTTCCTGCAACAAGGACTTGAACTCACACCTTGTGATTAAAGGTCACTTTTCTTATTCAACACAATGCCCTTTTGATTGAGATGTACTGTAAACATTTCCTGAAAAACACTCACGTGGCCAAATTCTTATGGTATGGGAGATATTAAGGATCATAAAGACATTCTTGTCCAAAGGGGAAATTCTCTTACACTCAAGTCTGAAGGTAACAACATATACAGATGTTGGATGCATCAACCACAATGATGATTTTAAACGAATCCATAGACCCTTCAGATGCACATAGATGATTCTAAAATGGGTTAAAGAGGTCAATATTTGTTACTGAGGATGAACTGCACTGAAGACACATGCTTTTGTTTGTAGAGCCCGAAAGATCTATTGGCCTATCACAGATATATCGGTACATGAGTACATATTGTCCAATATACACCACCATGAAAAGTTTCTTTATAGCTTAACACAGAAAACATGCTTAGGATAATTTATTATCATTAAAGCCAGTGCACTGTTGTCATTTTTGACAGTAAAGTTTACTGTTAAACTGCAAAATTTCCTGCTTGTATTATACAGTATATCTTAGAGTTTGCTAACGATACTTGAGAAAAAAAGTTTTATATATATATATATATGCACACTATAAATGTATGATATCGGTCGATATAAATCAATATTGGAATTTTTTACTTCCTAATATTGGTAGTGGCCTAAAAATCCAGTATTAATAATAATAATAATACATTTTATTAACAAAGCACTTTTAAAAGGAACTCAAAGACGATGTACAGAAGTAAAAAGCAATATAAACAAAATAACATAAGCACACGCAGAATAAACAGTAAGCAAATCGATAGCGAACACCTGAACAATCACATTGAAAGCTTGTTTAAAAAGGTGAGTTTTTAGGAGGGATTTAAATATAGATATGTCGGTGCAGTCCTGAGTATGTGTGGGGAGTGAGTTCCAGACTGAGGGGGCAGACATGGTCAGACTTTACTTTTTTTTATATAAAAGTGCTTGCTGTGCAATCTAATCTTTGCATTCTTCGTGGTACTGCAGGCAATTTGGTCATGATGAGTCACAGAGGACATTGCTGTGTTGGAGCAGCCTCTGGGCTGAGCAGAGTGGTGAGATGGCTTAAGTACAGTTTGGGAATGTCAGCAGGCTCCCTGGTGTCCACTCCTCTCCACCCTGACCCCCGTCTCTTCCAACTCCCATCACACAACGACAGGCCTTGTGACGCGAAGGAAAAAGCTGCACTAGCCGTCCACAGCCTCTGCCATCACAGCTACTATTGTACACAGACTTTTTCTCAGGATATCCAACACCCTGGAAAATGGGGGATCCTGTTGCGCATCCCACTCTCCTCACTCAGGGAGCCAAAACAAGGGTGGAAAAGCCTTTTAGGAGCTTTTCAGAGAGGCTGATCACCTGATATAGCAGCACTCTGCACCTCTCAGGCAGGACAGAGGCCCTTGTCATGGAGGCTCCACATCTTAGCGCTCACTGGGCTGCTGTGTTCCTGCCAGCCCGAGCAGCATAATGCACAGTGTGCCCATGGCGGGCCTCTTCCCAGCCATTTCCCCACCGAGCGCTCTGAAAGAACTCCACTCACTAATCACTGCACTGCGGCAGGAGGCTCGTCACCACTTTAAACCCAGGGTAGACATCCCTTGGAGGAAGAGGTCAGCCAAAACCCAAAACTCTCATCCACTGAGCTGGATGATGGTAAACACTAAGGCTGTCAGGCAAAGATGGCAGAGCAAGCAATACAAATCAGCTTTAAGACCAGAAAATGTAAAAAAAATAATAATAATAATAATAATAATATTAATATTAATTAATATTAATAATATAATATTAATTCAAAGATACTAAATGAACAGTTAAAAAAAGCCAATACGGCCAAGTTGATGTTGGAGTAGAGGGAGATAGAAGGAATGTAATGTCTCCCAGGGGAAACAAGACGATACGAATTCCAACATTAGAAAATTGAGGGAAAAGGTTAGATTTAAAAATGGCAAGGAGAATAAGTGAACGGAAGACTCCATAAAAACCACAAACATGCAAGGCCGTACCCAACAGTCAGCTATGACAGGAGCTAATTCATTTCTTCAGGCTCGCCGATGGAGCCTTCTGCCACAACACAGGTCCTAATGTGTTTTTTGGTAGGCCAATACGGAAGTTTGCTCCACCGTGGTTTGCTGGCCACAGCCTCAGTATTTACTCCACAGTGGGATTTTTTTAATGTGGCTTTGGATTGACGCTGAAAACATCAGCATCTGTATTCAACTGCAGGCTTATAATGCCTTCAAAGAGAAACAATATGTTGATAAACCCAAAATGCAATATCAGTAAGCTGAACTGAGCATGAGTTCTTGCACTATTCAGACCACAAGAACATTTAGCCAAAAGACCAGATGCTAAAAAAGTGATTGCAGTTTACAAACTTTTAACTTTTTTCACATCTATATTAATGTACCCCTCCACTCAAAAATGTGTTTTTCTTCTGTTTATGTCTCTTAAAATGTATGACCTTGACTGTACTGACTTGTATCTGTGCGAAGTTTTTCATCTGAGAGTTTTCACATTCCTCTACTGATGGAGGCAATGTCTCTGCACTTCTCTAAAATCTAAGATTCAAACATATGCTTGGCAAAATAGATTAGGTAACTAATACAATAAAAAATGCAGGTGTCTAATATGGGAAACCCATTTCGATGGGGAACTGACTTTGACACAACACCGACAAAAAAACGTAAACCGTAATCCAGCTCAGACTGCACATGTCACTACAGAGAGCCGAGTTAGCATAATGAAAGCTTGGACAGTAAATATATCAGTGTGCTGTTGGTAGATGTAAACCAAACACTGGAGCTTACTTTCATTATCTATCAAAAACCCAGATGTATATTTTTGTATGTCTAGCCCACTGCCAGTTAGCCTTCAAGCTAACAAACAACAACAACAAATAAAAGATGCTAACTACACTTACTATTCTGATATGTCTGCTAATCACCGATTTGCATGCAAAACAATCTCCTAATCCGAGTCTTCACAGCACAGAAAAGCGATTTCACTTCCAAGTGCAAGAATTTGATACTAGATGACTTAATCGTCTCCAGTCTCCATCCTAAAGTCTGCCCGAGGCGTCAGCCGTCCAAATGAACCTCACATATCACACTCATGTCAGCTGAATCTGCCTAAACTGTGAGCCAGTCAGAGAGCTGATTCATGTCTGCGCACACAGACATCCTGCACACCCTCCCTGCCCTAAAACAACTTGGAAGGAGACAACATGCCATGTGGCTTTGCAGTCCCATCAAATTAGTTATTAGCAGGGACGCTGTCTTGCATTCCTGAAGACTATATTTTACTGGGAGCAGATTTCATGGTGGTCATGAATGACAGAAGCATTTTATTTTGATAAAGACTGGTTAATAGTGTTTACAAAATGACAGCATCCTAAAAGCACCATTTAGACTCCAGTTACATCACGCCTAGACTGGTTCATCTTTCTCACAGCATGAAGGAGATCAAAACTACTCTGACGTAAGCTACCAGTCTCAGAGGGTGGACACCACTGTGAGTGACAGAGCATCTGAAACCCATTTAACATGTAAACAACACAAAGAATCCAAAACTCGCAGAGAAATTTTAAAATGGACCTTCTCAGCCAGCGGACGCTCAAAAGGGAATGCTCGAATGTTTTCAAGTTCAAGCCTCTGCATATTTATCTAACTTTATGTAATGTCCAGTGTTATAAAAATGGCTGGAATTCCTTGGGCCACTACAAAAGGTCTCGTATGTTTTTTCCTGCTGTGTCATCTCACATGTTCTACCAGTAGGACCCACGCTTGAGACTAAGCATGTAGGCATAGCTGAAATAGCTGATGATGAACTTTCCCACAACATTTTCTCTCTTTAAATCACTGAAGTCTTTCCAGACGCCCGAATCCCCCTTATGGTTTTGTTGCTGGAATGGTAAATAAGCAGAGCATAGTTTAGCTGCAGACTCATGATAACCCTGAGTCTGTATTTTACCACGTCTCTATATTTTACCGCTTACTGAGACTAATGAGTCTCCATTAAGACAACTAAAGGTTAAAGCCATTGTTTTGACGGAAAGTATTTACTTTTTTCTTTGCAGCAGGCTCTGAATGAAACAGCTCCAGACTGTTGTTCGGGTTAATGTCAGATATTTTCAAAGACTGACCTTTTTGGTTTATACACTCCCTGCTATAAAAATGTCAAACCCCCTCTGCATCCTGCCTTTAATGTGAAGTCCACATACAGTACACTGGAGCCTGCAACCCTTTTTGTAGGGCATCTTCTCTGCCATCAGAGAGTAACAATTCAAAAGGAAAGGCTGTGAATTCAAACATGTTATTCTTACAGCCTGGGACAGAGCAGTCAAAATAAATACACAGAGATCTACAGACGAGAGGACAATAACCTTCAGCTGCACCGACTGCAGCCTGAAACTACAGCTGCAGATGAGTGACAGATTGGCATTGTGTGGACATTTATCTAAATATTTTCATGTATTTGTCCAGTATTATTGTACTTTTTGATCCAAACCTATATATGTGGCATGATACTTTCCACAGGAAATCATCCTATAATCATCTAAAGTAGGAAGAAGCAAACTTATTTTTACAGCAGCGATGGTACAAAGACAGGAACACTATAAACTCTTCCCTCTTGTTTCTGGTTGGTAGAGACCATAATTTCACGCTCACTAAGAACCAATTGTCCTCATCTAATTAAAGACATTTTACAGCTGGAATTCAGCTGCTTTTGCTTAGCAGGGTGGACACTTATTGACTAAACAAATGGTGGACATCTCTTGACAGCATGAATCAGAAAGTTGAAAACTTGCTTCAAAAGCAGCACTTCTGAAAGGAATGAATAGAGGACTTGACAGGTTTAAACAAACATCAAAAACCAACCTGTGACTGTGGTCTGGACAGCCTGTGACTCCTGTCCTCTGGAGACCATGGACGCAGCTGGACACTATAACAGCAAGGCAAGAGAGAGTCAACCGTATATATATATATGTGTGTGTGTGTGTGTGTGTGTGTGTGTGTGTGTGTGTGTGTGTGTGTGTGTAATTTAATTATATATGTATTTTGGAGTAGGCTATATTCTATATCTACATACATATATATATATATATATATATATATATATATATATATATATATATATATATATATATATATATATATATATATATATATATATATATATATATATATATATATATAAACACATATAACCCTCTGACATTTTTATGTGGTACAGTGGTCATCTCTTCAAATGATTAAATATAAATCAAGATTCTATTGCTGCGTTGCCAATTTCTTGCCTCAAATTTACTTCTGAAACAAGTTTTAGCATATTATTTAACTGTAATAAGAGATCTGGCTTGCTGCGATTTTGTCGAATGTACAACGTTGCAATATGTCACCCACCAGCGGGAGTGTTTATTGGTCCAGTGCATTCTGGTAGTTGATGGTTTCCTACCTTTTGAGCAAAAGCCAATGCCACAGTGCTGTAAAAAAGTATTTGCATATTTCTACTGCAGAGACAGTCCTTTTCTATGTGAGGACTCTCTTTATGTTTATGTCGGTGAAACACCTCTTTAATATCTATGAGGAAGTTGGTCCAGCCTGTTGCAACATGGCAGTTGTGTCACAGATTCTAATTTCACAGGTAAACAGTACACTAAAATATGTTTCTGAAAACATTTGAGGCAAAAAGAATAGGCTATTCAATTCAGAATCTTGATTCATATTTGATCAGTGCGGCCAAGTTTGACAGTTTTACTGCAGTTCACGAGCCATAACTGACATGACTGACAGCTGCATTAGAGACTTCTCGGCTCTGATTGGTTATTTTCACTAACATGAGGCAAGGCCAGTAGAAATGTTTTCCAACTGTAGCTTTAATGACAAGATGGAAATCAAGTCCATTCAGGACAGGAAGCTTCATCAGTCCAGACAAGAGACAAGAGATAAACATTCAGTTTTAACTGTGACTAACTAAAAGTTGTCCGGGAGAGTCAACAAACAACCGTACAGCGAGAGGGAGCGCGGTGAACGTTCCACATTCTGGCTTTTGTTAAAGTGAATGCAAACGGTGGAATGTGATATCCTGTGCATATCCTTTGTTACTACAGTACAATCCCATGGCTCCACTTTCTGTCTGTTATTCCCATGTCTATTGACTCTGGGCCTGTTGTGGAGTCAAGAGAGCACTTGTTGCAGCCTTTTGTCCAGATACAAGCCTATTTAAGCAGTGAATGGATGGGTTTCTGAAAAAGGCTCAACTGCCCATCTGAAAAGTTGAGCTTTAAAATGTCCTAAAACTTAGCCCCTGTTTAAACTGAAAGAGTTCCCTTTTAATCTAATCTTTCAGGCTGATTGTTCAAACTGTAATTTTGAGTAACCAGATCACATAGTTATTTTCTTCAACAACATTGGTAAGCACAGTAACAATGCAGGAGTGGAAAATCTTTCTGAGGGTACAGTATCTGTCCAACAACTCCAAACGCTACAATCAAGACAGTATTTAAGTTCCACTGATGCTTTTTTAAAGTTGTATGTTTATAATTTAAAAGACAAACTTTGTGAATCAGAGAAGATTTTTCATCACAGGAAGTCTGTGACATCTGCCTCAAAAATCCTCCTTGTCAGGGTGCCCAGTAGCTCACATGGTAGGGCAGGCGTCCCAAATAAAAAGGCAAAGTCCTTGCCGCAGTGGCCACAGGTTAGACTACAGCCTGCAGCCCTTCACTGCATGCCATCCCCTCTCTCTCCCATTTTTACACTTAATCTGTCCTCTCAATAAAGGCTAACAGTCCAAAAAAAGAATCTTGAAAATAAAATAAAAAATCCTTGTCAGCAAATATTTTGTGACTCATTTCTATCAGATATGCAATAACACCCATATTTTATCAGCATGGTCGACCATTGCAATGCAAATTTTTAATTACAGAAAGTTTTCACTTGAACAATCTGTTTATGTATGAGCTCAGTGCTTTATAAAGGTATTTTATAAAGGTACTCTCATGTTCTTAATTTTTGAATGTCATGGGGGGGGGGGTTACATCAGTTTCTTTTAAAAAAAAAATGTTTTTATCTAAATCTAGAAAGTACCGTGTGCTTAAATTTGAAAATAGCTAATAATTATATCATTATTATTATCATTATTTACCCCTTGTTGCCGGTCAGTGTCAGCCTGTCCCTCTTCCCGTCAGGGCTGGCAGGAGGATCTGGTGAATAAGGTCCAGGGGAGAGCGATGCAGGGCTGGAGATGGTGTACTCGCTGTAATTCTGATTTTCATCTCGACTGACTATTACTGCCTCCTACAAAACATCACACCACACGAATATCATTGCATTAGTATCTGTTGAACTTCACTTGATCCTTAAAAATTGCATTTTTGCCATGCAAGTAGTGGAAGCCTCAAGTGGGAAGCATAAAGGACAACTGTGAGAACGTCAGCATACAACAAGAACACCAAAGTGAAATGTAACCCTAAACATGTCTACGGATTTTGTACTCAGAATCACCATGTTTTGTAGGTGGTGCTTTGGGACCTACTGTGAACTCAATAAAACACAGGAAAAGTACTAAATCACACAGTGTCTTGTATTGCGTCCATCTTGAGGACCTTTAAATAAGCAGATATGTAATAAACAGATGTGTGATGCATGCGCTAGTAGAAATGAAGCAGCATATCCTGTGTAGTCAAAACAAAACACTATCCAAATAAAACACTTGTGAGCAATTTTGTGGATCAAACAGAGATGGAGTACACTCTTTTGGACAACATTTTGCCATTTGATGTACAGTAATGAAGACAAACTGGAAACGGATTAAAGCACTGACCTGGAAGCGTCCGGTGAGCTGTTCGGGGGTGCTAATGCCATTAGTCTGTCCAGGACTGGGAGGTTCAGGTCTAAGAGACAGAAAACACAGAGATCAACTGACTGTCAACACTGATAATATCCAACAGCCCAAATGTTCATTCTCCATCTATGCAGGATGTGGGATGGTCTGATCTCATCACTGCTTAATTTAAAAAGACAGAGAAAAATCAAGTAAGGCATTACAGAAGTTCATGTTTAATAAATATGCAACATATTCAAAAATGGTCTGAATTACATTCTGGACACACCGATGTACTCGAAAGTATGTAAAATAATGTTCAAGAACTTGCAAGAAAAATACAGAGTGCAGAAAAAAACAATCCGTTTTCTAAGGGTAATAAATCTAAGTGAACTTCATTCAAAGCACAAACAAAAACATCATTTTTAACATCCCGTTTGCTTAATGTCCTGGCAGGTATTCATCAGAATCAGAATAATCTTGGAGATTACTGCAGAAGACGAGTATTGCAGACTCTCTTCTGCTATAGGAAATATTCTCCCAATGAATCTCGTCTTTCCAACTAGTCACTTTTGTTTTACTTTCTTAAATAGGAAACACATTCTGTAAGCAATTCCATCACTGAATTTGAAGGGGAAAATATGGGTATATGCGCCAATGCAAACACACAGTGCCCCCCTGGCTGCAGGGCCAGAGGGTGACTGGCTTTTGGTTGAGCCTGGGGTAATGAGGCACGCAGGAAGGCCTGGGATGCCTGTGGTAAATCACCCAGAAACACACCTCTCGTGGCCTGGGCTCCATATACTGTGTACAAGAGAGAGATGAAAAGACAAAAACTGACACAGCATACTCTAAGTCATTTCTTCCCACTAGAGAGATATCTATGTGCCAGGCCTGAAAAACTCATTGCTTTGTATGAGGAGCTGAAAAATGCTAACTTTGTGCTTTAAACTTTCATTTCTACCACATACTGTACATCAGAGCACCAGAGGAAGTTGTGGTCTTTAGACCATGACATGTATTTCAGTTCAGTGATCAGATCAGTTTCTCATCAAAAACTGATGACCTCTGGTTACAGGTCTCAATTACTGGAAAGGAATTTGCTTCTGGTGAAAATGCTAACTGTGGCTTTTCACCACAGATGCCAAACTGACATAAATCAGCGCATGAAACCCTCTGCTGACACTAGCTATATGCAGCTGTCATCACGGGGACCTGGAGTTAAACTGACTGAGGCAGAGTCTTCATATATGTGCATTCTGAGAATACCTCTCCAATCTGAAAACTGTAAATATTAAAAAACATTATATTGACCACAGTCAGTGAGAATTTAAATCCACTAGAGGCCAAACCTACATACTTTGCATCAAGCTGTGATGAGTATTTAGGACAAGGCAGGCCAATGCTTTATAGGCAATGGTGTAGTTGGAAGTTTTTTTTAATAATAGTGCTGGAATGAGGTTCAGTTGTGTTGCCAGTCATACTTTTATCAATATTTTCAGACAAAATCCATTTTTTCTACAAAGTCCTGGATGTCATTTTTTTAAATGGGTTTGTTTTTAAATAGAACAGAAAATTAAATATAAAATGTTAGGTTTATTTATGTTAAAGGGCTTTTTGTCGAGCTGTGTTCTTATCAGAGGTTTTATGGATAGAGGGTGTTGTATGTTACAGAAATTAGCCCTTTGGGTCAAATCTGTGAATACAGACCATATGAATAAAACTGACCTTACAGATTCTCCTGCTGAGTTTGCCAAATACAAGGCAAGGCAAGGTACAAGGCAAGTACACAGTACACATTAACAGTAAGAGAGAGTGTGAGAAAGTTCAGCTTCTACTGGTGTACTGACCCTGCAAAAAATGATAACTGAAACAGTTTCAGTATTATTATTTCAATACTATTTCATAGTAAGCATTCTGAATTTTTCTGGATTCACACGCACACGTAAAGCACAAGCACAAGCACATGCACACACAGGCTATGCAATGTTTTAAATTGATTGAAGCTATGTGTAGCTATTGTCCAAGCAAAGTTTACCCATGGGAACAATAACGTAAATCTCATCTTTCACACAGACACACGCACACACACAGCAGTACATGCATGCATCTTAGTATCAAAGGAAAACTCTTCAGTACTGCAACAGTCTGGCTGTGAAGTAAAGCCATACCCTTGATATGTTCTGATGGCCAACTCCATTAGAGAGAGAGCAACGGGATCACAGAGTTACAAATACTTTGGTCAACATGACATCATCCGCTAGGCATCAATGAACAATGAAGTCCAAACAAGCAGTTGCAAACAAAGCCTGACTAACACATTTTCGGGGTCAATGACAAGACAGCGATGGTGGGAGTGCTTTGTTATGTAAAAATAACCCCAGTTAGCAAAGTCTGGGATGAATACGTTATTGGATGCACAAACAATAAACCACTGCCCCTGCAGCAGCAGACACGCCTAAAGACAACTCTTCTATTCGGAGGATGAGCTGATGCCAGCATCTTCAAGTGGGCACGGCAGCTGTGTGATGACGACCAGCACTCACTAGTTTGAATAAACTGCCAACCAGATGTTGAGCTGCACGCTCTCAGTTAAGCAACGTACAAATCAAACATTACAGAATGTGCTACTTGTCTGAATTTAACTGAATGTTAATAAAATGGGTAACATGCTTGATGAGTAGTATTAAAACAGAAGCCTGTGAGGTTCATAAGAGTCCTGGTGCTGAGAAGCGCTGACCAATAACAGAGTGAAATCAAAGACATGGCAAAGCAACACAGTGGCATTGTCCTGGCCAGGCAAGAAGTAATTGTGTTGTTTCTGGCTTGGTGGGAGACATGAGGTCAGCAGGGAAAAATTCACTCACATGGACGTGGGACATCCAAGGAGGAAGTATGTGAAAGCACACGTGCGTGAGAGTGTGTATCTCGGTGTGCATATTTGTGCGCAGTAAGAGAAAATGACTGAGAAAAGAGAGTGACTGGGAACAACAGTGACAAGAAATGAGAATTTAGGGAGGACCTTTAATCAAAATGCCAGCCAAGACCTGCCTCAAAGGAAAACCTTTTTTTTTTAGCCAACTCCCCGCCATCTAAACAAGGTCTTGGCAAACCTCAAAACGAGGTTTATTAAGAGGGACCAGAGAAGGGAACACTGTGGCCCTCGTACATGCTGGCATTTCCCCTGATTACAATCACTTGTTTTTTGTTTGTATAGTACAGTGCACACATGATAAAGGGAAAAACAGTGTAAAGAAAGATGGAGGCTGGGGCGATTGTGGTCTTGGCACAAACAAAGAAATTAGGGGTATTTATATGGGGGACAAATCTCCAAAAGATTGCATGCCAGTGTATCATTTTTTATGTTTATAAATATGTAATATAAACATATGCACAACATAAGACTCTAAGCTATCATAGCAGGAATATTGGGCCTCATTCAACAACAGTTTTTAAGAGGAAATTCCTTCTTAAACCCCACTTTTGCAGTTTTTATGAGGATTCTGCAGTTCACCAATGTTTTCACATTTGGGATTTGTTCCTAGGCAAATACAGAATCTACGCACACTAAAAAGGACTCTCTCTGTGCAGAATATTGAGTTTTATTCAATTCTACAGTTGTATAATATTTTATGATTGATATTACAATAATATTTTTAAAATTTATAATATTTGATGCATTTTTTTCATTATTAAAAAAGTATTATGGCCTTTTAAATAAACGCAGCACTAACACTTCACATCATTTATGTTAGTGTGAACCATGCCGTCTAATAATTAGTGATTGATCACTCAACAAAATATCTCGGGCAGTTTGGACAAGCGGGACAAAAAGTGACAAAGCAGCGTTCAGACTGACTTATTATTATTCCACAGAAACATTGTGTGAACACACACACACACACACACACACACACACACACACACTCACACACTTCTTGGAGTGGCATTCATCTGATGTATCTTTTGTGTTATTTTATATCCACTCCTGACGCTACCAAATAAGACCTGAGCAAGTTTTACATTTTTGTTTTTCCCAGAGTCCAGTGCACCACCCTCTTCAGACTTCCTCTTCTTGAGTCTCTGTTTGTGCACATGGCACGTTATTCTCATGTCCTTGTATGGGGATTTGCGGGGCGTTTACCTATGCTCATTAGGATGAACTGGCATATGCTACCAACTTAGGAGGACTTGGGATTCATCATTATAAGAACATGGGTGCGAACAATTCTGGGATTTAAGAACATGTCATGAATCCCACATAGATTTTCTTAGGACATTTCTTGAGAACAAAATGAGGAAAAAAACTAAGGAAGATACTGATGAATGAGGCCAAATGTTCTTAAAGCAGGTCTGCATGTCTGCGTACCTTTCAACCACAAGCTGCAGCTGAGTCGAGCTCTTGATCTTGTTCTGGGCCTCCACGTTCAGCATGTCAGCAGCGTTTTCTCCGTTGATCTGCAAGATAATGTCACCAGGTTGCAGGTCTGCCTGTGCTGCCTTGCTGCCCGCATTGACCTGTTGGACAGAAAAACAAGCTTCAGTTAGGTCTTACTGGCCTCAGGTTCTGCTCTGAATATATCACTTTGTAGATGCTATTCATCTTAGAAGCAACAACAGCTCTGTATCTTAAGGCTGTGTGGACCATTCATCAGTGGCTGACATTAGGCAATAACTGAGTAAATGAGAAAAGGTGTTGACGAGCTGCTTCACACATTTGCAACGCTCTTAATCCGACTGTCTCTCTCTCCAAAACTCATAACACTCATAGTAAATACCAACAGACGCCACAGCATTTCACACACACATGGAACGAGGCAGTGCCGGTCAACAGCGGACAGATTCACGACACCCTCGGGGAGCAGTCATTAGGGTGACACTACTTGATGGTTTGACTGGGCCTGACCTTTGCAACCAGCCTCACTGCATGTCAAAGACAATACTATACCACCACATCTGAGGGAATTCCACAGTAATAGGCCAAAACACGATGTCCCAGCCACCACTTTCAGCTCGGTTCCTGTGTCCCAGGCATACCCACCCAAACACACAAGCTTACTAAAACAAAGAGCAAAATGAGGAGGCTGTTGCTGCAGCTGCCTAAACTTTAGAGAAGTATGACATTAGCCACAAACAGCGCTCGCCCCACAATTACAAACAGTGAGGTAATAAAACAAAGAATGCAAAACAAAACAAATAAAAAGCCAATCAGAGGAGATGAATGTCTCATTTTACATCAACAAAGAGAAAAAAATGGATGATAACAGAGCGCCGGTCAACAGTTTGTCAGTTTCGCCAAGCAAGAGGGCAGAGGTACCATGTCTGTGGGCCCACTCGAGAGGTAATTAAGCGTTGCTGTGGTGACCCACAATAGTGCGTGCCTTTTCTGATCAGGACACGCCTGGTTTAACATAAACTAAGAACGGTCGGGGGTTCTTTTCCAGGCTCGGTGCCCGAGTGAAACGGGGGCAAGCTATCTTTCAGGCCAACAGGAATAAAAGAGGGCATCCATGTCGTCTCTGTGCCAAGCGCAAACCACCTCAGATGGTCCAACCCAGTGAGGGGAGGGATGGCGGTGATGATGGTGATGGTGGGGGGGGGGGGCAAGCCGTTTCTCAAACTGGGCTTTGCAAACTAATTTCAGTGATCAAGTTTCTCTCTCAGCAGGAATTCCCGTCACTTCAGAGACCTCGTTTGATATTTGAGACAAGCAAACATGCTGGTGTTGTTTACCGGATAGCAGTATAAAAAACAGACATAAAGCGGAGTTATTCAACGACCTGTTTTTCAAGCATAAGTTTTCAAAAGGGGGCAAGCATTAAACGCCTTTGAAGTCAAGGTCTGTGTGAGGCACGGGTACCCTGCCATGGTTTTGCCATAATTTATCTTTTATGGTCTGAGGAGCTACTGGAGAAGTCTTACTGGAAAAAAACAGGCTGAGGTGGTGATGAGCAGAATGTGCAGTGGACAGAACTGGGTGTCTCTGGCATGCAGAAGGTTTCCTGGTGGTGTTTACTGTGTGCTGTCTGCTTACAGTGGTAACGTTTCCGCTGTCCCATCTTCTCTTTTTTTCTAACTGTGACTGGAAAAATATGGTCGGTAAAAATAACATGCACATGCTAAAGTACAAATTCACTGATACACGTGGTAATGCACGTGAGTTAGCACAGAAAGCCACACTCGCAGACTGCACTCGGCGATCAGGAACCCCTCACCTCCCACCTCAGCTTCCACTGTTACTGTAATCAGTGGTTTCCTTCTAATGTAGTCGACTTCCATTCTATTCTAACGGGTACAGTAGTCAAGGAAATAGGTACGAAGCAGCCCGCGGACACAAACAAAGACAAGAAAAGAGACGTAGTGAGCGGGGGAAGTTGACTTTGCATGACAAGCCATTACAGGCTGTGTTTTGTCAAAAACAGAGGATATGGTTTGATAAGGTGTGACGAGGTTCAGCAACAGGGCGGCTGTTGACGAGTACCTTTGATACAGTTATGGCTTTCTGGAAGTCCCTTCCTCCAAATATTCTGAAGCCCCATGGTGAAGGGCCAATGAGGTTCACCGTCAGCGCCATTTAGTGATCAGGTCTGCACACACTCTTGTCAAAACCCTGCAAAGAAAGAGATATCAGCATGAGACTGAGTGGAAGTAACATGTGGGACATCAACATGTGCATAGCTGAATGTTTTCACATGTTTCTGCTGGCCAGGCTCAATATTAGATCAACAGGTGAAGACAGTGAACATTTGCATAAGCTGCCTTTCATCTCCAGCAACACTTCACTTCCACTGGCCTAAGTCCCCTTGACATGGATTGTGTAACCACATCAAAAAGGAATTGGAAGAATCTGAAACCAAAGACACATGACTAACATTGCTAAAGTGCCTGAAAAGCCAAAGAGTTTCATTAAATCCAAATGCTCCGTCGGGACAGGGGAAATAAACGCAAACAAAAGGTCTTGCAGCCACAAAAGGAGCTCAATGTTTCATTGCATGTCACTGTGACCGTTGTGTTAAATGTATATGCGTACAGTATACAGTGGTGTAGTATGATACACGTCATAGTATGGTAGCCCTTTGAGTCTTGTTTATAAGAATGGTCTGTATATGTATGAACTTGTCTAACAATTCAGTTGTTTTGTAAATCTGTAGTTCCTCTGGGAATATTTTATATTTGCAAGTTTAGAGTCTGCACGAACATTTATAGATTTTGTTTTCCACGAAATCTGTTGTCAATCTGTGAACCTAAAACTGTAAATCTAGTGTTTAAAATGAAATCACTGGAGACGCCAATGTATAGTGAAACCATGTGAGGAATTTTCATTGTTTCATTCTCTTGTGGGCAGTTTTTTTTAAAGGCATTAATGCAATGTTAAGAAAGAGCAATTCATACTGTACAAAAATCCAGGGGTCTTTTTGCTCTGGGACAAATCACTATCTGAATAGTATTCGGGGGCTGACAGTCAGCAGTGACTATCATGTTGTATGTTGAGGCTCAAGATTCTGTTAAGATTTTGTTAACTATTTTAATCCGTCACAAATAATCACTAAATCTACACAGCTACATGACAAGATAGCAAAGTAATACATTTTCAAGATTTAGATCGTTAATTACTGGTGAGGATTGAGCTTCTAAAATATTACTCAATGCAAAATCATAATAGTAGACGTACATAGAAAACAGGATCCATATGAGTAAATGACATGTGCTAAAAGCGAGGATATCTCTGTCGACTGTCGAAGATTTTTGGCTATCCAGCTTCACATTGCTCGATTCTCACTGCTCAATGAAAAAATACCTGCATGTGTGTAGGCATTCCTACCAACAGGTCACTCCTTATCAGCATGAACACTGTTGACAAGAACAGCATGACAAGGATGATAAGGTCCCTATCAGCAAGGTGCTATTGCAGTGATACTCAACATCCTCTGGCCATTCGGTACCAACCATTTTCTAACTCACAATGAAAATAAGCGATTCATGCTGTGAATTGTACTTTGAATGTAAATAAGGTGCCAGGTTGTATAAAAAGCATCGAAATAAAGCCTGTTTCTCAAGAAGGTGCCAAGGGAGGGTTCCCAGGGCCGCCAACAGAGGTCAGGGCTAACTATTTGTTGTTTGTTTGTTTACTAACTAGTCCCTGGACTTCATTCATTTAGCTTAAGTTGTCCCCGGGCAAACTAAGTTGAGTATCCCTGCACTGAAGGGTAATCAGATGAGTTACAAACATAACACTGATGTTGTCTTAAGCTGTATTATCCCCCACTGTCGTGGAACATCCAAACCCAGATAAAAAACTAAAATCACTGTTTTTGCATTTACATTATCTTCTAAAATATCAGTAGGATGAAACTAGATCAGAGCATGCTTTAAAGCTTTGAAATAGTTGTGTTGATGATGTTTTTCATCTTGAGGATAACCTGTGATTTAGCTGCCAGTTTACCCAGACTCTGCTCACAGCTGCAGATGCAGCATGTCTGTTGTATGACTGCCTGTGGAGCCACAAGAGCTCTGTGGCATACAGTGATGATGGGATAAACACAGGTTCATAAACACATCGACACCTGCACAATGCAAACACACACACACACACACACACACACACAGAACTGCTATGTAGGTATTTAGCTCACTGAGAAAATGTGCATTTATTTTAACTGAAGACATTAGTGCAACAAGTAATATACAGGTGCATGCGCAGACAATAACATAAGCTGTTTTAAGTATAGACTGCTTCTCCTGAAACACTTTTTTGCATACACCCAAACAATGTGTGTTCTTGCGTCACTCTTAGAGTAAATGCAGAACTTACACTTAATAATAGGTGATTGTTTCTTTCTACAGAGACACAATGCCATGCTGGATTTGTTTCCAGATAGTTAAAAAGGTTCTATATGAGATTTTGAACATTAATATGGCAGCAAACAGCTATTTGCTATGTAAAGATATTGTAGCATAATGATGTCTTGAGAATGAACATGCTCCATGCGTTTTTTTTAAATCAAGCTTCTCTGTTCTTTGTTGTGGTGGGCAGTCCATCCTTGCATGCAAGTTAGTGCATGTGAGTCACTGTGAATCCCTGCGTGTATCCTAACCATTTTTCCTGGCTGCCAAGAGTTGAAAACATTCAACCTTGGGTAAAACGCTGCAGCCACTCGTCACTGTCACTTTTTACCCTGCTGTCCAATCACAGTGGAAGGGGGGGGGGGTAATATTGAACCCACAAAAACATTGTTGCGATTGTGAGCACTTTTATCACTTTTTATATTGTTAGTGTGGTTAGGGTTAACACTACTAGCGGCTGCGATTTTGGCTCAGTCATCACTATGTTCACGTGTGACATAAGAGCTGTGTGCAGGCAATCATCCCAGACTCTGAATGTCTTATAAAGCACCTTTAAAACACACTGCACTTTAATTTGGAATTCATGGCATTACATTAATTTTCATCTTAGTCATAGCTATTATTTTAATATTTCTATGTGTACTTTACTTCAGAGAAAAGCAAAGCCATACAGAAGCGTAAAAACACTTTAGACAGTCTTAAGCACTGTACCATGTTTTTGCAGCTCTGAATAATGATACAATCAGTTAATCACAGGTTAATATCTGATGATCTCAATACAAAGTTTACTATCATACTTGAGAGTTCAGG
The DNA here is from genome assembly GCF_026936395.1 of Plectropomus leopardus. Taxonomy (NCBI): domain Eukaryota; kingdom Metazoa; phylum Chordata; class Actinopteri; order Perciformes; family Serranidae; genus Plectropomus; species Plectropomus leopardus. The sequence continues at coordinate 26,020,502 of NC_142179.1, forward strand.
TTGACCCGAGGCGCTGCGTATCAGACAGTGCAGACAGAAATGCATGTGGCCGACACCGGAATGTAAATTATAATCTTGCTACTTGATATCTACTTGATATCAAGTGATCCGTCTGTCAATGATTACAAACATTGCATAAAAGAGCTATCAAAGTGTCGAAAATATATGATCAGCAAAGCTTCTGGACATTACAAACCCAGCCCAAGTGGAGTGGATCTAGGACATCGGCCACACGACTCCCCTAAATCCCTCCAAACACTGGCCCATTTCATCAGCTGCACATTCCACAAGTGTTTGGGACACGCAGTGCAGACCAAGTAAGTCATTAAGAGTCTCGGCCAATTAGCAGGGTTACTGGGCTCACCATCATTAGGGTCTCTTAATTGCTGCCGCCTCCAGAAATAAGTGCAGTTGTGATAATGACAGAGAGCAGCCGCCCCAAAGTTTCCCAGCCTCTGGGGGTGTCAATTAGTTCCATAAGCTTCTGCAGCCTCTCCTATAGAGCGGCTATTATCAAACGAGCACCCTGCTAATTCCCTGCGTAAACGTCCACTGTTAGCATCATAAAAGTGCTGGTGGAGTATAATGTCAAAGTAAAGGATGGTGAAAGTATGCGGGCAGAGCAGACGAACAGCAGAAAAGAAAAAACAACACATAGTGGTGGGGAGGATAAGTGGCACACTCATGAGCTGCACTTAATTGGCCACTGATGAGATTTTAAGACTGCTCTGCAGTGGTGCTACTCCCATTTAAAACAAAGTGCTGAACACGGTTAGATGAAACCAAACCATCACACTAAAGTACTGTTGGGCCGCTGCCAAGACACATAAAAGGTGAATTCTGTTCGGGTGACATCTCGCTGCTTTTGCTGCCCTGCCAGTCTGGCAGCACAATTCAACACACCCAACACAATGAGAAGAATTCTAGTCATGAAGTCATTTCTATGGCTCGCAGGCCAGCATCTGCCAAACAGCAGGAGATGAGCAGGAGGAGAGGAGGAGTATGGAAACTAGTCCCAGGTGTATTGAACTACTCTCACTTCCGACTAACACAATGAACAGGTTTGCAAGTTACCTGCATTCCTACTGTACATACCAACTAACAGCAAGGTATCACGTTTTACTACAAGAGACAAGTCTCCAAGACAGGTTTATCCATGAGCTCATACAGATGGGTACAAGTTGAAATCGGCACCCCCAGATAAAACTAATGTCTAATATAAGCCTAAGTCTAATATACCAACACTGCAATAAATTATACATCTATTCAGTTTTGGTTAAAACTGTTTGAAAAGTGGTGTTGATTTGGCTCTGGAGGTTATAGAAGGCTGAGCTGTCTCGGCGTACTACGAGAGATGTCCCTCCTAATTTAGTGCACTCATACAGTTGGCCAATTAATTGATTAGTCAAACAGCAGAAAAATAACCAGCAACTTTCTTAATGGTTGATTAATCACTGTAGTTAAAGGAAAAATGCAAAAATCACACACACATAATGCATTCACTTAAAAAAAAAAAAAGCTGAACGATTTATCAGGGAAACATTTTTCAGCTGATTAATTGATAATGAAAATATTCGTTAGTTGCAGCCCCAAGATTTTTGTCTACCATCTTATTAGTGAGGGTTATTGGTACCTCTCAGTATTTGTATTTACATGTGATTGTCCCCAAGGTGTCTAACACGGCATGAATTGAACCAGAGCAGAGGATCGTGCTACCTTAAAGAGCTGCTAAATCTACAAATAGTTTTTCTTTAATGTTACCAGCACATGATGAACTACACTGAATGTCCAAAAAAATCTAATTTAGGAAATACCCTATACATTTAATGTTATTGTTTGATGTATTGTTTATTGTAAAACTGGTAACCTTTTCATCCTACTGGCACAAAATATTAGCCATTAGCAGCTTGAGACCAACAAAAATGTCAGATGTCTTTCAATGACAAAATCACAGGGTTGCTACTCTGCATATAAGCACTTTGGTGAGGCAGGTATGAAAAAAAAATGTAGATTTAGTTTCCATATGGGCATTTGTACTCTCTGGGAAAAGTCTATGCCTGTCATGTATATACTCAATATGTTGTTAAAGCCCTTTTGGCACTTGTCACATCACTGAGAGATTGTCCCTACAGGCAAAAGAGATAGTGGAGGTATGATGGGGAAGAACAAGCCTTTCCGAATCCTGGATTCAAGGTTCATTGCTCCAACACGCAGAGAGCCTCGAGGGTTTCATTTGAAAATAGTTTTCAATAATACATTTTGTACTCAAGGTTAAAAACTGGTATGTCAAAATCAGAGATCTATGATTATCTTAAAATTTGTGTTAAGCTAAAATGATGTATTTCATATTCAATGCTATATATATATATATATATATATATATATATTTGACATATTGGATGAAACAGGTTGTCGATTATTCAGAAATTGGGTCATTTATGTATAGCAGAACTAGAAAAACTCTTCTGTCACATAAAAATAGCCAACATGTTGCACTATGTTTGCTGAATAGTAGTGTAACTGCAGCGATATTTTTTTTCCCTTTGACTAGAAATGAAAAAACTTCTTGGTGGTCAGGGGCGGTGAACCTGAGCCTTATTTAGGCTGAGGCTCGTAGACACAATAACACCTAACTGATGCGCAATCTTCAATTTAGCATGTTTACGTGACATAAAAAAACCCATAACATGCAGTAATGGGTAGTTTGGGCTGAATGAGTGAAACCTGCTAGCACAAGTCTGAAACTGTGTGTGTAATTTAATAAAGCGTGGTGAAAATGAAGATGACTCACCCCTGATGAGTCATAAACTTTGGTAAGCATGTCACCACAGAAACGTTTTGGCAACCAGTGCTGACGGTTATATTATTACTTAATACTGAAAAGTAGCAAAAAACTGCATTAGGTGGAAAGAATACACAGCCTGCTAAACATGCAGAGTGAACTGGTTAACAAATAAATATGTGCATCGCAGGAAGCGATTACCATCATTATGTTTAACAAAGCTAATCCTTAGAATTAACACCTCATTCATTCCAAGGAATGCAACATTTGGAAAAACAAGTTGCTCCCATATGTACCTTGGCAGAAATTAAATATTCATTTAAACTGAATCAGATAAACCGTGTAGATAGCTGACTAAGGCTCTGTGTAATGAAATGTCTGGCCACTAAACCTGGCCACCTACATCAACTCTTCACCTCCTCCCTGAATCACCAGAGCTCTTAACTCAGACTGTTTTTCTTCTCCTTGAACTCTGGGCCAAAATCCACTCGACTGAAATGAACAAGCACTGGCTCTCCAACATGCTAATACTGAAAGAATGGCTGATGATCGTAGCAGACGCAGTACGTCCAACTGAAAGCTCTGGCGGGGCTTTGATGCAAAGACACTCTCTCTGTCTCAGATGAACCACCGTGGCTGCGGGGGAATATTCCTGATATGAATCACACTTGTCAAGGCTCTCTCGCTGGTGGCCATACACCGGTGTGAACTTTCCACAGCCCTCGTCAGTGATGCACACTGATGTTGACTCTACCCTGTGTGTCACGCACTGCCCTGACAGGTCGGCACCTACCTGGACACACACACACCCACTTTATTCAAGCAGAGGAATGCAGTAGCGAGCCTCTCCCTGGACTCAGAGTGAAATAACATTCTGGGCATTCTCCAAATCACACCCATTGGGTCAGATATAGCTGTAGTCACTAGGGAGATGAGAAAATATCAAACAACAACAAATGATGTCAAAAAAAGGGTGTTGGTTGATGAGTTTCTGTATCAATAATAGCATGTGTGTCATCAAAATAATTATGCGCCAAGCCATACCTGTAATTTTTGTGGGTTACTCCCTTTTCAATGAGAACTTTTAAGGGTGCATTCCTCAAAGGTTTTATGCAGTCACATAAGCTTAACAAAAAAAACCAACAACAAATGCTACAAATCGCATAATGTCTGATGTGATTGGTTAGGTACGTTTCAACACATTTTTACCAATGAATTTTAAAACTTTAAACGTCTGTCTTGGCTTAAGGAAAATTTTAAAAATTTGAAACTATGGATTAAAATAAAATCAGAATAGTAAGAGTCATATTGACTTTTTTTTGCAGTTGGAGGTGTGCTTTCAATAGTTTTGCAGATGAGTCCCTTACAATGGAGGTCTATGGGGAAAATGCAATTTAGGGCAGCAGAGGATTTTTTCTCTGCGATTCTAGAAGCTGCCACTGGGAAAACTGGGAGCAAGGCTAATCTGTGTTCCTCGGGATTTCATTACTAAACATGCACTGTCCAGGTTTTTGCAGATAACTGCGTGCATTTGCTAACTTAACTTGCTCAGTAGACATTCCCACAACCAACTAGCTGCCTTTGCCAATGTGTATCGCAAAGCATCTCCAGGCCTGAGGAACTGTTTTTTCAATAACATGAACATGGATACCCTGCAGTAGGGTTTTGTTGTATGCTTAAATGTTGCTTTGTATTTATGCGTATTTCTGTGAAACAGCTGACATCCTGGGACGCAACACAAATTACAGTTTTTCATCATCTAATGAAGTGAAATCAAATCAAATTATCCATCGCCACTTTGCTGCAGCACTGCTACAGTGGACTGGATTGTGCCCACTGTAGTGTATGTTTTTTAACTAGACAAGGACACTGTGGTGGTGGCTCCACTTATCTCCCTCTGCATCATCGTCATCTGGAGATCATGTTTCTGCTGTTCGCACTGAACAGACTCCACACTTTGCTGCTCGGCAATCAGATCACTTCACCACATCCTCTGCATGCACCATTAGGCTCTCCTCACAAAAAGACACACCAACCACCACTTTGTTCTTTACACGCTAACTCTTGAAATTAACTTGCAGTGGTGCACTCCCATGCATTCAAAGGGATGTTTGATGCTCAGTGAGAAACATTCTCTGCCTCACAGTGTTGTTCCAACTAAATCAAATGTCATGTGAATAAAAGAGCAGTCAAAAACATGCTGCCATGCTTCTCCCACAGCTAAAACTGAAAACCACACACAAAAAAACCCCACTCATGCAGACTTAACAGACGATTCTTAACTTCCTGCATAACCGAAAACATCTTCAGCACAGAGAAAAGCTGCTAAAACACAGCAGTAATTAGCAAAACTAAAAAAGAAATTCTCTTTGCCTCAGTTAAAACCTCAAAGCAATTGTAAAACAAACAAATTCTTTCCCTGACTTAGAAGGTGCAGTAACAAGTTTTCCCTGTTTTCTTAAAAAGCCGCCGCTCCGCTCTATCCAAAATTACAGTGGTGTGTTTTTGGTTCCTGGATGGCTTTAGCTGTATCCTATGAGTAACAGCATGGTGGAAACAAACACACTATAAAGTGAGAGGAGGTAGAGCATGCACATGAAAGGCAGCCGTGTCCAATCACAATGGGGAAGGTACACAAACAGCAGGCGGTGGGGTTCTGGGAATATGAGGTTTCATCGGGACTGTTCTGGATTATAAATGAACTGTGTGAAACACCACAAAGTACTTTCCCACCTGCTGAGCTCAGAAGCCAGGTCTATTTATTTCTCAACATTCGATTAGGTAAACTGGAGGAACAGTTTTGTCTGGACACTTTTAAGGAAAGAATGAGGGATGTTGAATTTCAACTACAGTGGATCAGGCTAATTCAGAGCGATCATCCTCAACAGGGCACTTTAAGAGGAGGAGGAGAGACAACGGCTTCACCAGCTGAACTAATGTGACATAACTACTGACTTAAAAGATTGCTGAGGTTGCACCTGGACCAGCCCCTCCACAAATCACACTGACTGCTTAATGTGCAAAATATAACCTCCCCTGCTCTCCTGAATACAGATGCATTAACAAGGTGAAAGGTCTGCAGTAGGTGTGCTTGAAACCAGCACTCTGTGTGGGCTCACGTTTTTCTACTCACTTAGGCTGACTTTTAATTTCCACATATATCATGCATCATTAGGCAGAACAGCTCATATGTGAGCACTGTTTGTTCACTTTAACTGTGCATACATGGCATCAATCATAATTTAGCAAGGCCTCACTGCAATCTCTCAGGTTCCCACACTTTTTATGAACAGATATGAGTCTCTCAGGTTTAACCCTTTGAGACCTGAGAAAATCTGCTTGATTTCTTGCAAAAACATGAAAAAGTAATAAATAACTTAACATGAAATTACCCAAAAATTAGCAATAGATAAATAAAAATATCTGAAAGTAGTACACGAAATAATTTTAAAAAATGGAAATGTGACAAAATGTTTTTTCCTCCTGTAACCTAATATTAAATACAGTATTATAAATATCTCCTTCACCTTGTGCTAATTTACTAACGATTCTCTCTCTATTTAAAAAAAAACTTTCAGGTCATTATTAGTCACCATTCACTTTTTTTAAAGCAATTTCTGAAAGAAATCAAACCACTGTGTTTACTTTTAAAGTTTTAAATACCTGTGAAAGTGAACAAAAGAAAACTGATGTCGGTCCGGGTTTCAAATGGTTAAAGACTACAACGAACCTATGATAAATCACAGTACGTTACAAACAGACATGTGATATGTAATGGTGCCATTGGACTCAAAAGTACGAAATGGACACTCACTTAGCACCTCAACAATTAAACGTTTTACTCTCGGGAGTTTTGCTGTGAATTATATACTGGTTTCGAGTTAGCTACGTTGAGACACTTTTAATAAAGCCATGTTTACTCACCAAGGTGAGGTGATCTGAGGTGCCTTCTCCACCTGCTAAATCTCGACGCTCCTCGACAAAACCCTGAACACACACCGAGCAGACAGCAGGTCCCAGTTCTCCTCCTGAAACAACAACCGCCTCCAAAATGCGCCTAAACAGAGCAGAAAGCAGCTTTATAAGTTTCCTCCGTCAATGCAGGAGCGCTGAAGCAGTGATGAAGCGCTGCTAGCCTCCCGTCTGGTGTCTCTCTTCGGTTGTCTTAGATGTGAAGGTGGCACGCATGAACGCCACCTGTGGCTGCGCGCGCGGTGGTGTCACTGGGATGAGCTCGCGGTGCCATGTGCTATTACCAAAATAAAAGGTTTGACATAGGCAGCATAACTGGGCGTGTCGCATCAGAGAGGAGGTAGGAGAGGAGGGTGCCGCAGTGATAATTGAACCATTTATCCTAAAAACAGACTTGGCCTGCGTTTTGTGTCCGCGCGCCACCTACTGACGGCGCCGAGCAGAGCAGCGCGCGCTTCAACCAAAGCCACATCAATTAACCAATGACGTAGTTCTGCTTTCTGTCCTTGCAGCTTGTTAATGAAGTTAATTGCTTTCACGTGGCGTAAGAGGTGCACGGAGGTCGCTGATTAGACGGTTAGACTTAATAAGTGGTTTGAATCAAATATAGCAGGTAAATGCAGCGAGGCGTAAGAGAACCAAAACACCGCTACCACTACTAATGCTTCAGCTGCCAATAATTATATAAGAATAGATAGTTATACTGGAATGGAAAAACTTTTTTAGAAACAAAGAATAAAGACATTACGCTCACAGTACAAGACAAATACAAAGAGACACTTAAAACATGAAATGTGCTACATCTAATAAAAAAATAAATGAATGTATGTATTAATAATAACAATCACTTACTTTAATCTCATTTGCCCTTGGTTTTATTTAGTAAAATATGTATCTATAATGAAGCTGTTTTGGTTTTTTATATCAGCCACTTAAAATCACCAATCTCCTTTAATTCAAATTTCTGGGCATTTTCCCTTTTTTCAAAAATATTCATCTGTGATGGGAAGACTATCAATTAAGGATATGTTTGATTAACAATAACAGTATATACCCTCATCTCCCAGAATAAAAAGGTTTATGCAGAGAAAAAAATGGCAAAACCTTATTTCTTTATTGTATTTTATGCAAATGTGTTTTTTTATTTTATTGTGGTTGCCAGTTTTATGTTATGGGATAGATGCAAGGTTCGATACAGATACCTGTTCTTTGAAGATTCCATTCCTCCGGTCTTCCCCATTTGTCAGCTCCATTGTTAAGTTTTTGTTTAATTAGGATACATGATGAGCACATGAACACAAGTCATTCTCAGTATCACTCTGTAATATTTAATTGTTTTTAAAAAATTGCGTACCATACATATGAGATACATTGTTTTATAAGCAAATATATATTATACTTTCAATTTGATAACAGGTTACAGTCTGTACAATCATCTTGTGTTTCTTCTAAATATGATTCTTTTTTACAGTAAAATCATGAATGTATCATATAAAATTGCAATTATGACCTCATGATAAGGATTTCTAATTAGGTCACATTTGTCAAAAGTCGCACTGGTACAAACTTAAGTGATTTTGGAAATACTGTCAAAGTGATAATGTTAACCCTGTAAGCAGAGAAAGCATTATAAAAGCAGTAGTAGTAAAAATGAAGAGAGCTGGAATCGTTAAATGGATAATCTAAAAAAGAGAAATGTCATGAAATGTTAGATTTGGCACTTATAGCATTACATTAAATACTTCAAAATATCATTTAACCATTTGCTGTGGAGGCAAAGTCCAGGTTTAACTTATTCGACACAGCTAATCGTATATAACTTACAGAGGTTTGACATTTATTGACATTTAATTTCAGAGCAAAGCAACTTCTCTCATGATCCATCTCTTTACTTTCACATTTGGCATTCCACTCTACGGCTCAAAAGGGACATCCACAAAAGCCAAATACTCTCTCATGAACAACTTGCTTGAGAAACCAGTACATGCATTAATTATATTTGCTCATCTTTGCTTAGCCTTGTGAAAGGCTGTAAACTTCCACTGACATATCCAGGCCCTTACTGTGCGTTGCTTTAAGCACATATCTACAGATGTTCGTGTTGTTTCCTCAGACTTGCCCTGGGTATTTTCAGAGATCTGAAAGAAAATCTGAGGAAGACATTTGAAGCAGACATTAGTCCATGAAATGCCTGAAAAATGTGCTGTCCTAATGCATAAATTGTCAGCAGTGGTTTGTGATGGCACTGTGGCGACCAAAAGCTGAATGCAGCATCATACTGTATCAGGACCTCAGAGGGAACAGAGCTGTTCACTGGGAAGGAATGCAAATTTCCTGCAGCTGCAAGTCGTTGTGGAACAAAAAAGTCCATTCTTTGCATCTGAAACAGTATCATCAGCATTCATTCTTTCCTCTCAAGTGGTGTGTGTGTGAAAACACTCTACCAGTCTCTGTGAAACACACACACACAGACACACACACACTTCACACGGGTTCATGCAGGGAGGTGAGGTGAAAAACCACTCGGTGTCCCTGCCTTCACCTCTGCTCTGAGGAACAGAGTAAAAATGCAGGTCTGAGTTTGGGAGTGTGGTGGTTTAGTGGGAACAAGAAATGCTGGGGTGTCAAAGCGGTATCTGCTGAAGAGAGCTGAGTGAGTGTCTGGCTGGCCTCTTATGAGTCCAGGTGGGCAAGCGAGAAGTGAGGAGGTCAAAGAGGTGCCACGTAATTCCCAGGAAAAGTCCCAAAAGCACGAGTCCGTTCTGACGTACCTACAGAGAACAGAGCACATGCTGTGGTCACACAACAGAAACAAATAAATGCGTATATGCCCAAAATTAAACAAACCAGTTTCAGCCGTAATGTTTCATTATGTCCACAAGAGGGCGCACCGACACCGTAGTATCTTTTTATATCTTCAAAATGAAACAGAAGTACTTTGTTGCCTCAAATCTTTAACAAAAAATTGAGGAAAAAATTAGGCAGTGCTTCACAGGGTCAAGACACTAGGTTTGGGTGATTGTAAAAATGTGCTCAGGTAGTCTTCAAGTGTCACATAAGAATAAAAAGCAATGACTGTCCCAGCCTGCTCCGTGAAGAGGTCCATGTTATAGACTGGCTGTCTAAAAAACCATCCGAAGTACTCTGATTATGGTTACAAATCGACTTCAGACAGTCTTTATCAAGGTATGATATTAATTTTTTGTTTAGTTTTGATTTTGATTTTTTTTTAATAATTTTTTTTTTATTTTTATTTTTTTTTTTTTTTACACACTGTAGAGAACTGCAGCAAACAGTTGATCATTAAATTAATTGACAGAACAAAAATAAATTGCCAACTATTTTGATAACTGATTAATCGTTTCAGTCATTTTTCAAACTAAAAATGTCGAACATTTGCTGGCTCTAGCTTCTGAAATGGTTGCACTGGCATTCATGATAGTGAACGACGTATGATGTAGTAAATGTTTGATCGTTTTGGGGTTTTGGACTGTTGGTTGGACAAGAGAAGCAACTTCAAGATGTCACTTTGTGCTCTGGGAAAATGTGATGAGCATTTTTCATAATGTTTTTACATTTTATGGGCTAAACAATCGTAAAAATAATCTGCAGATTAATCAATAATGACAATAATGGTTAGTTATGGTCTGACTGTAGACCCACTGTAAAGACACAAGACCTTAGTGAATGGAGATTTTTTAGTGACAGGTTACGCAGTGCCCTTTATCACCATCACACACCGAATGAGAAAATATGACTGACTGATCCTTACAAGACTGATGATCCACCCCTCCAGCGGAGGAATTAAAGCTGTGGTGCCCCAAAGCCAAGACACTCACCCATCTTTATAAAATGTCTTGCTCCATTACGCTGCTGACCCTGATGACGGCGAGGGCGGCCACAAGCCAAACTGCGTTGGTATTGCAATAAAATTGTTCTAAATACTACTATACGTGTACTATAAGTGTTGCTGGAGTTTCAGCCTTTTTTTCATTATGCTGTTTCGGCAGAAAATATATTGAGAGAGTAGCATACACTCTGAGAAGAAATTAAATACCCATCTTTTTTTAAATGTGGGGTAGTGTCACAGCCTTCATTTTAAGTTTTAATCACTTTTTTTTAACTTTATTTTATCCCTGGTGTTCATTTTATTCTATAGATATAGATTTTTATTTTCAGTATTTTATTATTATTTTATTGTTAAAAATGAAACAAAATGTAAAAAAAACAACAACAAACAAAACAAAAAACACTTTATATTGTTACTTACTGTATTATTTTTTTGTGGTCTGTGTTGCATCAGTGTTGTTATGTTTAACACTTTAGGCTGCATGTTTGTTTGGAAGGTGCTATATAGGTACAGTAGAGTTGTAATTTTAATTTAATTAATTTTTAAATCTTTCTCATCCTTACCTACGAACCAGCCATCATCACATTTCTCCATCACTTGTACAATGTCTCCTTCTCTGAGCTCCAACTCGTCTGAGTTCTGTGGTTTGTAGTTGTAAACAGCTTTATATCTAAAATAAAGAACAGACAAACAGATGGTCTGAGCCACAAATTGACCAAATTTGCAACACTTGTTGCAACACTGTGGATAGATAAAAATATGGAGACGTACGGTTGGCGTTGCACCACTGCTGAATTGGGGTTGTTTGGCACTTGTGTTTGCGGCAGGGAGTTAATGTGCGGATTAGACCGAGCAGCCTGGTTTGGTATCACGCTCTAGAAGAAATAAAAAACCTCATGTCAGGCATTATGAAATAAGGAATGATAAACAACACTCCAAATCAAAACAAACAGGAACACCACGGGTGTGAACATGCTGTGACTTTCTCAGGCGGTGCAGTGAGAGCGGACCTGTGAGGGGTCAGTGTATCTGGGAGTGTTCGCTGTGGTGGCTCCTGCTCTGTGTACGGACGCTGATGACTGAGTGGAGGGTGAAACGGCTCTGGCCGCGGAGCTCTGGGTAGCTGAGTGTGTCCCGGCCCAGTGGCTGTTTAAGTTGGTGGGTGAAGTAGTTTTGGAGGGCCACCGATTGGCCGTCTCTTTGGATACGGGTGTCAGGGTGGGGGAGCGTGACTGTGAAGCTGGGCTGCCATAAGGTACAGGTGAAGACGGCTTCAAGGGGGAGTGCTCAGGTTTGGGGCTGAGGGAAGTGGGGGTGAAAGGGGACAATGGTGACCGGGGGCAGGGTGAGTGGAGTGGACGCCCTGGACTCTGAGGCCCGGGGGACATGGGGGACATGGGGGACATGGGGCCCAGGGAGCAGTCGTCAGTGGAGAGTTTGGTGCGAGGCATCTTGTTGACCTGGACATAACTGGCTGGGAAGATACCGCTCCGGTTGGTCCCTGAGATCCTCCCCTCTAACCACTTATCGTCCACACGCCTGGTTATATCGATCACTTCACCCTAAGAAACAAAACACAGCAGACAGTTTTGAAAAGCTAGATATTACACAGAAAAATTAGAGTAATTTCCAATTTAATTCTAAAGATATTTATCTAGATCTAAATTCTAGACAAATAATATGTGTCTCAAGACGTTCAAGCAAAAGAGAAACATACTCAGTCTGTTTTTAGAAACTGTGCCTTGATGAGAGCCATCAGGATCTCTCTTAAGTTGTGATGTCACAACTATACGATGTTTAAAACTTGAAAAGAAAATCCTCACATCACGTTCATGAAACCAAATGGCACTGAGCAGTTTCTGCCCGTTAGTTAGTTTTTAGCCACCATATAAAGGCCCACCAAAAAGAAATCAATATCAGTGTAAGTGTACACTATATTTAGACTATTTTGACAAAGCATGTCAACATGTTTTAGTTGAAACCCAAAATACAAGAACAAACGAGCACAATGTGGGACCTTTAATACATTGCCAATGCGTACAAATCAAGCATAGCAGTAATATGTAAACTTTGTTACTGCAGCCAGTAAAACCACAAATGATTGCAGAATAAATAAAAAAACTTTTACTATGTTAATGAGAGAGCTTTAGAGGTGCTGATTGGTGGATTTTGTTAGAGACCTGGGCTAGCTGTTTCCCTGTTTCCAGTCTTTATGCCAAGCTAAGATAACCAGCTGCTGGTAGCTTCCTATTTAGCGCACAGATACTGGGAGTGGTATCAAACGTCTCATCTAAATCGGAAAGAATGTCAGTTAAGCGCTAATAAGATTTCCAGCCATTAACTGACTTGTACTACAAATTCATGCATTCCAATATAGAAATCTGCAGGAGCCAAACATGGAGGGAAAGCACCTTCCTCACTTTTTTCAGCATTGTTGCAATACTCACTTTCCGGAAAGAAAGTTCAACAGGCAGGTCAGCGTTAAAGTTAAACAGAGCCACGGCCTCCCCGTAGTCCAGCACCTGCACAGTGGGAGGCTTTATAGGCGTGGGCTTCTCTGTAGGAAGCAGAATCTGTGGAGGACAGAGCAAAGAGTTTTAATCCATGTATCATGGGGTCTAAGATAACCAGCACAAAGCAACAGTGCAGCAGAATAGCAAACAGCCACAAAGACATTCACCTCCACATAAGATGTGGGGAAAATGCCCGCTCTTCCGTGATGTTCTCCTTCAAACCAGTTGGCATCTACCTGCCTGTGGATGTAAACAATGTCGCCTTTCTGCAGCATGAGCTCCCTGAAGAGAGGAATACAGATAACAAGACACACAAAAGGAAAACCATTAGATTACAGAATCAAGACACAAGTTCACAATGTTTCAAATGTGCATTATGGAAAGAATTTGGACTTCAGATTTGATCCATTGCTTTAAATCTGATAACACAGTGTTTTCTTTCAGAAATGTAAATAACTATGCAAGAAAGGAAATGGCATGTCTATTATATCAGTTCGCATGCAGCAACTCACTTGGGTGACTGAGCCTGGAAATTGAACTTGGCTCGCGCTGCTTTCATCTGGAAAAACAAACAAATCATTCAATGTTTTGGGAAGAATTATTGATGCAGTTAATATGTGAACAACTCAGAATGTACTCAGACCACAAAAACAAAATGCCACAGCTTAAAACAAAATTGACTTTTTAAAGCTTTCCCAGCCTCTAAGGTGACAAGAAAGTGATAAAAACAAACCTTTTTCTCCTCTTTCTTGGGTGGGAGCTCCATGGTTTCATTTGCAGGGGAAAGACGGTCTACTGTGGAACAAAGTGAAGGCACGGCATTATGAGTGCAGTCTGAAATGTGCACTCTTTGTTCAGCACATGTTGTTTTCGGGCGTCGTTGCTATGAAAATGCAGTCCCGGCTACATATGTTCATAAAGGATCTTGTATTATTATGCAGGCTGGCCCCATCTGGACTAATTTCCAGGAAAAACAATTGGATAAAGCTAATCTTTAATCACGTCTTCCGAGTTCAACTTCCTATTATTGTGGGCTTCCTCCCCACCCATCTGCAGCACGCTCTGATTCTATAGGAAAAAAAACTGCAGAAGCTTACCATGCTCACCTCATCGAAAGACACAACAAGAGCAGGAGACAACAATGGCAATAAAAGAGAATCATGGGACTTGCAAAATATATTAGATTACTAAAAGTCTTCATCAAAAAAATGCTGTCTGATTACATGAGCTGCTCACTGCTGCTCGCCTTTAATGGGTCAGTGGGTTCAAGGAAGAGGAAGAGCAAGATCAACTTGTGGACAGCACTGAGAAAAATACTATCAAAATCATTATGGCAGAGTTGTAGGGAACATCACAGTGTGCATGTGTGCCGCAGAGCAAAAAGGGAAAGAACTTCATGTTTACCATATGTGGGAGCAGAGGTCAATGGTGTTCCAGCAGAGCGACGGACAGGCTGCTTTGCTGCTGATAAACTGCTGTAAAAGTGAAGAAAAATTGAGCATTTTATTTTCATTTTACTGTCACTGTGTCTTCCAATCAGGGAGAGTCAAACATAATGAAATACACACAGCCCAAATTCTGCAGGGGACAGTGTGTGTGCAGATTTACTGTACGACACATCTGGTTGCAACTGCTTGTTCTTATACGCTGGACAGAGATGAGACAGATAATCAGACAGCTAGAGGCCATGCAGATGATACTGTGTGACTCATATTTTTATCCTTGAATTGACAATCTCGACAATCTGGTTTAGATGAAGTTTGGGGTGCAAATCATCTTTATAGCCCCGAAACCCCTTTCATGATCAGAATTATGAGTTTTTATTGGTTAAGAATGTATCCCAAACCCAAAGCTTCCTGTCTGGCTTCCTCTGAACTCATTTGCATGTTTGCAGACAGTGTTGTTTTGTGTTCCAGTATTTGCAGCTGGACGCCAACAGATACACAACATGTCTATAACAGGAAACAGTAAAAAACAGACAATTTCTTGCTGCTGTTTGGTTTAATTTCACATGTGTCTAGCAACAGGCTCTCAAAAAAAGCCCTCCCTCATCTCACCGAGCCAGGAAAGGTCAAAACCCATGAACTCAACTTAGCAAACAACAGCGAGAATCCTCCGGGAGAGCATTACGCACATGGTGAGAAATGTGGAATGCTGTCTACTGTTTGAAGTAACAAACACTGTACTTGAACTTGTTAAAGTTCAACAGCTTCCTAGCAGAGTCCAGCACAGAGTCAGCTGATCCCGCTAACAGAACAGGTACCCTGCAAAGTATTAATGGTCGCACTGTCCAATCACAGTGCAGGATTTCTTAAAACAGCAGGAAGCAACCAGCAGTTACTCCTACTCGCTGAAGTAATGTCAGAGTGGATTAAGAGGCTGGGTGTTGGGCTCAGAGGAGGTCTGTTAGGTGGTGATTGACCCAGGCCTTTCCATTAACCTGTCCTTCATGTACCTCTTTAATAAAATCCAAACCAATGAAAATAATATCACATTAAGACCTGCAAAAGCATCAATAACATTTTTATTCTATTATATCTAAGTATTACTAAAACTGCTTTCAATTTCAGCCTCATGTATTTCTCTCTGAACTCCCTTTGTCCACTTGTTGTTTGTGAGCAAATTTCATCACTCTAACTATAACAGGAAAAGAAGACAGGAATGCCACAGCTTTGCACAAAAATAAGTTAAAGGTAAAACTTGCCAAGAAACATACTATTTATAGTCAGTACTTGAAAGCTCTAAATCTACTCTAAACAGTCTTGTTGGTATGTGACAGAAAAACTGTGCACTTTTAGTATGAGTGAAACTGAACAGTGTCATGTAACAGAACATAAGTACAAATTTACACTATATTGCAGAAGAAAAAAACTCCTCATGTTGTTTAAAAATGCTTCTTAAATGTGTCTAAAAGTCAGTAGAGATGTTATTATAACCTGTTAAATATCATTTTGGATTAATCATATTCCACATTCTCACATCACTGACCTGTAGTTTGGAGTCGCAGTCTTTGGAGCAGTCAGCGGTTCCCTGTCTCTGGCCTCCTGAAAGCAGAGTGAACATTAAACTCAGTTTGTTCCCTGCAGCTAACTGTATCTCACAGCTCAGAGGAAATCTCACAACAACTCAGACAAAGTCGAGGTGCTGACCACTCCCAGAGGAGCAAGAAATCCCCTGGGTCCTATCCTCCTTGGGCTAAAAAAACAACACCATCTGTCTGAGCTGCCTGTGATTTCAGTCAAATAAAGCAAATGTAATCATATTGCAGCATATGAAGCAAATGTAATCACACAATAATCAGCATGACAATCCAAAATGTTTTGGGCAGGGTTGCATCCAAGTCGCTCTCTAAAATCAAGCACTGTGGAATTGCAAAGGCGAGTTCGAATCAACATTATCATGATCATTGCAAAAATTCTTTTTTGGCAGCCAAATTTGCGGGCATGGGGCCAATTTGCAGGCAGGTGATTAACACAGACGATCAATCCAAGAGCAAGGCAGGCAGGCGATTCCACGACTGTTATCCAGGTCACAGAGGAAAAACAACATATGTAGCTAGAGGGCTAACAAGCAGGGAGGGTCTCACTGAGACCTGCAGCCTTCACTAGGAGTGGGGGAGTAGGGGTGAGGGTGGGTGAGGGTATTGCAGCGGCTAAATTGGGGTGGGAGGAGGAGGGATGCTTCAGCAGAGAGAGTCAGGAGGGGGGCTCAGTACCTCACCCCGGCCACGACGGTGCTTCTTCTGGGAAAGTCTCCTCTCCAGGCCCTGGATCTCCGAGTCCAGCTCAGCCTCAAACCGGCTCAGCTCAGAGACCAGACTGGCCTGAGCCCCAGCAATAATGGAGTTGGAAGGGCAAAATTAAAACACTAAAACAATCTTCGGAGCTAATGGTGTCCCTTTTGTATGATTTGTAAAATGAGACCTCGACAGAGTGAATGCAGAAATAGAAATTTAAAGCAGCTCACCTCAATTGAAGGGGACTTTGGTGTCTCAGGTTGTTTCTTCGGGGGCACATGAACCTGACAACAGAAAAAGAAAGCAATGACAACAACAAACAACAAAATTACTATTTAGAGAGTTTTGTTAGTTTATGCTGATGACATGGTGCATATTCATAAATACAGTTTCATAAAATCCCTTCAAGTACTTGTCACATACAAAACTTGGGGCCAGGTAGCAATATTCTATTATAGGAGGATTGGTTGGTTGGTGTCTGGTCATGTTACAACCATTTGACAACTTTTTTGACAGTGTGTTTAGGAGTAAAGAGGAATTTGGGGGCAACTGAATAATATGGCTCCAAAAAATATGATCAGAAGTTGTGATATTATTTATTAGAAAACTATGTACAGAGAAGCCCCCAGACAGTTAGAGATTGAACACAGCTAACCAAATGACACATTTTACGAGGATGATACTTGTACAAAGTACATTAACTTTACCAGACACTCATTTTATCTAATTATTCGGCTCAACCCTACAAACTGCAAATCTGAGAGCACGTCACCATTTCCTAAGTGTTTGGACACATCTCTTTTTGTGGAAACAAATTTAAAGGTCTAGTTTTTAGGATTTAGCGGCATCTCGCAATGAGGTTGCAGAACTGAAACTTCTGGCTAGCACAAAAACATAAAATCCCAAACGGCTCTTTCTAGAGCCAGTGTTTGGTTTGTCCATTCTGGGCTGCTGTAGAAACATGGTGGACTCCTTGGAGGAGGACCCACTTTGTCTGTAGATATAAACGGCTCATTCTAAGGTAACAAAAGGACAATGATTCTTATTTTCTGGTGATTATACACTAACAAAAACAAAGTTATGAATATTATATCCCATTTCTGTTAATAGATGTGCCTGCTACACAGTAGACTGATATAAGATACATCTGAGAGTAACTGGATTTGTATGTGGTCAGTGCCAATGCCCTGGATGACTGTTTAAGCGAAATATAGAGGAAAAACTAAAAGTAGCAAATGAAACTCTTTAATATCTTAAATATCTATATAAAGTGTATATACATATACATATACGGTACACATATGTATATGTATATATATATATATATATATATAAACTATTTTTAAGAAAAATGACAACAAAGTTACCTTGTACCTTATAAGGTAAAAAAAGTTTTCATAATAAAGGGACACTTGGATACGGGCTGGATGCCAAGATGCCAGCAGAGGAATAAGAAAACATCCACATTTTTCATTCATATTCTAGTAAACTTGATTTAACTAGCTGGCAGATACCACTCTCCCTGTGTCTTTACAGACTCGACACCAAACAAGCAGCTGGTTCTATCAAGCATGGCTTTAAAAGGCTCTGTTGGTGAGAACCACAGACCCCCTGCTCCATTTTCAGGGTTTTTTTTGTTAGAACCTTGGCTGAATGTGTCCCTGTAAACGCCAAGGCCGTCCCCTCAGCTGGGAGTCATCCTCACTTCAACACAGTCTGTAATGTCACTGTGAAGCAGCACAACACCTGATATGGTCTGCACGCTGATTTTCTAAACACTGTCCAGGGAATACAACATAGGCCGCTGTCATAAAGAGGAAATGAAATAAGTCTCCATGCTGTGAGCCATTAAACACCACAAGAGGTTAACACCATAATACGGATCACAAGACACCTCAGCTCCTGTGGGGGAGTGGAAACAAAGATTCCTTTTCTTCACAGACGCGGACACAAGGCACAATGTGCACCAGATCTGGGACATTGTCGCAAGAGCCATTGACAAAAAAAGAAAAAAATCTTTAGAGACACCGTCTGTAACTCACCAAGGGTGTTTAAACAAAGTGACACATACAAACAGCTGCATACCCAATTACAACAGCTCCTGGACAATAAAGTAAAATCTCAGATGTAAATAAATATGAGTCAACCTCACCAGCTTTTTAAATACTTTCAGCAAAACAGGTGATACAAACACCATCATAAAAACCTGGATTATGTCTGTTCTTATCTGAAAAGCTAAATGAATGAATGCTTGATGCTCTGAATAAAAGAAGAAGTGAGCACATCTGGCGGTTAGCAGCAGGTACACCAAGTCACCAAGCCTGAGTAGATGAAATATGAGGACGCCCAGGTGGTGCCCATCCTCATACCTGTCCTTGATCCCACACACTGCTAAAAAGTGCAAGACTACACAAAGAATTACCATCATTAGAGCCTGCAACAACACTGGATACATCTAGAGGTTAAAGAATTATGCAGGAGAAATATTATTCATCTGTTTGAATCAGAGTGATATCACGGCGTATTTTTAAACTCTGACTGCATGTGAGGTCGTTACCTGGCTGCGGGTTTCTGAGGTGCTACTCTTTCCAGGCTCAAAGTCGTATATGCTTCTCGGTTGAGGGTGCTGCTTTCCCGGGTCTGACAGCTTATCTACATACTCGCTACTGAAACATAACACCCCAACACACACACACACACACACACACACACACACACACACACACACACACACACACACACACACACACACACACACACACACACACACACACACACACACACACACACACACCATGGACAGCAACTAAATCATGTCTTCATTGTGAGTGCCTGTAACAACAAATCCAAACTTGTCTGTCCCACACGTTTTCCCTCCACTGCTCCTGGCCTGAGTTTAGGTTGGTATTCACATAAAAGACGTCACATGCAGTGTTTATCTAAGGAATATATTATTTTTTTTAATACTAGTAGTGAAAATGGTACATTGGGTACATTAACATATACTGCTAATCTTCTGTCTTGTTGAACATTTAAAATATTCTATTTCTTGCCAAATTTGCACATGAATTTAGCTCTAATTTCTCCCATCTAATATGTATTTTTTAATCATTCTTTACTCTGTCAGTTTTTCTTTTAAACCAATCTGGTTTTTTTTATTAAATTGTTTCAGTGTGATACAGAGTTACATTAGTAACCTAAAGAAAGAGTTGAAAGTAGTAGTTCCACATTTTGGGATATACATATATTCATTTTTTTGCCGAGAGTTAGTTGAAAAGATCAATACCACTCACATATCTGTGAGCTAGGAGGCAGGAGACAGTTAACTTGCTTATTTTTGGAATATTTAAAAAAAAAAAAACCTTCAGAAAGTTCTTAAAAATAAAATATTTTTTTAATTTATTTTTAGCAATAGTAAACACTACTCTACTATTCACATCTCAAATGAAGTAGACTACTGGTATCAGTATCACTT
Source organism: Plectropomus leopardus (assembly GCF_026936395.1). Lineage (NCBI taxonomy): Eukaryota > Metazoa > Chordata > Actinopteri > Perciformes > Serranidae > Plectropomus > Plectropomus leopardus. The sequence goes on from NC_142179.1 coordinate 26,040,830, forward strand.
TAAGGGTATTGCTACTGGTATTGTAGTTTGTTTTTTTTTAACAATACCAAGCACTTGCAAGAAAGCAAGTTAGCATATTTCCCAAAATGTAGTATTTCTTCAAGTTTGACTCCTGCCTCTGTGCCTTCCTGTGTGCATGTTCACATTTTCTGCCCCTAGGTTTTAATTTTCTTACCAAAGAGAAAAAATATGCAGCTCAGGTTCACTCGAGACTTTATTAAATGGCCTGAAGGCGTGAATGTGAGTGATTTTCTGACTGTCTGAATGTGCCATGTGATGGACTGACAGCTTGCCTGTCTTCTCTCTTGTACATGCATGCTGCGACGGGCTATTATCCACCACATGACCCCAAAGCAGTTACATCAAACCAGTGTAAACTCACCAGTCTGGTAGAGCTCCATATGGTGTTAGTCTGAAGAGATTCTTGTCTGCTTCATTACTTTCCTCCGTGTGGGCAGATAACTGGAGCCCTGCAGATGAGTGTACGTCACTTAAGAGAAAAGTGACAATGTAACTGGACAGGACAACAATGAGGAATCTGGTGGATTGACTTACGCTCGGCTGACCACCGCTCTGAATCCTCCAGCTCGGGTTCTAATAAAGTACAACACAGAATTTTATTTGAAGACTTGTTACACTGGGGCAAAGAAAAATCAACCAAAAAAAACAAACCTTAAACGATTCTTTTTTTTATCATTTTATATCCGCTCACAATGACAGGATTTCTCTCATAGTGAGACCTAGCCACTTTCATGGGTGTATTTTAGGGTCATTATTGTTATTAATAGTAGTAGTACTATGTTTTCTATATTACATTATTAGATGATTGATGATAATAAAAAAGTATGAGCACCCTTTCAGTATAACAATTTTAGATCATGTTTGATAGTTTAAACTATAAAAAATAATATTTTCTATGCTGATCATTTGTTTTGCACATAAAAAAGTAATCAATAAATTAACTTCAGCTATCATAATGTATCAATTCTGTCTTTGTTCCACCAGAGATGATCATTAGCACCTCTGTGAGGTGCATTGTTGCAGTGCTCTTCAGTGCTTAGATATCCAGTGTTGTTTAAGAGGACAAATCATGTTATTTGTCCGAAGCTGATCCTGAGCAGAGCGATCCCCCAATACCAGCTTGGTGCTGCGATGGTGCCACTAACCACACAAATAACAGGGAATGTGTTTCTGTTACGCAACATGTAATAGAGACAAATGAACCGCTCAATTTAGGAGGGGCTGAGATAACACGTTGGATTCTTGTCAGAACTAATAAGCACAGATGACATAAGACTTTCGAGCTCTTTCATCATGTCTTATTTTGCCTCTGCAGTAATCTGTTTGCTAGATCACCTCCTGCAGTACCTGACACGACAGAGAGGAATTCACTCTGGTGTTGTGTTTGTGAGAGGAGAAGGAGGAGGAGGAGGAGGAGGAGGAGGAGGAGGAGGAGGAGGAGGAGGAGGAGGTGGAGCGTCCTTACCCTCTAGCTTCTTGTGAATCTGTCTGAACATGCTCTTGTACCAGTCTCTGGGCTTGTTAACACTCTGGGATAAGAAAAGAGGGTAGGGCGCAGAAGGTAAACAAATCTGGTGGGAAATGCAGCACATTGGATGTAGCGGGAACATGAATATGTCAGATTATCATAGGATACATATTTGATGAGAATGTATCCAAAGAAAAACAGAGATAAATCAATCAGATGTAAAACTATAGTTCAGTTTGAATCTTCGTCTTACTGATCTGGAGGCAATGGGCATCCCAGTTTCATCCACTGGACCTATTCCTGAGAACTTGATAAGCCTCTCCTCCCTGGTGGGAGTCCAGCTGCGTGGTAAAGTGGCAGAGCCCTGGACACCATTGGACAGTCCACCTGAGTCACAGTCACAACAAAAAGACTTAAGTAATCATTTTGCTCCCATTTATTATTGATTTCAGATTATTCAGGTGATGCATACTGCCATTAATCTGATTTTAAACCCTACCACATCACATGCTGTCATCTGTCACAAGTCACAGTTCAACTTCTTTCAGTGTTTACATGTCAAGTGATGATTCGGCTGTTTCCACTTTAAATGCTCACACGGTGACCGACATTTCAAACCCTTTCAAATCTCAGGTGTCATCTTTGAGCGAAAGAAAAATGCTTCAGCTCTAACTCCAACAACTTACACTCTTTAAACACGATTTATTAAAACTGCTGTAAGTGCTTACACAACAGCTAACACTTCAACTGACGCTTACTTTAGTTTATGCACTTGAACTGGTATTACCTCGTTTCAGGGCATCCACTTCAACTGACATTTCAAGCTCAATTTATCACACAGATCGACTGACATTTTAACTTCTTTCAGTGCTTGAAGTTTGAATCTTCAGCCCGTCTTAGCACTTTTATTTTTTCAAATACAACATTTTTTAGCCCTCATGCACTTGAAGGTCTGCTATGTCGGACTTTGGGGCATTTAGCAGCTGTGGTTGCAGACTGTAACCAGCTGAACCTTCTTCCATGTTCCAAGCGTGTACAAGAACTATAGTGGCGAATGTGACAATACAAAAACGCGAAATGCCCGACCTACAGCCATAGTTTGGCTTGTCCATTCTGGGATACTATAGAAATATGTTTGTGAAATGTGGCGGTGAAACATTGCGGCACACTGTGGATATTAACGGGGAAGCACACCACTATGTTAATTGTTGCATAGCCGCCCATCAGCAGCCCGTCTCTCTCCCTCTCTGTAGACACAACAAACAAGCACCGTGGAAGCACTGGATGCATATTTCATCATTTGTCATGATTACATCATTCATATCAAATATACCTTATATAATTTAACTTATATATAATATATATATATATATAACTTTATATAATTTGTTATAGAGTATTTAGTGTGTTTTCCTGCCAGATTCTCTTGCGGCTTGAGGAAAAAAATAGACCAGACACTGAATCTATGGCTGCAGATCGTGAGCCTGCCGCGGAGCTTGGGGCCGCAGAGCATCCAGTGTGAATGGTGTAATTTCTCACCACGGGTACTAAAAGGAAGGAAGGTGCTTCATGGAAAATCGGCACACTGAGCTGCCGTTTCCCATCCAGTGTGAACCAGGAAGCCTTTCCCAAACCTCTCCTCGACGACCACCCGCATGTTTTAGATCTCTTCCTGCTGCAATACAACTAAATAAAATGATCAGCTTGTTATCAAGCAGCTTCAGGAGTTCATGACAAGCTGATCATTGATGATTGAGTCAGCTGTGTTGGAGCAGGTGTTCAGCAGCTCTAACACATGCAGTGCTACTCGAGCCGAGCTTTGGGAAACACTGTTCTAAGGTCATGAAAACACAATTCTTTATTTTCAGGTGGTCTCACACTGATAAAAACACAATTCGTATATTATATTGCATTTCTGCCAATATATCCCCTAAATCCAACATGCTGCATCTTTAAATGAACACTAATTTCACTGAGTGCTTGTGCTTAAAGTGAAACTTCAACATTCTTCAGCACATCCAACACATTGTTGCTATTTCAGGATTTGTATAGCAGATTTTCAGCAGCCAGCACACATAATTGTTAATTAGCAGCATCTGAAATAAATTAATATTTATTTCAAATTGTAAAACAAGGCACTCATGATGCACATATTTAAAAAAAAACAACAACAACTGGAACCTCACCATGCATTTGTGAGGGGCCATAGTAAGATCCAAAGCTTAGAGTTGTTGGTCCACTTCCATTTACTTCTGACACCTTAAGAAGGGCACAAACATATCAGCATCCCAGTGCGGTAATGGTCAAAACATGTCCGTGGCTGAACGTATGACCTGTGATGCATCATTTTTCCACAGGGAGGAGCACTTGTTTACCAAATTCCATGCACTCACCCTCAGCATTGTTATTAACACAGCCTCCAGAAAAATATTGTGCATACCTTGTACTCTCCAGATGGCAGCCGTGCAGAGCGAAAAGGACTCAGAGGAGGTGTAGGGAGTCCAGGTGAGATGACCACCTCATGTGTCAGCTCTGGAGATGTCAGGATATGCTGGGTTGAGGAAACTCCAGGCTCCCTGGACATGACGACCCGGGAGCCATTTGGATCTCCAGCCACTTCCATACGTTGCTAAATATAGAGGAAATGAGAAATATGGATAAAAAAAAACAATGTGTGAACTCTGCTCCTGTCGTGTCCTCCTGCTGGCCCTGGGTAAACATTGCTCTCTATGGGAAGTCATGTGAACTTGTTAGCGGCGCAGCCATTCTCCAGAGAAGAACTGGCCTCAGTGGGGGAGCCGCGGATAGAAAGGCCCCTAATTTATTTAAAGCAGGACCAGTGGGAAGTGTTGTTCCACCCACTTCATCATCTCTCTTGCCACAACTCCAGAAAGGCCTCATTCAAGGTGCAGAGTGGGGGCACTGAAACAGGAGAGGACCATTATGTGCCCATTAACTCCCTATTCACCAGGTCTCCCTATTCTGCAGCCAGGGGGTGGAGCCGGGGCCACGGAGGTTGGGAAGGGGCCGCTGATGTCAACCTCAAAGTCCAGCCAGGGCCAGCAGTGGTCTTGTGGTCTCCATGGTGATCGTTTTACTCCCCCCGTCCACAATGGCTGGTCTAGCTCTGCTATTGGAGCGCTATGTATTTGAATCAGGTGCTTTAGTCCTCCCTGTGTGGTTGTGGGGGTCATGGGAAAGCCCCTGTGCCTTATGGTAACGGTGGGACTGCTGTCTGCACCAAAGGCATATTGTGGAGACACTGGACTGTACTGACATTTGTGACACTCATGAGTCGTTTTTTCTAGTTTTTTTTTGTTTTTTTTGTTTAAATGTGCTTATTTAGGACAATTGCACATGTTCAACAATTGTAAAAGTCAACAGTAGACATAGTTAAAAAGGTCTTTACCTGAGACTGCATGTGATCCGTTGTGGTCCTTGTATGGCAGGTATGAAAGTCTTTTGCCCAGCATCAAAAGTATCTGCAAAGACATGCAAAATGCAAACATTTTTATATAGAAATAGACTTTTTTCATTTTAAAGTATTCATTTTACAGAAGACTCTTCTGTTTTCAATAAAGAGAAAATGACTAGAACCTTCAAGACAGGGTATCAACAGATCAAGATGATAATGTTATATTTGCTTTTTCAAGTTTAGTGTCTTGCCTCATCGCTACAGCAAACATATCTGTGGCAGACTTCCAATCTGTTTATCTTCTCTATCAAAGGTGCAGTCAAGTATAAAGGACTTCCATTTCATTTTGCCAGCTCATGATTGAAATACATAACTTTTTAAAAAAAAAAAACTAGAGTACAGCTTCAAACAAGTGATCAAAGAACAGACATGAAACATATTTTATGAGAAATATTGTAAACTGCTCTGTTAAATTGTGTGTAGATTAGGACCTTGTTGCTCAACGAGCATGCTAAATGAGAAAATAGGTTTTCAGGGGTTTTTACAGGCATTAGATTTGTTATTTTTTCATTGCAGATATTCACTCAATGTCTGTGAAAATAATCTTAAAGATATGTGTGTAATTTAGTGGGCTGTATTGCCATAAATGGGGTATGATATAAAAAGTATGTTTTTGTTCGCATATAATTGCCTGAAAATGAAAATTGTAGTGTTTTTGCTACTGTATGTACACTGCCATGTTTCTACAGTAGCCCAGAACAGACAAACTAAACACTGGCTCTAGATAAGGTCATTTGCACTCATCGCATTTTTTGCATTTTCGCAGATATTTCAGCTTCCATTAAAAAAAAAAACCCTGAACAATGAAAACTGAAGGAAATCTAACCGGGGGAAGTTTCAGCTGGTTGCAATCTGTTATTTCACTGCTAGATGCGACTAAATCTCCCTAAATCTTACGCACTGAATCTGTAAGATCCAAAGATTGTATCTCTTCAATTTGTATTCTGAATCTCATAGCATGCTCTTTTTTTAACCCTTTGATTCATTAGCCATGTTGGGCTCAACAGTGCCTCACATGTTACCTCCAGGCAGACTTGTTCCATTATCCCATCCCACTAGTATTCCCAAAAAGGGAAAGTTAGCATCATCCACTTCTCCCTGTTACTAAGGAAAAACCCACCCAAAAAACGAGTGTGACTCACATGCCTGCGTCACTTTTCCCAGTGATACAATGCCGTAATAAGCTGGACTTGAGGAGCTGGATGACGGAGAAGGTCAGCTACTGAAAGCAGAGACCAGCTCCTAATCAACAGCACCTCAGAAAAACAGATTAGGCCCTGCTGTTTCAACATCAAAGGCATGAGGAGTAAGAGGGGGAGGCTATTTCCGCTCCTGTATGCGGCAGGCACCCCTCATCTACAGTGGCTACATGGTCCATAATAACATTGTAGGCATAGAAACCAAGGCCAATGTACAGCCCTGCATCCCTGCTCTCCACAGAAATAATGTGATCTTTGTGCACTCGGACTGTGGTCAAAACATTTCTTATTTTGTGGAAAAGGACATCAGAGATTGCAAGGAAGAAATAGGGTTAATATAAGGATTAGGTTATTTTTCCTGTTCTGGTGCAAACTATGGCTTTGTAGCTTGGCAAGAAAGTAATGACCAAGTGTGGGCCAGGCTACTACAGGCTGAGAGCTGCCCAACACAATTTGCTCTAATGAGTTTTCCATGTGGCATTTGCAGCTGAGCATTAGAGTCCATAATCATTGTGGTCAATTCCAAGAAAACTATACGCACTCTGTTTCTCTGCGCACAGGGACAGGAGACAGCACAGAGCAGAGATAGAGTCAATGCTCCAGTTACCAGACAACGATGTCACTCTGTCTGAGTCATCATCTCCCAATAAACTGCCTTACATAACGGGAAAAATATGGGAAACGGAGGATTGTGTCTACAACAATACCATTACTGCTCAGACATGACAGATGACCTATCATCGCCCAAAGCCATCACAGCCGGCTCATTCTCTGTCTAACAATAGGCAACACTGCAAACATGCTACACTTACAAATAATGGCTTAAAGTAATCTCATTTACAATGTGTCTGACATGGTGGGCCTTATTTACACCGGATCTGCCCTCGGCAGGCTGCCATTCACGTTAAAAGCCCCATCAAACAAATAACTATTGTAATTCACTAACAAGAACTGTTTCCACATAGGCTTCTTTGATTCAGAAACCCTCAAGAGCAAACAAACAAGCTCCATTTTCATGACAGATGCTTTTTTCCATTCCAATCAATTTCATAATTGGTGAGAAACTTGAAAAAGGTGAACAAATATCTTAATATAATGCAGATTCAAAGGGGTGCCCCACTAATAACTGCACTCACAAGAGATGAGTACAAAAAAAAGAGAATAAAATCAAAAGCAGAGATATCCTGAGATCCAAAAGCTCTTGATGGTTATTTCCCATAATGTAACTTGAGATAACAACCAAGTATGAAGTGTGGACTGAGATGCCAGTTTGCCTCCTGGGCACTGCTGAGGTGCCCTTGAGTGAGGCACCGAACACCTAACTGCTCATGGCTCCTGTTAATGGGCAGCACCATCACAGCGTGTGCATGTGTGCATATGAAAAAATGAATCAGGGATTAATTAAATATATGTATGGATGACCCTGTATACTTCCTAAATGACTGCCTCTTTCAAAACTAGCATCAGGTTTTTTTTTAAACATTTAATATTTCAAGTACAAGCCGAGATAACAAAAACAGCAGTGACCCTGATCGCACCATCAGCTTCTTTTCTATTTATTGTCTTTTTTATTCATTTTTTTCTCTTTGAAAAGCTTCCTTTGGTGCCACAGTAGACATTAAAATACTTTTCTTACAAGCCAAGTAATACTCTTCAAGATGAATTCAATAACATTTGCTGTAAAATTATGGAGTGCCCCTTTATAGGTCAACTGTAGAGATTTAGGGAGGATTTAGTGGCATCTAGAGGTGAGGATTGCAGATTGCAACCAGCTGAAACGTCTCCAGGTCAGAATTCCTTCTGTGTTCATTTTTCAGGAGGTTTTCACAGAGAGGCAAAATTATCCACAGGGGTCTCATCCTCTCCAAAACAAATGGACCCAGGGATTAAAACCAGTAAAAACACTGAATAAAGCTGTTTCACATTATAAGGGTCTAAGGTCAGAGGGATCTTGTATGCTGTAAAGCCCACTGAGGCAAATTGTGATTTGTGATAATGGGCCTTATAAATAAAATCAAATTGAAAATCAGTGTTTCTCATATGCTGTTTGGCTCGTCACAAACAGTCTGCTAACCCAGCACCTGCTAATGTGTGATCACCTTTTTCTCTGATCCAGACGTTCTGGAGATTTTTACCAGTCAAATTATCAGAGAGGTCACAATGGTCTCTTTTTCTCCAAAACAAACAAACCCAGTGATTTAAACAGAGCCAGCGATTTAAACTGGTAAAAACACTGAATAAAGCAGCTTCAAATGACAGTCAGTGTTTTTCCCATGCTTCTCGTCGTGAAGGAGGTGTTAGCTATGGAGGCTAACACGAAAACAGTGATGGCCCTATCTAAAGCCAGTGTTTGGTTTGTCCATTCTGGGCTACAGTAGAAACATGGTACTGCAACATGGTTGACTCTGTGAACAAGGACCAGGTCCCTATATAAATATGAAAGGCTCATTCTAAGGTAACAACCATTTCTTATTTTCAGGTGATTCTACATTAAAGAAAATAATTATTTCATTTCTCTTAATATATATCCCCTCTAAATCCTACACAATGGACCTTTACTAAAAGGGATGTGTGCTGTAAAAGCAATTATAGCTGGAACTTCTCAATATTTTTCTGTGAGGAACTGAACAGTTTACCCTATGTAAATAAATACATCATTTTTTTTTACCTTCTTATTATTAGACCATTTTTTAGTTTTCCCTTGATAATTAAAAAGCTGATATTGGAGCTCCCTCTGCTCAGAGGACCCAAACACTGAGAAGTCCTGCTTCACTGATGTAGCATCCTGATGAGTAAGCTCATGTCATAACACTGTCTCTGTGTCTCATTTCTCCAGGGAGCTGAATCCAAAAGAGAAATCCTCCAACGGTGCATACATTCCCCCTTTGAGAGCACCAAACACAATCCTACCTAATAAGGAAAAATCACTGTTGATATCTAGCAAGAAAATCCCTGTCCAGAGGTCTGGCTCTCTCTGGGTTTGCGCTGAACGCCCGGTGCATTCTTACATAATTACTGAGACTCAACAGCGGAGGCAGCTAAGCTTTCACATGGAGACAGGGGGTTTTCGAACTGTTGGTGCGTTAGTGCACTGATGTTATCTGTCTGAAATGTATGAACTTTATAGCTCAGGTATTTACAAGTCAAACCCCTGGTAGGTGAGAGGTCCATTATCACGGCAGGATCCGTTTTAGGATGGAAGGAAAATCCAGAGCCATAAAAGGCCCAGCTGAGGATGATGTCGTGTTTTTTTTTTTTTTTAACTTCCAGCTTTCTACATTGCATTTTATGTTGCTTTCTACCCATGCTTTACGTTTAGTATTTCACGGGCTAACTGAGGACATCCAAAATAAGAATCGGGGGATTTTAGTATGGAAATCTGTGTCTTTGTCCCCCAGGAAACTCATCCGGTCTCTGCAGCACAGAGCCAGATGTTAAAATTTATAAACTGATCTGTGAAACAAAAGCGAAACAGCTCCATCAAAATCATCAAATCAAACATCTTTGTTGTGATATACTCAAAAAGCATATTAGTTTCAACACTTTCTCATCAAAACTCGCGTCTTCATATGACGCCCTCAGTATCCTCCTGCATCTGTTGTTAAATGTTAGTTTGTCAATTTATGCCTGTTACATGCATTGTGTCTTTTCAAAATACACTTCCATTTTAAGAGGAAATCTACACTTTTTGCTCATCAGAATCATAAGTCTTTTTTTAAATAAATATACACGGTTTGTAAAGCACTTCGTATGGAGTGCCCCAGGGATGAAGTTTTTCTGAAGGCCGACACGGAAGCTAGCTTCGCCCGGGTTCCCTTTTTGGATGACAATTTTTGTTCGGCAAGGTAATCTTCACAAATGAAAACCACTTTCAGAATTTTTGAAGCCTAAATCACCAGAAGTAAAAAGCTAAACCACATCGCATCATTTAACGCTGCCACTGCTACCAGGCTGTAAAGCCCTTTTTTGGCACGGTTCGACGTGATGTTCTGTAGTTTAATTTACCCAGTTGTTAGCAACCGCCTTTTTAGGACATAACAGCTTCAAAGTTCGCAAGTAAGCTATTTACTGACATACTTTATGTTTGCCTGCGCATTTCATACCACTGTGAATGGTGCCTTTTGTGTCGGGATCTGATGCGGAAATCAATGACCAAGCAGTGGTACTGGGTAAGAGTCTGCTAGTGAGGGACCAGCTTTTTTTTTCTTCTTCTTCTTCTCTCTTTTTTTACCCATAAGGAGCAAATGAGGAACCAGACTGTTATCTGAAGTTGCTGAGCCAGAGCAGACCTACTCACTCAGCAGCTACAAGGTCAGTGAACTTCACCACACCCCTGTGATTCCTGTGAATCACAATGGGAGGTTTCCACGGCCGGGAATAGCAACACAGGGGTAATGCAAAAGTAACACTATTGCAGAAAAAAATTGTGAAACAACAAAAACATCCACTGTAGTGTCATTCAGTACCGCAGAAACTGATGACAAATGAACTTGCTATGAGGTCACAATTCTTTAAAACTCATTAGTCAACAGAGGTCCCCCTAACGTTGTCTTTCTTCCATAGAAGGACACAAGTGAGTACACCCTGACCTGCGATGACCTCCTCCTCCTCCACATACACAGCTTCTTGAATTGTTCTCACTAAGAACAAAGCTTTCAAGGTGACCACACATACAACTGTCACAGTGGTGACCCGCGAGTGTCTGCGATCTGTTTGGCGCACCATCGGGAAAGTAATGATTTGTGGTCAGAGGGAGAATCAGGCTGTCCATAAATCATCAGTAACAGTGGAGCACGTTTCAGTAATGAGCGGGGACAATGACTGAGAGTCTTAAATAAAATAAATAAAACTGTCACTCATGAATTTCCATTCATTAACGTGTGTTATTCTCTGCTTCTGTGTGCAGGGTGCTGAGGAGTTAATCATTGACCGCATGAGGTGGGAACTACTGCACTAAGTCCTACTACATGCAGGACACCGGCCGAAATATGAACTCAATATTTGCTCAAGGTGGTCATTTTGTCTGGGTGGGCTTTGACTTTAGACACTATTTTTCTACAATTTTCTACAATCTACAAAGTATAAACAGAATCTGATCTTCGCCTGAAGTGTTTTTTCCTGGATATTAACTAAGAACAACGCAACAGACACAAGGGTAAAGTCTTATCAGCCGTTTGCACGTACTCAATGTCCAGTTGTATAACAGGCTCATAAAAACCCGAAGAAATCCTGCCTTAAAAAGTGGTGAGAAGGTAATCACAAGCACATTTGCTGAATAAATAAAGTGGGTATTTCTTCCCAAACACATTAAATGAGTCACTCTGCAGTTATGCGAGAGATGTAAGAGGTCCTGTGAGGTTGATCACGCAACCACGCTGCCCTTCTGTAACGTAGCAGCCCATACAAGGTCCTGCAGCCGCAAGTTTATGATATGCAGTTATTGGGGGATACACACATTTATCAGTAGGGAAGTATTTCACCTCCTTGTATGGTGCTCCTCCACTCGGAGCAACAGGAGGAGTCAGCCTGTGTGTTTCTTGTCAATGGAGAGGCGATGTGTTCCCAGGGGGAGCTGCGGGCCAGTAAATCAAAGCCTCTCTCTCCCAAGAAGAGCCCAGCTCCAAGCTGAAGTTTATCAGATTTGTCCTTGCAACAAACACACTTCACATCATTGCAGATAACTCCTTATTTGGATGGATTTGTGAAAGTGAAACTGTAATGCAATGTGTCAGACCAAAGCATGAGAAAATACACACTCAAATCACGCTAAATGCGGACAAATCGCACAAACCCTCATGCCTGTCATTCTGCATCTTCAGAGCTGAGTGCAGCCTGTGGATATGAGGACTGACAGCCAGACCCTCAGTAATATCACAAAGGGAATCAGAGCCGGCTGTGGAAATCAACCTGACAGTAAGGGGAGCCACCAGTGATGAGTGGACGGTCCTGATTTAAGACCAATCAACCTGAAATCTGCAGCAGGATGGCAAAATAAATGATTTCCTCTGACTCTGTGCTGGCATGTCAGTGCCCACAGTGCTTTTCTCTCTCTGTCTCTCGCTGCTCCTGCTTTAACTCACAGCTGCTCTTGCCACCACTTGCCAAAAAGCTCAATCAGTTAACTCCCACAGGTTTCAACTTCACAACTATACACATCACACGGGTAAACTTGTTTTCAGGTGCACCGCAAAAGCATTAAGACAGTGTACTCTTAATCCTGGGTGTAGCCCTGAGCGGTCAGACAGGTTACTCAACCTTTAAAAAAAAGTTTGCTACTGTCGTAATTATCATGATTACTCCCTCGTTAAACCTCTCTTAGGAAAGAGTTTACTCACCTTAAAAGTGGCACCAACAAGTGAACTCGCACCTCTTTCTCTCTGCCCGAGACGTGCACCGCGCTGCAGACCCTCCCTGCTCCGTCTTTCTCACTCATGAGACTAACCAGGACACACAATCTCTCTCTCTCTCTCTCTCTCTCTCTCTCTCGCTCTGCCTGCCTCCATGGAGGACTTCCCGGTTGACAGGCATCGCCATAGCAACCTACTTCGGCCCCTGTTCAAAAGGCACCCTCTGCTCTTGGCTTGTCAGTTCGAGGGGTGGGGTGTGGAGGGGGCACCTCCTTCAGTGAAGCAGCCCTATTGTTGTGATGAGGTGATATTTCACAACACAGAGGTTAACCAAAGGGGAATGCAAATAGTTCATCACCTCCACCTCACAGACACTGCCCAGTGACTCCGTGACACCCCCTCCTAACTTTATCTCTCCCATGCCTTCATCTGCTTTTGTGTGTGTTTTTTATGTTCATGTGAGTGCAAAGGCCACATCTCTGGCATGAAAGGAGAATAGGAGCTCTGTCTGTTCCAGTAGCTCTGGAAGTGTTTCAGAGTCATTACTCTGCACCATGTAGTTCAGCAGTGACAGCACGAGTCCCTCTGACTTTTCTCCCATGATCCAACACACACCAGCAACACTGTTGCATGTCAAGGTTGAAGGAAACAACCAAAGACTGAAAGATGTTAAAAAATTATTATTCAAATTAGGAGATGCAATTTGTGCACAGATAAGTCAGTTCACATTCAAATTCCAGCAGGATGGTTGTTCAAACCACGGAGCCAAAATCAGCCAAAGGAATGAAGCTTAATTCCCAAAGTGTCCCAAATCCAACTGTTGCTCTGGCACACAATGCTTACCCAAATAAAACCAAGATTTCCAGTTTGCCTGCAGTTCTTGCCAATGAAGACAAACAGTGCACAGCCTGAAATCTAACGTGCTGACAGGCTTGTATTGGCGCTGAGTCTGCAGCACGTAGCCTGAGTTACAAGGTGAGAGATCGAGTCACCTGCTAACAAATATATTGAGCTTTCACAAGTATTTCTAGCAATAAACTAAAAACAGCACAAAGAAATACATTAAACAAGGTCTCTGTGCATGTGGGACAGTTCCAATTTGAAATTGAAGGACTCAGCTCTTTTTTAATAATTCAGTGGTCTGGCTAGGTAGAGCGAAACCCAGGGCAGATATCCGTTTACCGGGCCTGCGCTCCTACCAGGGTTGTTTTTGCCAAACAGTTGAGCTGCTGAACCTGAGGGGCAAACTGGCCAGCGCAGACTTCAGACGGAGGCTCCCCTCATAATCGGTGTCCCGCCGGAGCAGACTTTCACCCCGCTGTGACCACATCTGACACCCTGTCACTCTGCAGCTAAATGAGGTAATCACGCAAGAGGCGATTGCAGCTTTGGCCTGGGACCTGACACCTCTCCACACACTGGATCCTTGTTCACTTTGTCTCTTCACTAAACAAACACAAGGCTTCACCAATGCCAGCTCCATTTTTTTATTACAGAGAAACATTGTCAGAACGGGAGGAGAGAGGCGTGATGTTATATGGATTCCAGCAGACCTTTAATGTGCTGTCCACTGTCCTTTCACGCTGAGTGGTATGTGCAATGGTATGTTACTGCTGGAGCTCATTAGAAAGCCTGACAGCCAAAGATTCCAGCGAGTGAATAAACCATGACATAAATCTGTTATATAATCAACAACTACATCATTTAATTACTATAGCCCTAAGCTTTTTTTTCTCAATTCAGAGGAATCAAGACACAACAAGTCTGTATCAACCAGGAGATGAAGTTATCATGAAATAAAGATATATCTGGAGAGAGGTAAACAAGCATCACTGTAACCATGGAGCACAGATAAGGAGGCCTGGACATACAGAGTCATTCATACCACAGGTTCTGCTCCAAGGTAGCACTTGGGGAATGTCCCTGGGAACAAACACATAGGATTCATGGCTCATTTTAGTGGTAAACAACATTTTTCTGAGTCTTGCGTGTCCCAGAACTCTTGGTCACACTGCTGGCAGACGAGGACAGAAAATCTCTGATGTAGTCATAAAACTGAACAAGCCCTGCTGCTCTTATTTTTAAAAGTTTGATGAAGAAAATAAAGATTGAGAACATTTTGCACACGGAAATATTCAAACCAAACCAAACCAAAACAACAAGCAAAGCCACAACAGGAGGCGGCTTTTGGACAGAGGTCTGAAGATAACCATCCTCTGAACCACAGAAAGTAAAAGATTGGCATCAACTGTTGCTGTCAAAGTCCTCCTCATACCCGCCTTCTTCCGCAGAAATGCTCAACTGTTGCTCAACAAAATCACAAAAAAATTGTCAGGACAATGACAGAGCAAAGATAACAAACAGCCCTATCTTGTTTGTCTCAGTGGTTTCCAGTAAGTGATGAAGGAAAACAACATGATGCTCAAATCTGTGTTTCCTTTCACACAGAAATGTCAATCAACACATCAAACCTACTGAGTCAATCACATGACGATCACAGAAGCTGAAATAACTCCTGAGTATTTCCTTCCTTGTCATAGTAACCTAAGTTGTACAGTACTTACAGGCGAGTGCGGGCTGAGCAGCGAGGTCTCCTCAGTGCAGAGGAAGTGAATGAAAAAGAAGGAGGGAGCTGCTGCTGCTCTTCTCTCTCCCTCCCTCTTTCTCTTCTCTTTCTCGGGCCAACAGGGTGTCTTTTATCTTTGGTGAATGATTCAGCGTGGGTCTGAATGTTTGACTGAGCGTCCGTAGGCGTGAGTATGTGTGTGTAGCCTATGTCTTGTGTTCGCATGTGTATGTGTGTGTGCACTTTAAAGCTCATCAGGGAGAAAGGCGCTCAGTAATAGTTTCCATCCACAGATGGAAATAATAGAGATTCCCATACAGGCACAGGCGCAGTGGCACCGCCCTCCAGTGTTTTAAAAGGGAGAGGAGGCAATTTCCACAGCCATCTCAATAAATAGGCCTGAGTGACACACATATTAGAGTATAATAACATGGTGTATTCACTTTCTTTAGATGATTCAGATCCAGCACAAAAGAAAGTCTGGAGTGCTTTCTGTGAGATCCAGGTGGCTCTATTGCTCATCTGTCACTGTACAAGGTCTACCTTTACATTCAGGAAAGAGTATTTCTAAATGTGAGTACAAAAGCTAAAGCCCGTACACACACAAACACTAACGGGCCTCAGAGAAGTCTCAGTGTTTCCATGTCGTGTTCCAGCACCAGACCTACTCATCCAGTATGAGGATAGCTTTGCAGCAAGGCCAAGAGAAGTACTGCCACCACTTTCCCTTTTTAAGTCCACAGTGTCATCAACAGATCAACTGTACTTCTGTAACTACTGAGTAAGTACAAAGCTTCCGTTAAGCTCCTGAGAGGTTTAACTGTCAGTTCCCACTCCTATGTTTCCTTGTTCTGAGATATAAGTCTGCAGACGCCTGCTGGATTCCTGCGCTCTGAGTCCAGAAGAGTCTCCGCTCTGCCATCCAAGATAAATATTTAACAGGTTGGCTGTGAGATCAGCAGCCAAAGGTCGCACCTCTTCCTTTCTCTGGAGTCCATCTTCATGTTGGACCCAGGAGACGACCACGTCACCCTCCACAGTGATACATCATGTTACCGTCAGTGGAATCATAGTCCAGATTTGAAACGAGCTATAACAGACGAGAAAAGAAACAATTGGTGCAAATTTTATTCCACCACTGCTATGATGCCATATCTGTAATGTTTATATGTCAAATTAGACCCCCATTCTCTGCAACAAACGCCCATTTCCAAAACTTAGTGAACAAGATGCACTTTGCCAAAGATATCCTCTTATTCCACTTTCAATGACTTAGTTCTTCAGTGGACATTCACATGATAAACAGTACCACACTGCCTCTTTGTGGGCCTGAAAAGAACTGTTTATATTTTACCATGAATACAGACAGGTGTCGCCAAAACCACAAACAAGCCACCATCCATTTGTACAATCGGTATCCAAGCACAGAATCACATAAAACACAATATCAAAATATGATTTCTACCCTAATTTAAATTGAAAACCTCAATTTGTAAAAAAAAAAAAAAAAAAAAAGATCATAGGCACATTACCAATACATATCATAATAAATACATAAATATGCCAAGAGGGGAGAAAATATATTATATTAAATTAAACAATAAATGAATTAATGTTTTTTAAGACTTAATAACACATATTCTTTATTACTTATGCAAATATTTATGTGAAACAATGAATTTTTCCCCAATAATGTAGATTACAATTGCAAAACAACCTCTATATGAAAATCAAAACAACAAGTCACTGGATGTTTTTCCTGTTATCTGAGTGCAAAATGATACATTTCTCCACAATAGAATCGTTTTCTCTTTGATATTTAATGCTGCCAATTGACACTGATTGTGATTGTGGTGGGATTTCCATGCCAACACAGGAATTGCATCTATTTCTGTATAGACCTCAACATAACTGGGAGTTTTTACTGTGCATGTATTACTCCACTTTACAGGTGTAAACTGTTAATTAGGCATACGTTAATGATCCGTATTAACCTCACCTTACTGTAGATTGTAGCAATGTTTGAAGATCAAAATTACCCCTCACGCAAAAGCCCTCTACCTGCAGCCCAGGAGAAGCTTTTGGTGTACCGCCGTTCCCTGGGAGTAAACCAGCTGTCAAAGATGTACAAGGATACAAGGATGTGCGTTGAGACTAGGACACACGCGTCTTAAACCAACCACGACTGAGAGCTACCACTGTACACGGGGATGGGGGGGATCGAGGGGATGGAGATCATGGCAGTGAGTGGGCACACGCTGGAGTGATGTACTATCTAATCAAACTGAATCACACAGGCCACCAAAGTGGCTGTTAACAGACTCTTATTTCAACACACAGAAAAATGTTCATGATACAGAGCAGGCAATCTGCGCATAACATGCAGCCCTGGCTTACACAAAGTAGCAAGCGAGTGTGCAGGAAGATGTTTATGTGCTGCTAGGCAATATATTATATATATATATATATATATATATATATGATATATAAACTATATTTTTCCTGTTTGAGTTTTATTTTCCCCCTCATCTGCTGTAGGAGTTCAAGAATAGACAACTGAGACAACTGCGATTTGTGATATTTGCTGTAAAAATAAAACTGAACTGAGTTTGTAGCCTGCAACTTACAGGAAATGAACCCAACAACCTAATCACGTTGCTGAAACGTGCATAGATATATATCAAGAGGGTAGCTGAGGTGAAAACGTTTTCTGGTCTAAGCTTTTATTGTTGTGATTTCAGGTATATGCTACTGGAATGTATACTTTGCAAACCATGAGGGTCACGTTTGACAGAAAAGACAAAGCCTGTGATTGCATTTGAGATTTTTTTTTATCAGTCCTATCAGAAAGATAAAATCTGCAACACAATCTACATTTGACAAAAAGATGGAGAGGTCTAACATCATTGCCCCCCCAACTCAGTAATAATTGATATTCTGATGCACTGCTTTTCTAAGTTTGTGACTTGGCCTCAAGGAGTTTCGTGTTTGATGTTGGTTATGTAAGACGTCTCACGTGACTAACGACTGACATGAGTAACAACCCTCGAAAATAATTTAGTGTTGACTTTAAGTCTCACACAGCATGCACACCCCAGTCTGCGGGGTAAAGTCCTGTGTTTGTTGGACCCCTCTAACTCCTCTCCTGCCCAACTTTCTTGCTCTTTATACTACATCCGTTGCTCTGACCATTTTATTTGGTTTACACTAGAGTTTGTTGAAAGTTCGGTGCGTCTCATACAGGCACTAAAGGAGGCAAAATACGTCCATAACTGATGCCAAAAGGCACTAACTAAGCAGTATTTTTTGATGCCTTGGGAGTGACACCAGGCCAGCCACTGCAACCCAGGATAGGCTGAAGAAAATGGATGGATGGATTGACCATTATTGTGGCTTTAGGTAGCTTTTGAAAAAAATGGAAAATAGGAGTTTTCTTGATGAACAAATCAATGAAAAATGTGAAATATCAAGTCAATAAATGGGAAGAACAAGAAAGCAGAGCTTGTAAAACATGCATGACATGAACCCAATAACCCAGTCCAGGAACTCCAACATGCACAGATGTCTATCATGAACCTTAGGAGGTGCTGATGTCAAAACTCGTGGTTAATTTCAGCCGCAACTGTTGTGACTTCAAGCATATGCTACTCAAATGCATATTCTGAAAACCATGAGGGTGAAGTTATGTAAGTCAGGCACAGCTTGTTTGTATTCAAGATTATTTTTTTGTTTTCTCAGACTTATTACATCACCAAAAAATCTGCATATGTCAAACAAAAGGTGAGAGCCAACATCAATGTCCTTTAACCTGCATACAGCAAATCAGCAATCAGTCTGATATTGAGACATCTCAAGAGAGACCTCATTGGCTTAATAGGCACTAAGACTAACTAAACGCGTTTACTTGATGTAGTATTAAATTGGAAAGTTTAAAAATTATGGGGGGTGTTTTTGGAGATTAGAAATTGTTGTGATTTCATTATTTTAAGTCAGTTGTGATCAGCTGTATGGGAACTTACCCCCTGATGGAGTCTAGACACTGGTGGTGAGGTGGTGAAGAATTATGGCTGGATATCTGGGTGAATGTGATTTTGGAGAGAAAATTCTGATGAGCTCAGAGGAAGGATCAACTGAGAACAGTGGCGTCCCCCAATATTTTTTCAAGTCTGGCCAGATGGGGCCACAAGAAATTCTTGGGGTGGCACACCAAAGAAAAAAAAAGAAAAAAAAAAAGGCACAACTGGATGTCAACAATGTTGAGACAGTTAAGGAATCTCATATTGATTTACTTTGGTTTCTTATTTTACAGGTAATGTTATGTACTACTTGATGTACATGGACTAATACCAGTACAGTCAACATTTTAAGTTCCCTAACAATCCTGTTTTAATGTTTAATGTATCTGTAATTAAGTTATAGGCTACATGTTTTAGGTGATACATTGTCCTTCAAATAGGCTGGCTCTCTGGCTCTGGGAGTGAATGAACTTCAGCTAATGTTCCCACCCCAAGTGTTGCGCAGGTATTTTTCCGTCAGTCAGTCACGCTAATTGTGTTTTAGTTTAATACCCAGGTAGAATATGTATGTAGGCTTTAAGCCCTTAACTCTTATCTGTATCCTTGTCAATCTGTATCCTGGTGGAAAGATGAAGAAGTCTGGATGCTGCTCCTCACACCACAGGGATGACTATGGATCGCTGGCTTGGATCAAAATCCAACAACTAGAAAGAAACAACCTGCATGCAGCAGAATAGAATCTAATGTTAGTAGTATCGAGTATTCCTCTCCAAAAATGCCCATCCTGTCTTTAGTGTAACAGTTAACGACCAGTTATCACTGGAGTAAATGGCTTATTAATATTATAGAGCTACTCTAAACATTGGTCAATATTAATATGTAAGGGTGGGGGAAAAAATCGACCCACATTAGACTCTCGATTCTCGTTTTTAGCGATTCAGAATCGATTCAAAAATCCTAAACATCGATTATAGACTATATTTACTAAATATAGTCTATTCTTAACCCTCTAAAAAAGTGTATCATTTGGAAAAGTCTTAGTAATTTTGAGACCGTTTGTCGGATCGCCTTACTTGTCTCTGCAGTGAAAGCTGTGCCGGTCAGAGGGATGAGTCCGACGCATCGTAGCTCTTTCAGAAGCCTCAGTATGCAGCCTGGGAGTCCCGCTGTTTTTACGGGACCCTTTTTCAATAAATCCGTAATAATGGATCCGATATTGGGTGTCTTCCGTCCATATTGTATACATATTTTGATGATAAAAGTATATTAGCAACGATGCAAAACGCCATATTGGTTTCCCATGATTCCATGGAGAGGTCAGAGGTTTGTTTCGGTCTTGTCCACCAATCGGAAGACGAGTTGACGCTTTGAATCCGCCTACGTAATCATACGTCATCTGGAGCAATCAGGAAATAGTCTAACAATATTCTTATAAAACCTCCATAATTTTATACACACTTTGCTTTCAATACAATACAATACAATCATTTCTCAAGTGGGATCGCTCCTGGTGTCTTGTCCTAGCTTGAGGTCGAAAGAAGTTTTTAAGGAAGACAACACAGGCAAGAGCGCCCCACTGGCAAACTTCGATAAGTGTACAATAACTATGTAGTTGCTGGTAAAAACAAAACAAAACAAAACAAAAAACAAAACAAAACAAAACAAAACAAAACAAAACAAAGCAAAACTGTGTATTCCACTTAAAATTGACCATATAGTAGCTGGTTTAGAAAAAAATGTGGATTATCAGTGTATATAATTTATATATAATAGTTACTGGTTACTGTTTTTATTTATTTATGTATTTATTCTTTTAATAAATAGATAGATAAAAACATTGTGGATTCCAGTATTAGCTAACCATGTAGAGTAGTTACATGTAATAAATAAATAAACAGTATGGATTCCATTGTAAACTAACCCTGTTTAGTAGTTGCTGGTTAAAAATAAATAAATAAATAACAGTGTTGATTCCAGTGTAAATTAACCATTTAGTTACTGTTAAAAGAGTTACATTGTAAATTAGCCATTTAGTAGCTGCTAAAATTAATGTTTTAAAACACATATGCAGCTTTAGCTTGAAGGAGTACGTTGATTGTGAGGAACAAAACTTTCACTGGGAACAAGACCCATTTTTATTGAGCTTCTATGGTGGCAGGTGTGGTTAACCATCTGAGCCACTCAGGTTGGTAAAACAACTGACAATCAACAAAATACATGGGAAAAGTACATGTGGAGAGATAAAAAAGTGATATCAAAACCATATTAAAAACATATAACATATCTCATTTGATTAAAAACAATATATCTAGATTATTTTTAATATCAAAATTAATATGTATATCAAAATACTTGATATTTACGATCCACCATCTTCCACATTATCGATGTTCAAAATTTGTATTTAATTATGATTAAGGGAGGACAGAAGTAATCATACAAAAACAATCAGATTCCAATAAAGAAAAAAAAGATTATACTCCAATAAAGCAATAACATCTTAATGAGGGAAGACACACACCAGCAATAATAACAAAACTTCTAGATTAACATATAAAAGTGTCAGTTATACTCCTCGAAAACCATACAAAATCAGAGCCTTCACAACAATAAAACCATTATCATTTGTTTATATATATATATATATATATATATATATATGTGTGTGTGTGTGTGTGTGTGTGTGTGTGTGTGTGTATTCCCAGTAAAATACAATAACAACATAAGAATGAAAATTCTAAAATTGACAACAGTTTTATGAAGAAATAGTGACAAAACTTTAAGCTCAGTCATGGGCGAAAAAAAATACATTTTGCTGCTTTGCTGCTGATCCCTACCAACAGCAGGCTACATTGCAGCTTGTGTGGCTCCAGCTAATCTACTGTATACACTAATAAATGAATACCTCATACAACCCCAATTCAAAGATCCAAAATATCACTTTAAAGGTTGGCTGATGACAAAATGTCTGTAAATTTGATCTGCTCTTGTTTGTGACTATATTTGCTCCTTGAATGAATACACCACAACGGTCGTGTTCACAAGAAATGACAACTCCTGTGTATGTATTTGACGTTCTTTCTCGATCCCAAAAGGAAGACTAAAGATGAAGTCCAACATCAATGTCCTTTAACCTACATGTTGCACATTAGTACACAAGTGACCTATTCACACATGAAACTTGTTCTTGGTGGAAAAAAAGGTGTGAAAATGTGAATAAGTGACCTAACACATTTGGTGCTGATGGTGCTCATTTTTTGCACCATCAGCCACATTTGATCCTCAGGGTCAAACTACAAACACCTTGTACGCCTGTATTTTGTTTCACTCTAACCTGCTTTGTTAATCATCTGCTATGTGGCAATGATAACTTTGATTTTTACTTTATTGCTATAATTGTAAACAAGTCATAATGAAACTAGCTGCTTGTTGCAATTTGATATTTGAGGAACCTTTTGAACACATGCTACATAGTTTATGCAAATAATAATATCAATTACAATGGAAACAGTGTATTCAGGTTAAGTCAGGGGACAGTGGTTTTGATTATTAGCTAGTATTTTGATCTTTGTAAATCAGAATCAGAATCAGAATCAAAATCTAGTTTTATTGCCAAGTACATTTACAAATACAAGGAATGTGACTTGGTGTTTTGGTGCAAAACAATTAACATAAAATAAGAATAAAATAGTGAATTTAAATAGGATAGCACATAAGATAAAACAATATAGAAGCAATTTAAATATATAAAATGACAAAATAGAATATAAAGGACACAAAAAAGTATGTACAAAAGGTGCTATGGAGGGATAGTACAATTTTCCGGAAGTATAGTTACAGTGCAATACAGTAGTGACTGTCATCAGTGGTCTCTCCATAGTGTGCAAACGTTGCTCACGTTTGCAAAGACTCATGAGCTATGCTGTGTGATAGTAATGTGTTTATTTTCAAAATTATGAACCATTCTTTGCAACATAATAATAATAATAATAATAATAATAATAATAATAATAATAATAATAATAATAATAATAAAAGTTTAATAAAGGCTTACCTTTGGGCTCAAAATAAGAGCAGGTCATCTCTTATTTTGAGCTCAAAAATTAAGCCTTTATTAAACAATCTCTACTCAAGATCCACTCAGGTTCTTTTGTCATCCATTGAGACTATAGAGACCGATAGATAGATAGTTTGTATCATACACACATTTTACAACAAATATCAAAATATTTTATTTTCTCATATTTTGACAACAAATATTATAAAACATATCACTTTATTATACTGTGCAGTGAATGTAAATGCTGTGTGGGAGATTAGAGCTGCCCAGAGACAGTCCTTATCCCCTCCATTGATGGAGCGCTGATCGCGTGTCGGCACAGCGGGCAGGTGCCAAACTGCTGAATGATCCTGGAGGTGCACTGGTTACATAAACACCGGTGGCCACAAGGCAGAGTGATTTTGGCCTGTTCTTCCATGCACACCACACAGCTCATTACGCTGTCTCCACCTGTGAGGACAGGAATCATAGTTACAACGCTGACATCAGAGGAGGGCTCTCTGCTTAAAAACACTGAAATCAGATATTATCATTTGATTGGAAGGACTCTGTCTCACCTTCTTCCATGTCAGGACAGTTGATGTATTCATCACTGTTTCCACAGAGGCTCGAGACATCAGGAATCAAACTGCAGTTGTTGTCAAGGCATTCAGGTACAGGACAGGACCGTCTGGTCCAAAACAGATCTTTTTTCTCTGAACCTGCAGCAAAGAGTAGAAACATTTAATCATTTTATGACACTGAAACAATTACTTGGCACTGCCAGTGCATCTGTATAAATAAGAACAAAAAAAAAACAGGCTCCACAGTGAACAATGCATCATTGCTCTTTGTAGTAAACTCACCAAGGAGGAGAATGGAGCAGGTCTGTCCGTAGATGTCTATCATGGCCCACAGCGGCTGACTCAAATCCACTCCTTCTAGCAGCTTGTGCTCCCTGATGTTGTTGCTCTTAACGTAAACAATTCCTCGAGAAGAGACCCAGAACTCCAGCTCTGAACCTGCTTGGCAGAGGGATTCGTGCACTGGAGCGGCCCAGTGGCCTCGGGTGTCAGTGAGGTTGGGGATGGCCATGGTGGGCAGAGGCAGAGATCTGGCTGAGGGCGCCAGGGTGGTGAAGCCCACACGCAGAGCTCCGTGCCAGTTGAGCACATCTTTCTTCACCCTCAGACGAATCCTCTCCTGGATCCTCACTGGCCGGCTGCTGAACACCAGGCCGTTCTTGAAAACGCTTCCTGTCCTCTCTGCGAGGCAACAACCCTGGCTCAGGCGGACCATGTTTCCCACAACCTGAGGGTGGAACGTCAGAGGACCGAGGCAGGACCAGTTGCACCTGTGTGACGTCTCAGACCCAACAACTGTAAAAGGAACAAAAGCACATCTTGATACATGAAGCGTGTTTGCTACAGTAACTTCTTATTTAGTCTCATCGTGTAGATTACATCCACACAGCAATGTGTCTGCGTCACAGATAATCTTAACGACAACAACAAGCGTGAAGTTATCTAAATACAGTGTAGTAAACAACAATGTGCTGCAAATGTTTGCAGAAACTGAAAATAAGCTGCTGTTGTGAATTAGTGACATCATTTGACAAAACAGCCTCATAATTTAGAGTGATTTATTAACACCATATCTTGATCCTCGAGGTCCCTTTATGATCACGTACTCAACCCTTTCTCTATAATGTTAATCATTGGATTACCACAGTGATAATGTTGATTATGGCAGAGATTTTATAATAGTTAGACTAAAAATGAAAGGAGCACAAACGTGTCCTTTCACTTTGCTTGCTCTGTCAAAGTGAAAGGACACGTTTCACTTTCACTCTGTCAAAGTGAAACGTGTCCTTTCACTTTGACAGAGCAAGCAAAGGTGTGCCATGCATGCAAAAACAAATTATCCAGTCCTAACATAGCTAACTTGTCAAAGGACGAATTGCAGTTAGTGTATCCCACTGGCTGGCCACGAGCACAATGACAAACAGGTGACTGTCAGTGTAACATTAAGCATGTATGAAAAGCCTTTTAGACCCTGATAACCCTTGCTCACCAAAATGAGCACATGCATGCAGGTTTTTTAAACATGGGTATACCTGCTTAAAATAGTCTATAGACTGCTTCCCCACTGCCAGCAGTGTGCACGGCTCTGCAGCTGATGAGTATGCGTGTTTGTGCAGGTTGTTTTGGTGCGAAATAAGCACGTTCACGCAAGTGTAGTGTTCCCACCAATACAGATCAGAGCCAGAGGCAACATATATCTGTGTCTACTGCAGAGTCATTTGACCCAGGTGTGATTGTCGATTGTAAATATTATCATTAAATTAAAAGGCCAAAAGTTAGCGGATGTCAGTCGGTCTTTTTGTGCAGAGGGAAACAGGCTTCAGTGATAAGCTGAACATTTCCAGTTAATCATATTGTTCATAGTCATATACTTGATTTCACACTACAGCTAAGAAATCGTTTTGCTCCTGTTTATTTCAAGTCTTTTTCCTTGTTTGTCTGTTTTACAGCATTTATAACTGATGAGAAAACACCTGTCCACCCAATCAGATTTTTATTAATAACAATCACTGAATGGACAGAATTGTGACTTTCAGTAGCTTTTGAAAAAATAGGGTGGTTTTTATAATTTATATATGCATTAGAAAACTGAACTGTAAGTGCTATTTTCATACAAAAGTAATGGTTTCCATGAAATGATTTTGAAACTAACAGCTCGAAAATAATTTTCCTCAAAAATGTGTTACTAAAATGTAAAATGAATAACTAACAACTTATTTTACAATTTATTATGAAGTGAAGTAATAACGTCAAAACTAATACTTTGTGTTGATTTTAAAGTGGTTCTGTAAATTTCATTTCGAGTAAAGACTGAAGACAGGGAATAAATATCTCACCAGAGTTGCTGTTGCCGCTCTCCTTCACCATCTTGACGAGGCAGAACTTTTCTTTGTATCTTGAGAGAAGATGTGATGAGATGAAGTGTGAGCATGGCTGCCTTTATAACACGGTGCACGTGTATAGACACTTAATTCCCTCCTGCATCATAGGAAAGTAAACAGAGGGAGGGTTTTGGTAAATATCAGACCAATAACTGAGAAGAACGAGAAAACAATACAAATCAGGGCAACCCAACCCAGTGACTGAAACGTGCACAGATGTCTATCATGGACCTTAGAGGATGGCTGTGGTTTAAACCTGTCACTGGTTTGATATGCTGTTGTTTGTGATTTTTTTTAGGTCACGTTCTTATGAAAAGACATTGCACGTGTTTGTACTCGGACTAGGACTTTTTCAGTCCTATCAGAAAGATTAAATCTCCAAAACAATCTGTATATGTCAAACAGAGGGTGAAATATGACATCAGTGTCCTCTGACCTACATGTAGCAAATCAGCAGGCAGATGAACTATTAAGATATAAGACTGCTTCAATTCTACATTGATTATAGGGCCGACCTCGAAAAAAAGGCCTAACCACTGCAAAGTGTGTGTCTTACTCCTGTGAAGGAGGTGTCATGAGGCTTTTTGCATGTGTGTATCCAGAGCCCTAAGAGGCATGTAGGAAGTCCTCCTGATTGAGCTTTATTAGTTAAAATTTGAATAAGTGACCTAACACATTTGGGTGCTGATGGTGCTCATTTCTCGCACCATCAGCCACATTTGATTATTAAGGTCAAACTACAAACACTTGTACGCCTTATTTTGTTTTATTCTACCCTGCTTTCTTAATGATAACATTTATTCTTATTTTAGGGCCATAAGCATATACAAGTAATAATGAGGCAAAGTTATGGCTAAAGGCAGCCTGTAAGTCGACACGCAGAGCTCCATGCCAACAAATCTTTCTTCACCTTCAGACGAATCCTCTCCTGGATCTTCATCAGGTGGCTGCTGAACACCAGGCTGTTCTTGAAAATGTTTCCTGTCTTCTCTGCACATCGACACCCCAGACTCAGGCGGACCATGTTTCCCACAACCTGAGGGTGAACGTCAGAAGACCGAGGCAGGACAGGCTGCACCTGTGTGACATCTCTGATCCAACCACTGTGAAACCATCAAAAACGCAGTTAAGAATCTTGAAATGTAAAGTGTGTTTGCAACAGTGAATTTATTTGCAGTCTTATCGTGTAAATCATATCTGCACAGCAGTGTTTCGACATCACAGACAGTCCCAACAACAGCAACGAGCTGGGAATTTTGCATACATCTGAATGCAGTGTAGTGAACAATAAACTGTGCTGCAACTTTGGCAGAAATCATGAATAAGCTGCTGTTGTGAATAAGTGACATCCCTGAACAAAACAGCCTCATAACAAAGAATCATCTATTAACACCATATCTTGATCTCCAACTACATTTCATTAGTGTATAATTGCCAGAAAAAAAGAATAATTGTTCTTTTTTCTTTTTTTTACTTCAGAATGAGCCATTTATATCTACACACAGAGCGCTCTAGAGTAGCCCAGAATGGACAAACCAAACACTGGCTCTAGATTGGACCTTTTTTTGTTGTTCCATTTCTCTTTGGCCACCATTTCAGGCTGAGCACGCAGGAGACCTTTCATTTCAGCAACCTCGCCACTAGATGTCACTGAATCCTACACACAAAACTATAAATACTGTTTCCAAGGGAAAACGATTTCATTTGACGATAAATGAGGAAGTAATATTCCACTAGCATGTCTGCAAGCTGGTCAAAGATTTCTCCTGAAAATGTGACTCACACATATAGAATGTAAGCAAGCATCTACTTACTGTAAAGGCTTTTATTCATCAGTGACAAACTGAATATTTCCAGTAAATCATATAGTCACTAACTCACTTTCATTTCATAATTTACAACACTAATCATAAATCCTCGCCTCCTCCCATTTATTTCAAGGCTTCTGCCTCGTTTGCTTATCATCTGATTGCAGCTTTTATAACTGATAAGAAAACACCTCTGCATGAAAAACTTGTTTCTGTTTCGTGTCTCACCTAATCAAATTTTTAGCAATAACTATGACTTTCTGAATGAACAGATTTGTGGACGGCATAGATGTCTATCATGAACATTAGAGGGCAGCTGAGGTCAAACACATAACTAGTTTGATATGTTGTTTTTGATTTTTTAGGCTACAGGAATTTATATTCTACACACCATGAGGGTCACATTCTCAAGAAAAGACAATGCCTGTGTTTGGATTTTTCGGTCCACTCAGGAAGACCAATTTAAATCTTCAAAACAATCTGCATATGTCAAACAGAAGTTGAGAAACAACATCAAAGTCCTGTAACCTACATGTAGAAAATCAGCAGACAACAGATAAACTACTGACACAATACTCTTTACATTTTCTATTGAAAAGGTTAAATCAGAAAAAAACTTCAGTGGCTTAAGAGGCTTACAGTTATTCTTTTTAAATAATGCACAATAGGAAAGTTGAAGACATTAGAGGAGTCTTTAAAGATGTGACCTCCCTGATGTTGCTTGTGATGGATACCTTACCTCCAGCAGAGACCCAGAACTCAGCTCTGAACCTGCTTAGCAGAGGAATTTGTGCACAGGAGCGGCCCAGTGTCCTCGGGTGTCAGTGAGTTAGAGGATGGCCATGGCGAGCAGAAGCAGAGATCAGGCTGGGGGCAGCACGTTGGTGATCTTCACTGAGCGGCTGCTGAACACCAGGCCATTCTTGAACATGTTCCTCTTTATTTGTGAGGTAGAAACCCTGACTCGGGCAGATAATGTGTGACAGTGGAAGGTCAGAGGACCGAGGCAGGACAGGCTGCACCTGTGTGACGTCTCTGATCCAACAACTGTGAAACCATCAAAAACACAGTTAAGAATCTTGAAACATAAAGCGTTTTTGCACAGTGAATAATTTTGCAGTCTAATCGTGTAGATCACATCTGCACAGCATCACAGACAATCCCAAAAACAGCAGCAAGCTGGGAATTTTGCATACATCTGAATGCAGAAAAGTACAATAAAATTGTGCAGCAAATTTGGCCTAAATTATGACTAGGCTGCTGTTATAAATAACTGACATTTAACAAAACAGCCTCATAATAGAGAAAAGAGTTGTTCATTAACACCATATCTTGATCCTCAAGGTCATGTTATGATCACATTGCCCAGTCTTTGTATATATTATAACAGGATGTTTGTTGGTCATTTATTACAGTGATAAAGTTTTTTTGGGCAGAGATTTTACAACTAGCGTTATAATGAAACTAACACTCGGGTGTGCTTTCACTTTGGAGTAGCTGGTGAAGGTGTGACATTCATGCAAATACTAGTTATGACTGTATCAAATCATATTATTTTTAAAAGGACAAGTTACAGTAAATGAAAACCGACTAGCTGGCCACAAGCACACAAATTGATCATATGAGTGACTCACATTAAGCATGTATGAAAAGGATTGTACTCCTCAGTGACAAGGTGAATATTTCTTCTGTAAAAGAAACGCAGGACAACTAAAAAGATGCACAACTACAAAGAGACAAAAAATACAATAATATAAAACAAACAAGTAAAAAAAAGAGGCAAATAAGTGACCTAACACATTTGGTGCTGATGGTGCTCATTTCTTGCACCATCAGCCACATGGTCAAACTAGAAACACCTTGGACACCTGTATTTAGTTTTATTCTTACCTGCTTTGTTAATCATTTGCTTTGTGGCAATTATCACTTTGTGTTGTGTTGTTGTGTTGTGTAAGTAATAATGAAACCAGCTGCTTATTGCACATTGCAGGAACCATCTATTGATATGCTACATGTAATAATACTAATTATACATGTAAAAGGTGTATAAAAGTCAGGGGACAGTAGTTTTGATGACTGATTAACTAGTATTTTGATCTTTGTTAAGGCTCCTGTTGCAACCTTAGCAATGATTAGTCACTGTAGATTTAGTTTCATCATCTATCTGTAGTGTGTACATGAATCTTTTCCAGCTTAGTTCTACT
Source organism: Plectropomus leopardus (assembly GCF_026936395.1). NCBI lineage: Eukaryota > Metazoa > Chordata > Actinopteri > Perciformes > Serranidae > Plectropomus > Plectropomus leopardus. The sequence goes on from NC_142179.1 coordinate 26,070,938, forward strand.
ATCGTGTTTGGTTTCACATTACAAATCATACTTTGCAGCATGAATAACATGCTCTTATCTGAAAGCATGCTCTTATTTTGAGCTCAACAGATCAGTCCAGGCAAAACAGCCTCTCCTCAAGGTCCACTTGTTTTATCAAATTCACTTATTAAATTCAGTGTCATTAAACAATGATGGAATATATATTACCTTCAAATGATAACAGATACAGAGGTTTTAGGAGTTTGTCTCACACATATTTTAAAATAAAGTGTCCTAATAACACATTGAACTAAAATAAGAATAACAGAAAGAAAAACAGTTTTGTAAAAAATATATTTTTTATTGTTTTAGTCATATTTTGACAAACAAAAATAAATAATTTCCTGAGAACAAAAATAATTTTACATAAATACATTTAAGATTTAATACATCAAAGAGCCAAAACATTATTGCAGCAAATATAAATTATTATACACTTTGTCCTGTAAGTGCAATAGAAATGTGTTATCGATTGTCTTTATCAAAAATGTTTTGTGCCTTCCCTTTTCCTCATTTAACAATCACAACAAAAGTGCAGTTTACAAGCGGTAAGGTTTCACAGTTAATCTTACATCAAATATTCAACTTTATATCCTGACATCAGCAACTCAGTATGAATCTTATCTTACACACACTGTACAACATTTACAACATTTGATTATTTTTTGGTCACAGTCACTCAGCAGCTTGTATTTGGTGATTCCTGCCAGGTATGTGTGAGCTTAGAGCTGCCCAGAGACAGTCCTTATCCCCTCCACTGATGGAGCTCTGATTGCGTGTCGGCACAGCGGGCAGGTGCCAAACTGCTGAATGATCCTGGAGGTGCACTGGTTACATAAACACTGGTGGCCACAAGGTAGAGTGATTTTGGCCTGTTCTTCCATGCACACCACACAGCTCATTACGCTGTCTCCACCTGTGAGGACAGGAATCACAGTTACAACGCTGACATCAGAGGAGGGCTCTCTGCTTAAAAACACTGAAATCAGATATTATCATTTGATTGGAAGGACTCTGTCTCACCTTCTTCCATGTCAGGACAGTTGATGTATTCATCAACTGTCCTGGCTCGAGACATCAGGAGGCTCGAGACATCAGGAATCAAACTGCGGTTGTTGTCAAGGCATTCAGGTACAGGACAGGACCGTCTGGTCCAAAACAGATCTTTTTTCTCTGAACCTGCAGCAAAGAGTAGAAACATTTAATCATTTTATGACACTGAAACAATTACTTGGCACTGCCAGTGCATCTGTATAAATAAGAACAAAAAAACAGGCTCCACAGTGAACAATGCATCATTGCTCTTTGTAGTAAACTCACCAAGGAGGAGAATGGAGCAGGTCTGTCCGTAGATGTCTATCATGGCCCACAGCGGCTGACTCAAATCCACTCCTTTTAGCAGCTTGTGCTCCCTGATGTTGTTGCTCTTAAAGTAAACAGTTCCTCGAGAAGAGACCCAGAACTCCAGCTCTGAACCTGCTTGGCAGAGGGATTCGTGCACTGGTGCGGCCCAGTGGCCTCGGGTGTCAGTGAGGTTGGGGATGGCCATGGTGGGCAGAGGCAGAGATCTGGCTGAGGGCGCCAGGGTGGTGAAGCCCACACGCAGAGCTCCGTGCCAGTTGAGCACATCTTTCTTCACCCTCAGACGAATCCTCTCCCGGATCTTCACTGGCCGGCTGCTGAACACCAGGCCGTTCTTGAATGTGTTCTCCCTCTTCTCTGCTAGGCAACACCCACGACTCAGGCGGACCATGTCTCCCACAACTCGAGGGTGGAAGGTCAGAGGACCGAGGCAGGACAGGCTGCACCTGTGTGGCGTCTCTGATCCAACAACTGTGAAACCATCAGAAACAGTTAAGAATCTTGAAACATGAAGCGTTTTTGCGATCACAACAGCAACAAGCTGGAAAATGTTGCATGTACCTAAATGCAGTGTATTAAACAATAAAGGTGTGACTCAAACATAAGTAGCATTAAGCAACTGCTTACTGTATGTGAAGCCTGCTATTCATCAATGACAAGCTGTGTCCAGTAAATTGTAGTAGCCTTTCTCTGGTTTATTTCACACTTCACAGCAGGTCATAAATCCTTAACTGCTCATTTTAAAGTCTTCTTCTTTGTGTGCTTATCTGTTTTACAGTCCTAACTGATAAGAAAAGGCAGCTCCCTTCTGTTTTGAACCTCTAATCATATTTTTAAATAATAATAATTATTTAAGTGGCACTCTTTAAGCTCTTATTTTTGCTTAAATTTGTCACCAAAAAGCAAAATTGTAAAAGAACTACCACTATAATTAGTTTTAGTATTAAGTAATAACATCAAAACAGATACTTTACATATTAATTCTGGTAGATACCTGAATGAAACTTGACAAACTGATGACTAACAGAATCGCAACACTGTAAATTTCATATCAAGATCTCTGTAAAGACTGAAGACAAAGAATAAAAATCTCACCTGAGTTGCCTTTGCCGCTCTCCTTCACCATCATGAAGAGGCAGTCAGTACTTTTCTTTGTGTCTTGAGAAATGATATGGTCACGTCTGTGTCTTGTTTTCATTGTGATGAAGTGCAAGTGTTGGCTGCCTTTATAAGGCGGAGCACGTGTGGTTTCAAAACAAGCATTCCCTCCTGCATCACATGGGAATGTGAAAGGAGGCGGAGTGAGGGAGGAACTAAAGTTTGGAAATTTACCTCGCTGGCTGGAGGGTGGTGCATTTCTGATGGTGCAGTCTCTCTTTAAGTCAGCAACCTTCAGAGCAATAATGCAAACATGAAACCACATGCTTTCCCTGAACTGTGCCATTTCCGCTCTCATGTGGAACCAGGTTTATTATTTGTCATCATGTTTGATGGCTGTTTTATTGCTGAAAGACAAGGATCCTACAAACACATTTTATGCATTTATGCACAACTTTACCTCACTTGAAATTTCTCATGAGGTGTTGCCTCTGTTGATAGATGACAGGTTGTGTTTCTGTCTGTATGGAGCCTTAAAAACAGGGTTCCTGCAGCTTAAGGCAAGTTAGATATGAGACTTTTGAAGATTTTTTAAATGCCATTCAGAATGAAGTTTAAGACCGATTTTCTAATAACCAAAACTGAAGGACTTTTATTTTGCCAATGTTTACTATATACATAAAACAACATTTTGTTGTCCAGTGAAAAAGTTAGATTATCTATATCAAATGTTGAAAACAAAAACAACCCTTCTAAGAGTAGAACACATTGAAGACAATGACATATTATATTAGCATAAAAATATCGATTTGGTTGACCAACAGAAGTGGGAAATATCTAGCATTTCTAAACACTTTTCTTGGAGATGATATGTTTTTCTGCATCTCTGCATGCAAGATTGCAATGCTTGGATTTCCATCATGACTAGTTTCAGGAACTTAATAAATTATTAAACAAAAACTAAATGTTACCAATTATTTTGACAATGGAAAGTCAAAAAAAAATCCTGCTTCCTATGTCTGAGCATTTTTAAGTCATTTAAAAGATTAATTTGAGTCATTTTTAATGCTAATTAATGTCTTCTTTTTAGATTGAAGAATTAAATACATTTTAAAGGATCCACAGGAACCTTGTTTTAAATTGCTTAACTTGTTCTCGTGTATCAGTTTTCTCTACTTGCATGTTAACTGTAAAATGTGCTGCTATTATCCTTTTTATAACTACTACATGCTATTTTTTTTAATAATATAAACCTAATATTTGAACATCCTAACCCCAATGTTGCCCTTTTATCAGAGCCACAGTAACACAGGGTTTCTTGGAAACAGACTCTAATGATTTCCTTATCAGAGACACTATGGAAAATTACCACCAACTTGTTTCATGTTACTGCTCTGACTGGCTCTGTGGATTTGAGGGAGCTTCACACATAGCTAAGTGATAAAAGCATGCAAAGCTCCAGACTTAAAATTCCCCTCACATTCCTGCTTGGTTCAACACATCCTCATACACCAGTGTGTGCAGAGCTCTGTCGCCCTCTACAGGAAACACACCCTCTCTTTAGTCCTCATTGGCTGCCATTCTTGACCATGTGACAGAGGAGGCTGGAAATCCGGTGACATCAACACTCCTGGAAAGTTACTAGCTCCTCTCCTATTACGACCAACTATCCCATGATTTCCCCAGAAAAATCCCAACATCCTATCATCTGACAGACACAACAGGCTACACGTGACATATATCAGTTTCCAGATGGAGGCATGTTTTGGATTTTTTATGGATTTCCCATCAGACAACATGTCCTGTTTGGGGGAGTTTTTTGATTCTAGGCTTCTTTCTGCTCTCATCATGCAAGACTGTAATATTCTCTAGATGCACTGTAGTGCAAATATTGTACATCAGAAGTTTCTGCAAATACTACAAAAACACAGCCCACTCAAATCCAAAGAGCACAACAGTAAGTGACATCAAATTATGACTTTTACGACTGAATTTGCTCATTGAGTTCATAACACGGCATAATAAAAAAATACAATTTTATTAAGATTAATACGGTGGAAAGTAAAATATATTAATTTAGATCACCAAAACCTCTACTTCTCTCTTTTTAACAGTTTATCCATCCATTTGTATGTCAAAATTAAAAATTTAATACTGGATTCTAGTACCGGATACTTGTTGAAATGTCATTTATGTGGCCCAATACCAACCTCATATCAGAGTTGAATTAAATTAGTATCATAAAGACCTTTAGAGAAGTTTTTATATCTCAAATATTTAAATTAAATATTTATGTTTTCATGTTCTCAAATTAACCCTGGGGTGACACTGATTTTCTTGTGCTTTCAGACGCCGTCCACAAGTATTTAAACTTTTGGACTCTGAACAAATGTGTGGATTTTCTTTTAAAAGCATGGGGGAAAAGGCAATGAGCAACTCCATAAGAAATGTTCCACAAACTGCAAGAAATTACTGGACTTTCGGATTATTTTGTGATTTGGGAAAAAGGAAAATTTGGGGAAAACTATATTATAGCTGCATACATAAAATGATGTTACAGAAAATATTACACATTTTAGGCATGTTTCCAAGTCTTATGTACCTTTCCCCCATTTCTTTTTCTTTTTAATTAAATGTATTTGTTTTGTTTGTATTTATTTATTTTACCAATTTTCTTGTATTTTCTCAATTTTACGGTCCTTTGTTCTTTTATTGCTCATTGCTGTCCTCCAATATTTGTAAAATAAATAAGGACAATTTCCCCAAGTTTCAAAAAGTTAAAAAACCTATAATACATGAATACTAAAACACTTGCACTACATATTCATACCTAGGATATCGTGTTATATCGCCAAGGTATATTATAAGGTAATATAAGGGTCCATATTAACAATCGATTATTCTATTTTTGCATTTCCTTAATATACATTTAGAGCATAGAATAGAAGGAAAATAAACAAATGATATATGGATCATGTTGTAATATTTATTTACTGATTCAGATGAAGTGGCACATAAATGCAGATTTTGTTTCATTTGGGTTCATAGTTATTTTATGCACAATAAAACAATATATGTTTCAAAACTACATTCCTGCGGTAATAAACCAGAAAACAGAGCAGCTCTTCTTCTCCTCCTCTGTACACTCCTCAGCTCAGCTGCCTCCGCTCCACCACACTTGGTCAGACATGGCAGGCCATCAAAAAATCAACTTGTTCCCACTCCACCTGTTCAAAACACTATTAATCTGCTGCCTTCCAATAAAAGGCTTGGCTCTCAGCGAGGAGCCAATCGAGAGGCATTAGGGCTGTGAGACCCAGGCCAATCCCAGGCTGCATTCTAATGTGGCCTATCTTTATCAAGGTGCCACTCCATTTCCAGATACTGCTTATTTATGACTTCTGAGCAGAGAGCCGGCAGGAGCCATGTGTCTTTAGGAGAACACCAAAATCTGTGTCCAGAGGGCTCGCCCGAGACGTCAGATATGGGATTATCACAGAGCACACTGAGGCTGAGAAGAGGTGAAGGGCGAAAGTGAAGAGTTTATTAGTTTTTTTCTGATGTGGTAGCAACTTTGGGGACTTTGTTAAAATTGCTATTAATGCTTGTTAAGATCTGCACATCTGGGGCTGTTGGGTGTGATCCCAGATCCAAGACATCGCTCACGGGTGAGAGAACTCCTTCTGGGCCTATCACAGGTCTTTTCCTGCCTGGATCTTATTGGATGAGTTACTGAGACCTGGAGGCAGAGTGACAGTATTTCCCATGGATCCAAACATCCAGGGGTCTTTCCTGTTCAACAACAGCCTAAACCAATTCCCCTCTGAACTCAAGGCGCCGGTGTGTCAGTACTCCGTGCCCAACTCTTTCTACAAGCTCAACCCGGGCCTGAACAGCCAGCTGCAGGCAGGGACGCCACACGGCATCAGCGACATCCTGAGCCGCTCCATGATGGGCTCCACAGGCACCACCACCCTGCTGTCCGGATACTCCACCATGGGGGGCTTCAGCCCCTCCGTCACCAGCACGTCCATGTACTATAACCGAGACTACAACTCCTCCCTGGGCGGCTTCTCAAAGCCCGGCGCTGAGTGCCCCATGAAGGGTCGCAGCATGAGCTGCTGGGCGGAGAGCGGCTGTGACTGGAGAGGAGGGAGGCAGCAGTGCACCAACAGTGAGTCTCAATACTGCAGCCTGGACTCAAAATCCAGCTCATCAACGCATCACAACTTCTGTGTCCGTCTCTGAGGACTCGACAAGACGTGTTACTTTTAAATGATGCCAGAATACCATTTGTCTTTACGAAATAAGAAAAATTCACTCTGATCAGAAAAGATACAGATATATAACTTAAAAAAAACCTCAGTAGGACGTATAGGTTAAATCTATAATCTGACCTTTTGATTGTATTGTTCAGGGGAAAAAAAATAATGCTAAGGATATTATTCAATATCACTACTATTTTAAACAAATCTTTATTTTAAGAGTAATTTCTAAGTAAAAGAAAATAACAAAACAAGAACTTGCGTGGGATGAGGATATCATCGAGTATTTGTCCCATTAAAAAATTTCACTTATATCATATGGACCTGGCTGCTCATTAAATTGATTTAATTAATGTTTAAACTTTTCCAGTATTTAATTTATAGTTAAAGAGTTTCTGGTTTTTGGATCTTTTTTGGGGTTATGCAGATACTGAAGTATTTCACTGGGTAAATCTAATATAAAAATCTAAACATCCAGCAGTGAGTGTATATTCTGCTTTGATATTTTCAGGTAGTGGTCCTCTCGCGGAGATGACAGGCAGGAAGAAACACACCAGACCAACATTCAGTGGACATCAGATATTTGCTCTGGAGAAAACATTCGAGCAGACCAAATACCTGGCCGGGCCTGAGAGAGCCAGACTGGCGTATTCTCTGGGCATGACTGAATCACAAGTCAAGGTAAAGATAATAACACATTTACATTTATGCTATAAAAACCATGCCTTTGTGTGAGCTGTTATAAAACTTACAGGATTTTATTACTCCAAATTATGTTTAGGCTTTTATATTTGCTTTCATTTCTCTCTCTTTGACCTTTTCCTTCTTGCTTGTGTGTGTGTGTGTGTGTGTGTGTGTGTGTGTGCGTGTGTGTGAAGTAGGTCAACTCATTTTAAAAGTTGCAATAGAAATAAAGCTGACACACTCTTACTTGCATGTGCAGGAGGAGGAGGAAATTGTCAAAACTCTTAATCTAATGATCAGGAGGTCACACATATCACGTGATCTTCATGCAGAAAGTGGCTCATGGATTATTTCTAAAGCTTTGCACACATCATGTCTAAACATGAGATGCAATCATCAAACAACACAAACTCATGCCCACAGAAAGTAGCACAGTGATACTCAACTTTCATCCTGTGGGTCAAATGTGGCCCGTGATAGGACGCCAGGTGGTGCATCCATCATTTTCTAATTCACAATTAAAATATCCTGATTCACATTGGGAATTTTTTGTGTACTTGAGTACATTAAAAACATACAACTAGTTCTTAAAAAAGTGTTATTGGAGGAACCCCTGACATGCCCCTGCTTACTGCTGACCCGTGCGGGGCTGCTGCAACTGGATTAACCTCTTAAATGAGAATAGCCAATGTTTAAAGATTGAACACCTCTAATACATACTGATAAATATAAATATAAATAAATATTTGTTTAACCCTTTGAAACATCAGTTTTCTTGTGCTGCATTCAGACACCTTTTACACAGTTTAACCCTTTTAAACCTGAGCAAGTTGGTTTGATTTCTCTCCACACACTGCAAGAAATTGGTAAAAGGTGACAAAAAAAAGTTTCTTTTTAAAAGGGGGGGGGGGGGGTTAAAACAGGGAAATATGTCAAGAAAACTATACGCATAATTAATAATGGATTAAAAATGTATTATGATTAATAAGATTTTTAATTTCAGCACTTCTGTGGTTTCATTTTCTTGTGTGTTTGTTCACTTTTTGGGGGGCTATTTTCAGGTAGTTTTTTTTCTGATTTGTCATGTTCAGTTGCTCATTACATTCTTCCCTTGTTTTTTTTTTTTGTTTGTTTGTTTTTTGTTTTTTGTTTTTTGCAAGAAATCAAACCAAATTTCTCAGGTTTCAAATGATTAAACTGTCGTTTGAGTTGCGTGTCCCTGCAGTGTCCTAAACCCACCTTGTTGTGTTCAGGTGTGGTTTCAGAACCGGCGCACCAAGTGGCGGAAGAAGAGCGCCTCAGAGCCGAGCTCCACGCAGGCCAGCCTCGCGGGGCAGAGCGGCGAGACTTCGGAGAACGAGGTGGAGGACGAGGAGTACAACAAGCCTCTGGACCCCGACTCCGACGACGATAAGATCCGACTGCTGCTGCGCAAACACCGCAGAGCTTTCTCGGTGCTGCGCCTCGGGCCTCACCACGTCTGACACACTTCCTGCTAATCACACACACGTGCGCGCGCTCCTAAGCAGACCTGCATGCTGTCATTAAAGTTATTAGTTTTGAATACAAAGTTAAAGCATTCACGCATGCTCAACAGAGGTCACCTGTGGTCATTCAACAGGCTTTTCAAATGAAGCTATTTACTTTTATAAGTTACTGTATCTCTGCTCGGTTTCATGATACACTGTTGTGGGGAATTAAGTTATACACACCATTTTGTAAAAACACGAGAAAATGACATTTCAAAAAAACTGCATGATGCTGTTGGTGATACTAATAAATATAAAAAGAGAATAAACCAAAGTTATTCACGTGTTCTCTTTTTGAATAGTTGATGCTTTTATGGTTATTTTGTGCTTTTGAATTTTCAAAATGAAACCACAGAAAGTGTCATAGCGTGGTGAGTGGCTTTAATATCCATATATAGTTGCAAAAAAAAAGGTTTTTTGCCTCACCAACAACCTTGGGCCTTCAATCAAGACTTCAAAAAATAAGTTTAAAAATTCAAAACACATAAATCTATAGGCAGAGTAATGTCAGGACAGCCACTTCACGGGAATGTTCTTTCAAATGGGCACTGAATGTAATTTTGGTTAAAAGGCAGTAAATGAGACATTCTGTATAAATGTGTATGGATTTATTTTTTTGTTGAAGCAAATACAGTGCTCTGCTCACATCGTTCATATTTATTATAATATTCCACATGTATGATTTGTAATTCTACTAAATGCTTAAATTGAATGTAGACCTGAAGTTGGTTAAAATGACAGCGAGTTGAAAGCATTACTTTTCTTTACTACCATCTGAAATACGTTATTAAAATATATTAACAATGCTGCTCAATAACTGACTGTAAATCAGTTACCAGGTTTGAACAATGGCTCAGGTTCTGCTTGTGTGTTTGCTGTCAACTGACAGTAAGAATGAAACTGCGAGTCAAAAGGAGCAAACGCTGAAAAGAGGAGCAAGGGTCAAAGGTCAGATCTTGTGTGATTTACCAGTGTGGTGTAGCTTAATTGAAGACAATGACCCCCACAACCCACGACAACATAAAATCAATACCAGCAGAGCAGCTCGTTTACCATTTGGGCTCAGTGTGTTTTAGACTCCACATGTTTCAGACGTCAGGCCAGATGATTCTGTCAGACAATAATCTGCTCTGACTGCTGATGGCAAAGTGAGCCAGCAGTGTAATAGAGTATCATACAAAGCTAATTCTGTCATTCTGATGGTAACCATTGGAGCTATGATAAGGCAAATATTTAAAATTGATCAAGTATTATAAAATCTTGGTGGTTTATGAATTTTCAGGAGGCAATCCATGTTTTAAGTCTCCCTCCAAACTGCTGCTATTCAACCACTGAATCAACACAAAAAAATGAAACGTAATAAGGGTTCAAATCAGTCTCCTGATTTGTTGACCCTTGAGGACTCTCAATCTGAACAAAATTTCTGAAATAGACAGCCCATTCCAGCTTCAGAGGGCTGGTTTAATACCTAATCTGTTTTGGATGCAGTTTTTCTTCTGTCACAAAATAATGCATAACACAGACATACAGTTAAGTTAGTGCAGGCTCAATGTGCATTTTGCATTACTTTGTTCAATACTTCATAAATCTGACTGACACATTAGTGAGATTTTGCTTCATGCCTATATAACTAACTAAAAGCTGTAATAATACAAATAATTTGTTATTTCTTGTAGGACAGCCCTGTTAAGATCTAAGTCTTTTCCTCGTTACAGATACAGCCAAGCGTGCACAAGCTGTGGCATGCAGTGCTTTCACTAACTATTCAGGTTCATCAGCTTCAAGTGAAAACTCAAAGTAAATGTGTTTATTGTCATGCATGGCACGCACCATTTCCCAGCAGAAGCGTGACTCAAATCAACTGAAAAATGATGACTGGCAGTTACATAAAGCTGTCAGTGTCAAATATTCCTGACATGTGTCACTGCTTTTACGGTAAAGTCATTGACAATTCAACATCTTTATGAGGGTAATATTTTATTTACAAAAGTGGAATATGACAATGATGTAGTGTTTGACCAGAGTTAATGTGAATGTAATACTGGCCTTAAAATGCACCTCACTCCCATGACTGATCAACAGTGAACTGCTAAAAACTGTTCAATCTACACAAACATTTGCATCACTGAACTTAATCTTGTTATGGCGAGGCTTCAGTCCCACACACGTGACTGAGAAATGAATATCTGCGAATTAATGCATGAAAAGTATTTTTGTGTAAATATGGAGGGTTCCACCAAAGCTGTATAAGACAAAATAACTTTCACAAAACACTCAAAAAAATTAAAATACATGTCGGCTGGGACTGGCTCCAGCTGATGGATAAGAGAATGAATGAAAACCACAAACATATTTTAAATTATTCCAAATTAGTAATTATTATAGACATATCGAAAGATATCTCAACAATAATTCACACGTCAAAAATATTACACAGCACTGGTGCTACAGCAGGAGACTATAAACCAACAATACAAAATAAGACAAAAATCAATTCAAAAGCAAACAGTGCCTCCTGTGTCGTGTGTGCGTATGTCTTTTTTCTGTGTATAAACAGAAGTTTGTGAAGTGAAGCTGTGTGAACATCCAAACTTCTTACCACAGTTACAAGTAAACATGTGAGCACTAAAGTATAACTCTTTTGGCAATGAAATACTGTCGCTGCCAACTAGAACTTCAGGAAAGAGATGTCGTGCGGTGCAGACAAACTGTAAAGAAATCTGTCTTCGAATGAGGACAGTTAAAATAAAAACAAAACAAAAACCCCAAAACAGAGAACTGCTGAGTTGTAGCGTGTGAAATAAAGCACTTGGTATTTGATGGTAAAGATAAACAGCAAAAGAATGTTACTTTATATTGAACATGGTGAAACTCTGCTGCTGTTATATTAATAAATTCATCTCCTACCGCAGCATTCATACACAGACAAAACAGCTGCAGCCGGTTTGTTGTAAATTTAAAAATGTTACTGGCCTTTGTTTGCAGTCTAGTGTAATTTCTACATCATATACATTCATCAAAATCACCTCCGATCCTGTTATGTGACCATGAGATACGAGCCATAGTTAAAGCCGCCATGAGAAAGTAGCTAAAAAGTCTGATATCCTTCAGAGATGTCCTTTTATCTACAGATGATATATGAGCAAACATGTCAATGGGAAACTGATATAGCAGCATTCTTCTACTGTGTTTCAGTGTGGTGTAAAATCCTGCTTACAGTGATAGTAAACTTCACAATATCAATACCTGAACTAAAAATGGCATCAAATTCAGAATAAAAGCCCACATACTCAGTCGGACTGCTTCAGTACTTAATATTAAAGATCCCATGGTTTTTTGTGTGTTTGTTTTCCATTTAATATTAATGGCTCAAAATTAATCACAAAAATGTTCTTCAAAATGTTTAGCTATAATTATTTAGATCAGTTTCACAATGCTGGATTCTTATTCACTGTCTGGAGGGATTTGATAAATTATTTAGGGCAGAAGAGAAGTGAGGACATTTGTGATGCCTTGGCTGGGGTTTGTCTGATACTGCCTGTATGAAAAGGTGTATTTAAGAAAAAAAAACAATCACACCGCAGTCTTTACATTACTGTTTCGTCTCAGGAACATCCTCTGTGACGCTGAGCTTTTTAGTCAGGGGACATAAGATCTGGGAGAGAGTCGAGAATCTGGAAAACTGCATCCGAAATCCATAACAGCTGCTGATAAATCTGTGCTCATGTCACTTGGACTGTGGTCGACAGTATGTGGCGGTGAGTTGTGGGACACCAGTGATGTGAGGACGGGGTTTTAACAGCGGGGACACACTGTGTTGAGAGCCGCTGCTGGTTGATGGGTGAGATTGTGGCGGGTTACCATCATGCTGACGGTACTGATACTGTGGCAGAGCTGTGAGGATGGTGTGGGTATAGACCTGCAGAAGACACAAACACACACACCATACACGCATCAACAGAAACACAAACATATGAATGAGATTAGATTAGATTGCAGACAGGACTCTGTTCAAGCAGCGTGGAAATTCTTCTCTACATTTAGATCACAGTGCAGATGCAGGATACAGTGTGTGGGGATACAGTATCTTACTGATGGGGTTTATAAAAAGACTCTACCCTATTAAATGACTATTAAAGGAATACTTCACCTCCCCAATGACCATTTGTTACGCTGAATTCATAAAGAAAATGTTGCAACAAAGAATCCAAGAACAAAGAATCCAAAAATGGAGAAAATTGTTTACGAATTACAGTCAAAGGAGTCTGCGTTTAGCAAAAGCAAAACTATATAAAAACACAAACTTTCACATAACTTGTACAGTACAATCCAAGTGTATTTTGTCCAGTCATATGGTTAATACTTCCCAAACAGACAGCCTGAATTGAATTTAAGTGAAACTTCTCCATACTGCAAAGCAACACTACACTGACAAAAAATGTCATTTTACCTCAGAAGCAGGAGCTGCTGGTCTACCACTGCCTTGATCAGTTAATTTGTTCTTGCGTGATTTTGGTGTTTTAAAGGGTTAGTTTGGATTAAATGTATGTTTTTGTCAGTGGAGTCTGCCTTTAAAGAGATCATGGGTAAGTTTCACTTTTACTTCAGTACCCTGGCAGAAAGTTCTGTCTGTTTGGGAAGTACTGAGCGTATGACTGAATAAATGAGACTTGCATTATACTGCACAAGTTGTGTGACAGTTCATTGTTATATAAATTATATTTTTTGGGGAGTTCTCCTTTAATACTAAGTCAGAGCCCATTAAAAGCACTTGAAATCTGCATTATAGGCACACAAGCACACCTTCCTTAAGAAATATGGCTAGCTAATGCCACGTGATCGTACACTACATGCAATATGTGACATACATACTCTTTATTAACATAGATTGTAGCCTGAGAAATACTGATACTCGTTCTGCATCTCACAATGTCTGACGCAAAAGGAAAAGCGAGCTGGTTGCAGCATCTTCTAAGTCCCTTCATCGCGGGGACTCATCACTCTGCAGAACTCTGAAGAAGGAACTCTCATGAAAAAGCAGTCCATCCCTAAAAAAATAAATTTAAACGGCAGCAAAACAAAATTCATGGCCGTAAAAATGCCAATACGCTGTCTGGTACAATGCATGTCTCTCCGGTCGACCATCAAGATGGTAATTAATGAAAAGCGCTGCAATGCACTTAGTGTGTAGCCACAGTGACAGTGGAGAGGATTCAATAGACATAGATCAGAGAAAGGTGCTGATCGCCTGTGGTCCTACAACGCTGGACACAAAGGAGCGCTCGTGTCCCGCAGGCACTTCATCTTAGTTCATATCCCAACTCCAATGGGCCAGCCTGGGTTATGGCTCTCTGGGGACTGGAGCAAGATTACTGTGATCGCTCTCATACACTGAATCCCCCCTTCTGGAATCACAGCATAGACACACGTACACCTCCACATGCTGTACAGTACAGAAACACACTCACCGGCACACGTTCTTACCATGGAGAAGGATCCCAGTCAATGGTCATCTGTCTTCAGCGAGAAGGACAAGAAAACCGGCTAAAAGAAAGACAGACTGGAGTTACTCTACATGGTTAGTTAGTTTGCCTGCACAATATACAAGCTGTTCAAAGTGTTACCTTATGGTCTCCCATACACACATTAGGACCCACTGTGTTGTAAATGATGCTCTTCTCACTGTCACCTCCCTGAAAAGAGGAATAAACTCTTTCAGTAATAAAGGAATTAAAATACATTGATGCACCTTATACTTGGCCGACATGATACCTTGCACAAATTACGGGTGCGACTTTTGGCACTGAACTGCGACCAGGGTTTTTCCAATAGTTTTACAGTTAGCAAACTCTATGCTAATTCTCTTTAATAGAATGACTGGGGAAATGTATCACGTGGAACACACAACCTGCTCACCTCAAACAGGATAATGTGGTCATATCTTTCTGACAGCTGTCTGAAAGCAGTGGTTGCCTGTTTGCAATAAGCTTGCCTTGCTACGTTAACATATTGTTAAATTAACAGAGCATGGTAACCATCTACTCCTTCCAAAAGATGATTTATGATTTCTTAAGGCGTATCAATAGACACTAACACATTCTGCAAACATTTCACATAATCCTGCATTAATTTTTGCTAAAGTGTTAAACAGCTAACATGCAGAAAGTCATGAACTGCAACTTTAAATACAATAGCAGTAATAATAGCTCTGACTGACCCTGTAAATGACCTCTTGGGCAGCGTGTGACATGAGGATACGATCACACCAGGCAGGACAGCGAGTGTTCATGTACTGGGTCGGTTTAGTGTAATCTTCACTGTAGGGGTAGCTGAGAGGGAGACACAAAGCGTGTTAAAGGCATAACAACCGAGGGGCAACTTCGGGGCTGAAAAATGAAGCCAACAGTGAAGTGTCAAAAACTGCAGATCCTTGAATGGCCACTTGAGGCTCCGAAAGCGAGTAAATCCCCATAGACCCCCATGTTAAAATGACCACTTTACATGTGAAAAGAACATGTATACAGCCTGGCACAAAAACAACAACAACAGATTTGGCCTCTATGACTTATTTCCCTGTTCATGACCTGTTTAAATGTTATTAAGGCCTTAGGTTATGCATTATTAGGGGCAGGACTTTAAGAGATAGGTGGGTGACTTCAATTGATGCGTAGCCACAGTGCAACCACAGATTCAAAGAGTATTGGCATAGCCGTAGCTGTCACTGTTGGTGTGTTTTAGGTCCATAAAATTTAATTGTGGCATTTTGGTTGCTTAAAAGAGTGTTCTTTCTGTTAGGTTGTATTAAAAGCACCTATAAGGCCTTTGTTTTTTCATGCTAGTGCATTTTAATGTTTGTTTTTGCTTGGTTTGTTTTGTTGGCAAAAATTAGCATTACCATTATCACAGTTAATCGTAGCTGTAAATGCACCTTGCCGAACAAACTAGCGGCGATCGAAATGTGGTTAACTCGCTTCAAAAATCCAAGATGGCAACGGTCCACAAACCAATGGGTGATGTCACGACCCATTACTTTATACAGTCCACTAGAAGAACAGAGATGGGAGTTTATACATATTATGTCTGCAACATTTAGGTCAATTACCTGGGTGGAAACTTGATGTCCTCTTCACTAATAACGTCATGAAAGGCAGCGACCTCTCTGTCATACTTCAGAAGCTGAGGGATAGAGGTCATTGCTGATTAGCGCTGCCGGAAATCTCAACACAATAAAAACAAGCGTGACATGAGTGAGTGCAAGTTAAGCACGGGTGAAAAACCAGTTTACTGTCAAAGCTATCACTGTTTTGTTTACCTCCGAGCTTTTGTATTTACTGTAATGTCATTCATAGGACTGTATTTCCGCTGACAGGGTCTAATCTAACATCTGTGAACACATATCAGATTGTTGCTAGGCAGCCTCTTGTACAATAGGTTATATTCACAACACAGCGTTTCTGTGAGGCTGCGGTGTAGCTGAGCTCAGAACAGTGTGGGTGAAAGTTGAAACTGTGCTCTCACTGCTCTGCCGTTGTCCTCTCTGAAAACCGCCTGATGTAGGTAGGCAAACAGCTTCTCCTCAATGTGGAGCAGCACCTGCAGGTGAAATGAAAGCAGGTGAAGTGAAAGCAGCACTGAAAATGAATTGTCACTAGTCTTTACTGGACTGGTTTTAATCACCTGGTGGTCATTGTCTTTTTCTTCGCAGATGATCTTCTCCACTTCGTTGCTGCAGTCCTTCTTCACTGTCTGCACATCTGCTGCAGTGGAGAGATGCTACTCACAGAAACACAAACACAAGGACAGGTCTGAGACAAAATACCAGGTTGATACAAGTCCTCATCACCTGAGTGTCAGGAGAAAAGTTGTTACATACCTGGACCACACTCAGTGTGTCCAGACGGAAGTTGAAATCTCCAAACAGGAGGAAAGGCAGAGGAGTGAAGCGGCTGTCTGATATCCTGGAGGAAAATAGCGCTGTCAGGAATCACACACAGATGTTTGGGCATTTTTCTCCTATACTGTTAATGTCTATCATAAGAATATGATACTGATTTTTTCATAATAGTCCATCTGAATAGTCCATATTCTTTAAATATCCTGTTTACATGATGACATTAGCACAGGCTGTGAGAAACACACCATTTATAGAGGACATTCAGTCAAACAAGATGATTGTTTTTTTGGCATGTATTTGTAATCATCTCGTGCATTTTGCATGTCATGTTGTCACGGTTGTGTAGAGCTGAAAATCGGACCTGTTGATGACATATCTGAGAGCGTTTTTGCGGTTGGCTGAGTAAATGGAAGGACTGGAGTTGCAGGCAATGAGGTTGGAGGCATCGTGGAACAGGTGGACATTGACCAGGTCCAGACCTCTGTGGGGAACACAGTGACAAAAATATGGTGATATGTAGCAGGTGGAGGAAAGAAACAGGAAACACTCTGATAACACCACAGGCTGACATCTGAAAGGTGAACGCGTCTGTGTGTGAGTGTGCCAACACGGGTGTCACTCATGAGGAGCTTTCTTATCAGTGAGTGCAGTCGTGTTAATGCTGAGTCTACAAACAAGCACATTTGTCTTTTGTGCCGAGCGGTCGCTCCTTTTCTTTGGCTGTCACTGGAAAACAATTAATGTGCATCCAACAATGGAGCTGTGTTGACTCACAGCATGATCTTGTGGCACACAGATTGTGGGTTTCTTTTGTTATTCCCCCCCAGGTGACAACAGCAAATAGTGACTACAGTTGTCAGAAAACACAGGCAGCTGCAGCAGCAACATCGCGTGGTTGTCCTGGTTTGTTTCTGGTGCATATTTAGGTTTTTTTTTTTTCTTTTTAATTTCAATTCAGTTGTGTCAAAAAATACATTATAAATGTATATTGTTTGGTACTGTAATTACAGAAAAAGGAGTTAACAGTTCAGTTACATTCAGCATATGGTCTCAGTCAGCACCAGGGCACCATGCTGCATTGGCTATGCATAAATGTAAAGTTGCTGATAACTTTTACTTGGATGGTTACGTCCACAAACTAAATAATTTCTACATTTTTATACTATAGGAGACAACACAAACAAAAATAGTGACTGTAGTGATAAGAAAACAGATGGTGTGAGAGTGAGCCACTGCAGGAATGAGCAACTGTTACTGAATGTGTTGTGGGTTGTAAAACCAAAACAATTAGCTAAAAAGATGCTAAAATGCTGTTTTGAGCAAATTCAACCACAAAATGTGCAATCATCTGTTAATACAAAAATATTAATAAAATGCTGCTTTAAATTAAAAAAAATTATATGGAAAAACAAAGTCATATTTCTCATAAGTGAGGTTTTAAAAAAATAAATATAGATGTTTTTATTAACATCAAAAATTGAGTACTGTATGGCACTTTTACTGAAAAAAAGCCTAATAATGACAACAATAATGTCAGAATTGGAAACAGACTGTCCTTTGATTTAAGTCATTCCTGATTTCCCTTTCTTCATCTCTCATTTCAGAGAACTTTGACAGCTACTGAATTAAACCAGGGTTTCATTGTATTAATGAATTCGGGGGATATAACTGATGAACACGGCTTTCAAAGCTGTCCAAGTACCATCATGGTCACATCACAGTTTATTAAAATCATTTTTCCAATACCTTGATTTTCACAAAAGTCAACAAACAACCAAAAGTGAAAGTGAGATGAGTCCAAGGCTGACTTCTTTTTTTATCAAGGTGAGGACAGCGCATGGTACGTACTGGTTGTGTATGATCCAGCGGGTCCTCATGAAGCCCTTTCTGGACCACTTGAACTGCAACAGAGACAAATGAGAGTGAGTCACTAAACAGCAGTGAGCCGTGTCTTTGAAGGGCCAAACTGATAATTATTGATTCTTTCACATAATTTGTCTCATCTCCCTGTCAGAGCGGGCAGACAGCCCCTTCAGCCCCAGTAGACTCATTTGTCCCAACATCTCCCTTTGGCCCTAACATACCCCTCCCAACACCCACACGCACACACACACACACACACACACACACACACACACACACACACACACACACACACACACACACACACACACACAGAAAAAAAATGCAGGCATACACAGATGCACACTCATGCATACATACTCACATCAGGCCAGAAATTCTTTGGGAATTTTTCTTTCTCCACTGTGGTGACCCCGTCCAGAGCGCCCACGTGCTTGTTCTGTCCCGACACTGCTTTAAAATCCTTAACTGTGAGGGGGAGAGAGGAGGAGGTGGGAGAGAGGGGTGGTGACATGTAAAAGAGTGAGAAAACATGCAAACAGCAATCAATAAACTGGTGTTAACCTCATCAGAGCGGCATACGTGATGAGAGGATCTATAAGCGAGCCATTAGACTGTGTTTGGTGAACAACAATCGGTTTGGGCCACACAGCCAGTGGCAGCTGCAGGATGTTTATGGTTCTTCCATAAGCTTTTCTGAGGAGCTTTTTCACGCCTAACGTGACTGGACTATGCAGCAGGAAAATAACAGCTCCACTTTAAATTCAGGTTCTTTGCAAATATCTGGCTGGGAGGGCTGAGCCATCAAACTGTCATTATACACGGAGAACTGTCCTCAAGTTCCTGATATTAAACAATGACAAGAGCTTTGCCGATCATACGTGACATTGCTCTTATTCCACTGAAGGTATGAGCCATTTATGAGCCATTATCAACACAGAACAGGGTGCAAGAGGAGTGGTTTATGTTGAGACCTAAAATTACCTGTTTTTTTTTTTTGTTGAAGAAAAACAATATGATTACGGCTGTTGAATGATAAGGATAAATGCAAGATTTCATGCATAACAAGTAAAGTTTTACCTTTAAAATCATACTGATAGATGTTTTTCAGTGTCTTGTGAATGAAGTACATGCTCCCTAAAGCCTGCGGAGAGAGAAAAATAAATGTGATATTTCTATCTAACAAAAAGTTATATCATAAAGAAAGTACATATCAGTTTCAGTTTAATCACAAAAGTGCAGTAGTTTTCAGTCCTGATAAAGATCTAATAAATTTGTATTGAAGTTACACCTTTAATGTTGCTGTAGACAGGTTTAGTTTTAGGAACTTGAACACAGAAACACAAGAATAGGGATCCTTCAGTTTAATGAAAATTAGATTTAAGACTTTTAAGTGCATTTCAGAATGAAATTTAGGACCACTTAAAATAACCAAAGCTGAAGAATAAAAACACAAGACAACATCAGTTACATAGAGTAAAAATCAATTTTGCCCACATTTTTCTTGAAACAAACTTTTTTTGTCTTGAAAAGAGAGCAATGCAGTGAAATCTTGGTAAAATAGCCAATTTTTGTTGAATTTGCAGTTTTGTGTGTCGTTCAGGGTGCAGTGACAGCTAGCTGGCAGAGAGTGAACGTTGTTGGTTCTACTATCCTGATCTGCACTGTGTTATTGTGGGAGGTATTCGATACAATTTTAAAAAAATGGAAAAATGAAAAATAAAGATGTTACCAATTATTTTGACTTTATTTTCATAAAATCCTAATTTCTAAGTCTTAACATTTTAAAGACTTTTAAAAGATCTATTTAAGATATTTTAATGCTAATTAAAATAGATTCTTTTTTAGATTCAATAATGTAATACCTTTTGAGGGTCCAGGGGAACCCTGCAAGAAAATCCATACATAATTCATACAATACATATTTTAATTCTCAATATGGTAGCAATAAGCTTAAGCTTTTAATTAGAATAACTGAGCTCTGTCTGATCTATTCAGAGGTATTTTACCACAACAATGAGACTTAAACATCAAAATCATCATCTTAACTCAACC
This sequence comes from Plectropomus leopardus, assembly GCF_026936395.1. NCBI lineage: Eukaryota > Metazoa > Chordata > Actinopteri > Perciformes > Serranidae > Plectropomus > Plectropomus leopardus. The sequence continues at coordinate 26,091,709 of NC_142179.1, forward strand.
TCTGAGAAGACAAATTGAATAGTTCATTTCTCCATCATGTGAGCTGAGTTGTGAGCCTCGTATTGAACGAACCAATGCGACACAGTATATTGTTACTCTCTGAAAGACACATGAAACTTTAAAGAATAGAGACGTTCAAACACATAACTGCGCAACACATCCACATGAACCCCCCCCCCCTCCGCATACACACACTTCAGCACCCAATCATCCCTGACATGGGGCTGACAATTTTTAATGTACTAACTGCCTGCTCCACTGATCTGATTAATCATGCCCTGTGAGATCAATAAAGACAGAAAATTAAAACAATTTAAAAGGTATTAAGCAGTAGGCTTGCTGTCTGCCAACGCTGCCTCTGTGACTGGAGGCCGAAGAAAAATCAGCCTGCGCTCTGAGGGCTCAGGGCGTGACGGACCGCTATGCAACCCCCTCCCACACACACACACACACACACACACACTCACAAACATTCAGCCGGAGCATGAGAGATCTCTCCCTGAAGAGATCATTTATCTTTCGTGCCAAAGTCATCCTCATTTAATAAAATGGAAGTGTCTCTGTGAGCGGCAATTAGTGACCAACTTGTCCAAAGTAAGCTTCCAGTCAGGGAATTATTTGAACGGGTCTGATGGGGTGTTAAGTTGATGCTAAAACTAAAAGCTGACCAAAGAATGCTGTTGAGCAAGTTGAGGAGCAAGTTAAAAAAAAAAGTTATCGTGTAATTTTTTAGTTAACACAAAAAAGAGTAAAATTATGATTCATGCAGGGGATACAAGGTCCATATTCTGATAATTGGCTCAGGAAAAAAATGGCTTAGTTTATGTTGGATAAGTGGCAATGTTTTGTTTAAAGAGTGCTGCAAAGTACACACACACACACACACACACACACACACTCAAACACAGATACACATTCTCCTCCACATACTCTGCCAAACACCTATCTTCATCAATCAGGTTTGTGCACAGTTTAATAAAAAAATATTGACTTACAAGTGATTTTTTATCAAAACACCATTTGTACTGAGAATGCATGCAAGTCTGCCCCCTCTACTCCTGCAGCCCCTCTGAAAGGAGAACCCCCCAAACTCTCTCTTGGCCATATAACTGATGATCCGCAGCCAGGAGGAAACAAATTGAAAATCAATGCAGGTGGCACCAACGAAATGAGAATGAGGCATTAGGAGGGGTGGGGGGGCTGCAACCCTCTCAGGGCAAACAGTGGAGGGTGCGAACACTCGAGCGCAGGGGAAACTTAGTCCCAGCTGTCTTCTACTGCCCCCACCTCACACTTTATTTATCGTGCACAAATGGGCTGGGATCAATAGTTTTAATCTAGAGTTAAATGTATTGACTTTGGCCTGTCTCCCCCACACCTGGCCATTGACTTTCTCCTTTTTACTTCACACACCTTCAGTCTACAGATGCAGCCATTGACCCCTACTGTCAGACGTCCAATGTGGGGGTATCACATGGGAGGAGTAAGGGTTAATAGTTTAAGAAACACTCAGCCACTTTTCTCAACAGGGGAGGTGTTAGTCCCAACCAGGGCAGAATTTGAGGTGAACTGATACTAACAAACTCGTCATGTGCAACTCGGAATCACAGTAAAAATACAAAGAAAATGCTAAGAACTGCGTGAGGTTACTAAAAAGAAGAAGCTGAAAGCTTGAAAAATGACAGGTGTGGAGATTGAGACCAGGCCCGTGATCCCAGCAGTGTCCTGCCAGGCTGTGAAGAGCAGCAGGTCAGACGTCATTTATGAAGTTGGACTCTGGGTTCAAGGATAGATGACGATAAGAGATGCAGGTACAAACCTGTCTTTAAGTACGTCTCCTCTGTTTGTGCTCACACTGTGTAGCTGCTACATTGTTTCATGCTACATCTCTGAGATCTATGTCACTAACATAAGGGTGTGCATGTCTGACAGTGTGCAGTGGGCGCTGATGGATGAAACACAGGCCGTTAACACACACACACACACACACATACACACACACACAACAAATCATATTTGCAGGAAAAATTTGTACACCCACTTCTTACAGTATGATCTGATAGTGTGAGATTTAACTTGTTTGTGCCTGATCTTCTTCAGGAATGGAAAACACATACAGAACATTCTTTGCTTGGTCATCCCAAGATAGCACTTGTTTAAAAAAAAAAAAAACTTGTTTACAAGAGGTCAACTTTTTTCCAGTCAGATTTGCTTTAACATGCTTTATGAGCACACCGAATTCGAGTCTAATCCCTCTGATTTTTGATGACATTTTTAGGTTTTCTATTTTTTGCAAAAAGAAAAGGGAGCTCTACTCTGTCCATATTTTTTAACACTGACATCAGAAATTAGGATTTGGCACAACTTCTTTTTTGACATGACCTAAAAATGCAGCCAGATGGTGGCTGTTTCCCAATCAAAATGATCTTACACAGATAATGACAAATGAAAATGCCATCTATTGCTCAACTGGGGTTTATAAACTCAAACTACCATGAAGCTTTTCAATATCGAACACCTTCAACGTCCTCTGAGCACTAACATGGAGGAGGACCCCACCTAGTGGAAGTACTTGTGAACTACTCTGACTCTGAGACTGCTGGTGTGTTTCTTACCGTGAAGCTCTCCTCTGTTTGGAACTGGTTGTCCACATAAATGCAGACCCTGTCAAAGTCTCTCATCTGCTCACTGGACTCAATGCTCCTGTAAACAACAGAGCACGACAGAGCTTTTATTTAGGGAACAGAGCAAAAAAGTTTTCTCCCTCTGATGTATGCCTGGAGATATCAGGTAATTAATAGTCAGTGAACAAAAAAAATTGGCTAGAATTTTGCTAGTCAGTTTATTTTAAAGGTATGCTATGCAGGATTTACCAAAAGAAAATTTATTGACTCATAAAAAGATGATACCTCTCAACAATTATTTATGACCCACTTAAAGTATGCAGCCGTGCATTGAACAAGTGTACTCTGTGCCTGTATTTGCTTATTTGCTTTCTTCTTTTTGCTGTGTTCAGGATGTTCCTCAGCATAGCGCACAGGTTAAGGTCTGGACTTCATAAAAAGGCAGCGACTAGGTGTCAAACTGTATGCAGCATGCAACCTAAGAGGCTACAAAAATCTCAAATACAGTGGAAACAAGCCCCACAAATATAGTGAGGTGAAACTCCAAGAAGACAAAGCTTGTTTCAAAATGACAGTGAATCTGCTGTTGGCTTTCACTTTCACTGGCGAGCACTAAATGAGAGGATTGGGATGAAGAGGGATACAGAGTTGGCCTGTTTTCTGTCAGACAGGTAGTTGCCAGCGGTTAGTTTAATTAGCTTGCTAATGTTTCAGCATTTCCATTTTGTCGAATGTTGCTACAAAAGTAGCTTGCAGTGTAGGCAATGTACGTGTAGTATAGGGAGGAGGGACCAAATATTTTAGTAGCAGACAATTCCTTTACAGTACACCTTTATGCAAAATTGCCAAAATTTAACTGGTCCTACCATCTCAAATGTAAATGCCTTTTGGTTTTCTGTGATTGTAAATTGAATATCATTGGGTCTGAAAGCCTTCAGTGAAAAAGTAAAGCTATCTAAATATTTTATCTTGGGCTTTGGGAAACTGTGATGGGCATTTTTCATTGCTTTTTGACATTTTATAGACCAAACCATTACTTGATAAATGGAGAAAATATTCAGGTCAATTAATAACGAAAATAATTGTCAGTTGCTGCATTATATGTATACAAGTAGAGAAGAACTTTCTTTTTAATAAGGTTTATGATAACATCAAAGACATAGGTAGGACCATTCCTACCTAAAAAAGTTATCGGCATGGCCCATGTTGACCATGTAGTCCTTCCCTCCGACCTCCTGGAAGTGCAGGGCGATGAACTGCGGCTTGTAGCTGTGGATAGTCTTCAACAAAGGAACACAAACAGGTCTTAGACCACAGGTCTTACATTACAGAGTAATGAGGAGTGAAGGGGGTCAACAGTGTGTGTTACAGAATGAAGTGAACTAACCATTAGGGGTCATGTGAAGTTTTTCTATTAATTACATTTCTGGTGTGACTATCTTATCAGATAACTATGAGTCAGGGTTAGGGTTACCAGTACAGACTGTTGTGCATGTTAAGATGTCGCTGATGTAAAGATGCAAGAAGTCTGCAAAAGTGGGCCAGAGCCAAATATAAAATAGTTTTATTGCCTGACCTGCACCAGCCCAGGGTTCCTACAGCTATCAATAAGTTATATATAACACTTTTTTTAATGCCACTCAGACTTGAATTTAAGACCGAGAAACCCATGAACTAACCGCATTACTTTGGATTTTAGCACAGTTTTGCTCACATTTTTTTCTGTAACATAGTACAGGACTGTTTAGTCTCATGCTGGAGACAAGGGTAGGACAGAATTGGTTAATACCTGCCGTTTGTTGTTTTCTAAGCGATGTTGTATTTTTCACTCTGCCTTGATTTCCATTTTGCCAAGCCTTATGTGTATTGCCTTAACTGGTTTACTTTTCTGTGAAAATGTGGTTAAATACTCAATTATCACAGAATTTGTATTACTCTAGGTCATCCAGGGTACAGGGACAGCTAGCTAGCAGACATTGCTCTTAACATCCTGACTGGAAACACAACATGAGTGTTGTTGGTTCCACTATCCTGATGTGGTGACGTTAATGCAAGAGGCATTTGGGAAATTATTAAAAAAAAATCTTTTTTAACAAATATTTTCCTATCCCTAAATCCTATTTCTCTTGTTTTAGCATTTTAAAAGCTTTTGAATGATGGATTTAAGACATTTTCATTCCAATTAAGGCCTTGTTTGTAGATTAATGAATTCAATGCCTTTTAAGGCTTTTTAATGGTCTGCAGGAACTCTGCACCAGACTGTGCACAAAATCTAAGAGGGAATTATATGACACTACCAGCGATGAGTGGAAATACTAAATGTTTAAAACTGTGAATTATTAATGCAAGAACGAAGAGGCCAAACTTACCTTAAACAACTCCTGTAACCATTCATTTTGAATTTCACCCACCTGTAAAATGACGAAGAAAAAAGATTATAGGCATGCAGTATTTCTGAGAAAAAAATCAAACACTAAACCTGCATTTTATTTTTATTTTTTGGGCACTTCTGGTCAGTGCAACAAGTTGTAAACACAACACTGACATGTTCTTACCGTATAAAAAAAGTGATGATCATAAAACAACACCAGCCACTGAACACAATGTTAATTATTCATACACTATGCTGCATACTGTTGTAGCATACATATAAACATACTGCAAAAACAATAGCTCAGCATGTTATCTGACATGCTAATGTTAAAAAAAATTGCTAGATAATGCTACTTGGTGGTTCACAGACGCTGTGATGCCTCTATCATAACAATGTCAATCTGAGCGACTCCTTTCTCATTATACATAGGCTATTCAATTAATCTGTTGTTACCACAAATATTGATCAAACAAGCTTTAATCACAAATTGTTCTACCAACTGAAAAAAGGAGCCAGTTTTAACGTTTTAAAGAATACTACCCTAAAATATATATATATATATATATTTATTCATTAAAAAACAGTATAGTCTCATGGCATTAAAAGTTAACGGGTGAAATGGAATTCAGGATGTAATCAATCACAGAAAGGAAATACCCTGAGCTATAACTCTGGGAATGAGTTGAAAATATATTCCTGTCTGTTCCACTGATTATATGTTCCAGGATGTAGTCTCATCCAAGTCCGGCTGTCCCTGTCATAATCAGGTCACCGTCCTCACATCATCCCTGACACTGAGTTTTATATGTCATGGCCACTTGACAGCTCAGTATATTGTAAAACAGATGAGTGAAGCATGCAGACAGGCCTAACCTTACAAAAAGCTACAGGGCTGTGAAATATTAGGAAAAAATGCGAAAAAGCTGTGGAAATCAAACTTATATTAATGTGTTCACAGTTCTGCTATTAGGCTGCTTTCTGCATACGTCTAAAATACAACAAATTGCTTGTTAAATTGGAAAAAAAGAAAAAATACATACATTAAGAAACAGTTACCCAACATTATTCATTATGCATCCACATTCATTATTTTAGTTATTTTGAGACAAGGGCATTCAAACTTAGTGATAGATTTGTGACTTGTTCTCATCTAACGTCAGTCACCAGCAGTCCAGCACTACTGAAACTGGGACACTATGAAGACACAGAGTTAAAGATACGCAAGCAAGATGGTAAAAACGATAGGCATCTTGAAAGAAAATCTGCAAAAGGTGACCCTCCAAAATGTCAGGTGCCAGGTATGCCAAAGAAAACCGGCACATCACAAATCTACAACAAACCAAGCAAATCACCTGAAAACGTCAGATAAAAGCTTGGCTGTCTCACAAATGATTATTTTTCACCTGTAAACCTGAAAGATGAAGTGGCCAACTGTCACATATATGTATATTATGAAGCCCTAAACAGAAATCTGTCAATCTGGTTGGGGCTTAATTGCAGACTCTTCCTTGTTTGGAAGCACAGGTACAATTCTTTTTACATTGCGAGTATTATAGCCGCACCGTGTTGCTTTATCTAGCTGTAAATTGATAAATAACTGAATTTATTGAATTGTGAAAGCACTTGTACATGTGTGACAAATACCCTCACCCTTATATGCTAAATAAAACATAACCTCACAATTAAACTGAAAAAAGCATCTTGATTCTCAAACCAGATAATCCTCTCTTACTCTAAATCTGGCTTCTCTGACTTTTTGAAGACAAAAAAAAAAGTACACCAACACAACATCATCTGAACATGTCCTTTCGTAGTTTTCTGTCGCAAACTAATGTGCTGTCTTCTTCAACGCCAGGTGTATTCGTACCAGCTTAGAAATGGCTTTGCATAGAGTATTTGCATGGCAGCGTGGCAGAGATGACTCGCTAATATTGTTCTGGCTACAAACACAGACTGTGAGCTCCTGAACATAAACACCAGCACTGTCTACTAACTCTGATTCATTCATATTTATCTGTAATATACAGTATCATTTACAGACAAAATACAGCAATTATATTCAAGATGCAATTCTGTTTGTACATTAAACATTTGAGGGGAAAAACCTGAAACATCTTAAGAATTGGATTTTCACTTTGCAGCAACAAAACCGCTTTCCTCTCTGAGTCAGGCAACAAGACCGAGCACGTTGAACAAGAGAAGCCCTAAGTGAGTTTCCACAGCAGCACTGCTCCAAAGAAACTGTTAATGGATCCAGCATGGTGATTAAGTTAATGCTTTGTTGTTCCAAGCTGTCCAGTAATGAAAATTGGCTAAAATGTGTCTTTGGCATCAATGTGTTCCAGCAAGTGATGCTCATGTCTGACACCATTTGTATGTGTAAGGGGAAAGTTTGCCTAACAATGACGTCTATTCAATGCAACTGAGTCTATACATAGTCATTACACAAGCTCACACGAAACAATGATCTCCAAGATACTGCTACGGTGTGCCATAGCAATGTTACCAGTGGCACAGAGTAGCAGTTAGGGCTAACTGGCTAAACCGCTCTGACAGGACACTCAGCTCCTCTGTAAAAGCCATAGGATTTATCCTGTGATGTGCTTAAGGTCTTGCTCTTATCCCGAAGCCTGGGTGAACATTTAGCAGTGTTTATAGAAATAGGGGAGGGGGGGGGCGGGGGGCTAAGTCAGTAGAAAAGCTCAAGTCTCCTGGGGGAAGATATTCATCTGTTTACATATCTCCCACAATGGGATCTAACATGTTTTCATTGGAGCCAGATCTGGCAACCGGAAACATGGTCCTGAGCCAAATTTCCATTGAGTGTAAGGGCCCTCCTCCCTGCAATGTCTAAAAGTTTTGTCAGCCCAGCAGAGCCCAAAACTGAAAATCACTCTTCAGAATAGTTTCATTATAGACTAAAGTGTTAAATCCCTTATACAAAGTGGTATCTCATATATTTTTAAAGAAACAAACATATAAGATTAGGTTATAAACTATAACTCAGATAACATTATAGAGATGTAGTAATGCCACAAGAGCTGATAGATACTTTAAACTAACTATTGTGTAACACAGATCCTCCCTTAAATGACCAGAAATTTTCAAAAAGGATTGACCGCAAACAGCCTGCTGCAAGGTGATGATGATTCTGGACATCCACATCAGAGAGGAAGTAAATAAAAGAAGGCAAAGTCTAATGTTATTTTGGAGCATCTAGAAGACCACTATGGTGGCGCACATACCCGAGTACTGAATGACATGAGATGTCATTTATTATTAGGTAAAGAAAAAACATGTGGTCAACACGTAAAGTCTTTTACTCTAAAATGACAATCCGATGACTCTCAAGATCCATGTGAAAGACTACTGTTTTACAAAAGTTACATAGTGACAGGTAATCTCATCAGTTTAATGTGAATCGACCCCCTTTGTTATTTTTTAAACTCTTTATTTATAGACATTTTTCTTGTTTTGTTCTGACTAATCAATGTGCTTTTTTTCTTCAAAACTTTTGAAAGTGTTACATTGTGTTATATAAAGTTATATAGGATTAGTGTGTGTGTGTATACATATACATATGTATATCCCAGCAAATAAATAAATAAATAAATAAATAACAATTAAAGCGTTGACACATTACACATAAGTTCAAGGTCCTATAGTTTCTAATACATGTAAATTATTTGGTGAAAATGTCAACATTTGTGTCTCCGTATCTGATGGGTCACAAATTTAAGTGTAACATCGGCCTCTTGGGGACTTAACAAAGGAGGGGGTGGCTGGGGTGTGACTTTTTTTTTTAGAATTTCATCTTGATCCTCTCTAAACATTTTTCTCCCCTTGAGCCTCCCTGAGTGACTGGGGTAAAATGCACAGCCCTTCCTCTACCACAAATACCACCCTAAACATTTGTTTTTTTATATTAACATCAACTGTATGTAGTGGAGTCAATGCAACGAAAAAACAAACAAGTCGCTCCCCAGTGCTTAAAAACTATTTGACATGCCTCCACTGTTTTGCATCAACACCCACATAAATAAAAAAAACACTCCCTTACAAGCGTACTCTTGGACTGGAGGCTGGTCGCGTGAGAGGTGAAACTTACGCATCTCACGAGTGATAATAAATCAACTTTGGCTTGTGGCTTTTTGTGGCGGATGAACATTACTGAGCACATGACAACCGGAAAAAAACATGACAAAAAAGCATGACTGAGTATGTCCTCTGTGTACTGTTAGATACAAAACATAGGCCGAATAAATGACAATCACAGTAACAGGTGTGAAGAGGTTAGTACACTTGTTACATCCGGCCAAAGATGTAAGACGAGCCCATTCAGGTAACTTTACGTTAAAACGCACCTCCTGTTGCCTCGCGACTAATTATTTCTCTATCCGCCTAACAGCATTAAGTATAATCCTCTGGCAACACTGCAGCCCGGTGTAGTTTTAATGTTACTCTACCAGTCTACTTACATTGTCAAAGAGTGACCCGACATTTGCGGTGACCAGCAGCACATCAGTGTGTGTTTCCATGATAACGATCCACCTTCACAACAGCGCGAGGAAACTCCGCCGAATGACGCGCGTGCAGGCCTATAACAGATACTCTCCCGGAGCTTATACAGGCTTAATGTGTGAGCCCAAATCGCTACTATCGCCGCTCAAAACACACAGGCATCTCCCTGCTGGTGGTACTGCGTCGCTTCTGGTCCAACTTGTTTGGTTATGGCGGGCTGTCGTGTCAGGTCGTCATCATAAGCGGCGCACATATCCATCGTCGAGCCAAGGAGCAGTAAGTTAGTTTAATAGCCTACATGCGTGGATTTCCGCCTCCCCTCCGTTAATTGGACTAGGAGCTTCTTAGCGGACTTAAAGCGGCATGGACGGCGCATCTGCTGTCGCCCTGACAAACGCAAAGATAACCGGACCAGGCAGTTACAGTCAGCCTTGCGTTACCAACTCCGGTGCTCCGCCTCCGCTCGTTTACTGCGAGCAGGCTTCCTTATGTAGAGTTAATCAGCGCCGAGTCAACGTCGTGCTCCAAAGTGTAACTCCTCTGAGGATAACACCACGTTTGACAGCCATTGAAACCTGTGTGTTTCACCAGTATTGCAAATTATCTACTTAGCTTACAACCTAAAGCCCCATTGCAGTGATACTCAACCCGTGGCTCGCGGGCCAAATCTGGCTCCCCAAAGGGTGCCAGGTGGCCCCCAACCCTTTTCTACATGAATTTATTTGCACAGGGAATTTCTTCTGTACTTTTAGTTTACATTAGGTGCCGTAGCGCAGGAACATCGGAATAGAGCTTGTTTTATCAGAAAGAAGTGCCAGTAGAGGATCCCCCACACCACCTACAGAGGCCCTAGCCAAGTGCATGATGTCAAAAAACCCTTGAAAATCCTTGAAGTGCCCTTAAGTCCCGCAAACCTCCTAAAATCCTAAAAACTTCCTAATCTTGGAAATGCCCTAAAACCCTAGAAATGTCCTAAAATCCAAGACATCAAACTCCTGGAAAAGTTCCTAAAATCCTAGAAATGTCCTAAAATCCTTGAAATGTCATAATATCCTAGAAACATCCTTAAATAAAAAAAAAACTCCTAAAATCCTAGAAATATCGAAAAATTCTAGAAACATCCTAAAATCCAAGGAATGTATTACAATTCTAGAAACATGTATGGGGCTGCTGTGACTGGCCCCTGGCCTCCTGTCATTTTGCAAAAGTGGCCCCAAAGCAAAGCAAATTAAGTATCCCTGCCCTATATTGGATACTTTTACAAGGCAAGGTCAAAAAGTAACACCCCCAACTCAGTTGCAAGCAGAGATATTTTTTTTTTCCCGAATGTGTTTAATGTGGTTAACACATTTGTGCATGGGTCTTCTTGAGGTTAATTTTTCAAAATGCCTACAGCAAAGTGATTGTTGTTGTTAGCATGGTGTCACAGTGATTCGGTCTGTAACATCTTTACCAATAAATTGTCTATGGAGCAGTTCCAAACTTAATGCCCTACAGCATCACAAATTTGAGTTTTAACACTATAGTTTTCATATTTGGTCGAAAGTTGGCCATGTTTACTTATATTTGTAAGTAGTAGTGTCTGAGACCATAGGAATAATACTTCTGAATTTCGAAAATTTTAGCCATAGTTCCTCTTTAACTCCCCAAGGACACTAAAAACACATAAAAGGACTGTTAACTCAGTGCTCAACATTACCACAGCCTCTTTGTATGCTCAACAGGAAGTCAGTCATTTTCTTTCTGAGAAAATCCTTTCTCTCAATAAAAAAAAAAACAACAAAAAAACTCTGCTTTTGTTTAAACTGTTTCCCTCCCTAGCTGTCTTGCAACTGGAAAGCCTCACACAGATATATAACAGGAGGGGGCTTAAACTTTTTATTTGCCTCATCACCACTATCACCTTCACATATAATGCAACAACTGTACAGCCCATGTGCTGCTGTTGTGTAAAGCCAGCATATCACTGGGAGTGGTTTCTTTTTAATGTGCATGACTTAAAGGTTAGTCATGTTCTCTTTAACGGCACAACTCCTACAATTTCCAGCCATGACAACAGCAGAGTAACCGCAATATTTTACAACATGCTACAGTAGCTTTCTATGCGCAGCAGAGCACAGAGCTGTAAAAGTCTTATTTGGAGTTGGTGGATTTGTGGCATCCAGCCCAGGGTAAAGCAAAGCATGCTGGGGGGCCCAACTCTGGCTCTCCATAGTGCTGTTAGTGTGCTGTTCAACCATGGCATGGTTTTCACAGCCAGCCTTTAGAGCTCTTCTCCCTGCTTCCTCTTACTCCTCCCCTGAGCATTGTGTGCTTTATTCTCTAACGTCAACAGATCCATTTGAACCTATTACAACAGAGATGCAAAAGAATGCTGCCATGTCCATCACCGGTTTGGAAACAAACACAGTTAAAGGGGAAACTTCTCTGAAAGGATGGAGGCAGTGGTTTATTGCAGCCGGGAGAGGAGCCCTGGGTTTTGGATGAAGTGCTGCCAAAAGAATCAGCAGCATACATCCATGTAAATAGGTATTATTTAGACTGGATCCTGAGTACATTGTATGCTAGGGAATAAATGCAAAAAATATGATGTTCAAAATAAAGCCCTAAATCCTCATGCCAGACTGTCTTATAGCAGCTTGGTGCCTTCTGGATGATAAATCAGACAGGAAATGTCCCGGCTTGCCAAGAATAGCACAAAAAGCAGCAGCTAATTAAAGCAGTACTGTTTACAGCAAAAACATTACATTCTAAAAAATATCAAAAGAAAAATGTTTGATTTGGGAAAATATTTGCCAATTAAAGAAACATAATTTAAACTTTTAAATGACATACATCGGATGAAATAAAAGTGGTAAAAACTCAAAAAAACACAAACGTATTAGTCCGTGTAATTTATAGCACATTGAACTTAAAGGCAAATGTTTAGCAGTGGGACATGTTGCAATTTAAATATGTTTGGCTCACCCTAAACTTTTAAGATCAATTGTTTAGTTTGATTTCCTATGGCTGCTTTTTTTTTAATTTTAAAATTTTGATTCAATGTTTTTGCAATTTCTATAAAGTATTTTTAATGGCAACTTCAAACTACAAGGGGTATTCATAGAAAAGTAATGAAGACAGCAGACAGAAATTTCCTTCAAATACTCTAAAGTTTTTCAAGAGTATCTGAAATATTGTAAACATACCCCTTTTACACAAATGTTGAACAGGATTCTGTTCCTGCACGTAATTTTAAACTGTTAAGAGAATTTTGACCAAAAATAAATAGGTTAAGAACCCGAAAATTTTGGTTCCCAATTGGAACCAAATTATAGCAGGTTCTCCATGACCTGAAGTGTGAGCTGTGACGAAATCGGCATGTCATTTTCTACAGTTTAGAAAGAGAGAATGGAGAGTGAAGACAAAAAAAAAGTGGAGAGTGGCTACATTAGTAGATTGTTCATTCTTGTTTTTGGATAAAAACGAATATCTCTAATATCAGACCAAAAGATTACAGGTAGTCAATGTGATATGCCATCTCGCTACCATTGTTTGTGCACTGTTTTGAAACAAACACGTTTGATTACAATGGTTCTGATCAAAACTGGTGCAATGAGCCAAGGGTCCAAGACTCTTAACCAGAACTGGTCCAAAAACCAGAAATGATTTGGTGGAAAAAGGATAACATTCACCTGCTGCAGCCATGTCATTGGACTTCTGGTTTCACGTTTCTGTAATTTTATCACGCCTTGGTGCCTACAGCAGAAAAGACCATAAGTCAACAGTTAGAGTCACATTCTTGAACATTTATTTTGATGAACAAATCTGACACAATCTAAATGACCGTCCCTGATAACAGTACACCACAGGGACGAGGGCCTCAGGGAGAAACCATCAAGGCCGTCCACTGTTCTTTAACTCCACCCTAACGGGGAGTCCAGACTACAGCTGCACTCTGTCTCTCCTTGAAACCTCCTTGAAGAGGCTGCCAAGTAGGAGAGAGACCACTGATGAGGGGGAAATAAAGACAACAGCTTTCAGAGTTCACTTAAAATAAAATAGGCAAGATGGTTACTGCACAAGCAGGAAGCCAATCAAGTACATGATGTCATGTTAGGAAGTGTATTAGTATGAATATGTTATCATTTAAATGTCATTTTAACTATGCTTTAGAGTCAGGAGACCAACTGTGATAGTCATTATCCTACATCACTATCTGTGTGCCTTAAAGGGACAATGCTATAGGCATCCCAAATAAACTCTTAATGAATGGACTATGAACCCTTTTACTCCAGTTATGCTGCATTATTAGGTGGGAGAATGAAGATTATCACCTCACTCCATGTCCCTTTGTCCAAGTTACTGTGGGTACACAATTTCCATTTCATCATGTGAAGATTTACACATTCCATGGAAGAAACACAGAAACAGACAACATATCAAGAGCTCATCTGCAATGTAACTCCACAGTGACCGTGTGTTGATACAAGTCTTAATGTAAAACACAAAGCTTAAAATACATGTTTTTTTTCTCTTGGAAAAAGCCCATAAAAATATTTGAAATGTAACAAAATCTTGCATTGTGCCCTAAATTATGGGCACAAGCCAGTCATGCAAAAACCCCAACTCAGTCACAGGTTTTTCTTTAGACCAAACTGGTTCTTATCTACAATAACTCTCGTCTATGTCCCAGGTATAATCAGCTCTGTAACTGCAACACAGTGTGATACAAACATGACAGTAAAATGAAAATTAAAAAACTACCAAACAAAGACAGGAACTCAATGATGACAATAATACAAGATTTCCCTCAAAAGACTGCCAACAAGGAAGACAATGCTCCTTTTCTGTGTGCACCTTATTTTCATTCTAATGCAAGCGGGGCTTCAGTCCAGCTATTCCAACAAAGGGCAGCAGACTCAGAATGACCCGTAACAGCGACGCAAACTGAACATGCCCGGCCGAGGCAGTGACCAAGGAAGCCAAATGGAGTACTGTTGACATCAGAGAGGGAATTTTCCAGTCCAGGAGCTCCAATAGAGAGGCAGCCCTGCTGACTGCCTGTTTAGTCAGCGGTGCCCAAGTGGGTCTCCAATCCAGTCCAGCTTCACACAGGTCCTTCAGGAGCGACTGCGGTCTTCTTGGGTACCCACCAGCATTTTACTGTACAGCTTCTGCTGCTCTTCTTTAAAGGTATCTTTTACCTTTCCACGCTTCAATCCTCCATCCCTACAAAAGAGTCTGAAATTAGTGATTGATGGCGTAGACAGTTACGCAGTTCACCATGTTCTGTTCTTGATTAGGTCCTAACACAGAACATGAAATGCAGAGCAAGTGCTCCTCACAAACATGCTGCTTATGACACTGCAATGGATTTGCCATGCAGTAAATATAGTGACCAGAAAAAAACAGAAACTCCTATCCATTTCCATACAATATAGACTGAAAATATTATTTTCACACTACCTTAATGTTTACTACTAATATTTCCTACAATCTAATCCATATTGTGTAAAATAAGTTTTAAACTGGTCTCAACACAACAGTCTGTAGCGTTACACTGAACAGAATGGGCTTGTTACTGCAGAAAAAGCTCAGGTATAACTAATAATGCCAGTGATGGTGCTGATTGATTTCAGTGCCAGTGAGTCAACATGCACAAGAGCCGGGGCCTTGAAACCAGAACAGTGAAAAATGAATGCATCCATAATTAATATTAATAGATACAGCTGTGACTGAAAAGTTAACATCTCAATGGTAAAAAATGTTTTAGATCCTAAGCTTATTTTAATATTTTCACTGACTTCATGTGTCAGTTGTGGTGATTACATGAGCTTTTCATAAAAGTTGTGTGATATCAAGTTGCACCATCTCACTCACACTACTTGTTGAAACTCTACTATAACTACTCCTGCAACTATTTTTAGTCATAGCAGGAAACACACGGGTGGAAACAATAACAATAACAATGGCTCAGTTAAATGAATACATTCTTTTTTAATATTATTGATTACGCCTTTGCTTTTCCTACCATGCCTTGTCAATATCTGCTGTGAAAATGTCTATTAACCCACAACAGCAGTTTAAAATGAATAGTCAGCCTTGTGTTGCAATATATAAAAGTGGTCAAATTTTTGACTTGAATGGGAGTTATCTTACCACAGGAGGTCGACCAGTCCACCTTGCCTGGCTATGGCTGCCTTTACACGATTGGCAAACTGTACAGCGTCCTCATCCTCCTGTTGTAGAAGATTGGCATAAATGTAACACAAAACAAGAGGTCATAACAAATCAGTAACATCATGGCTTTAATGAACTTGCTCATTGTAAATGTTAGATGCAACAAAACAATTAGCTTTGACAATATGTTGTTTCTTCCAAGAAAGAAGGGGTAAACTATTGGGAAGTCTTGATTTAATCGTGGAGTCTCACCTCTCTAGACATGGGAGGAAGGTACCACACGCTGCAGACGATGGCCCAGCTGCTCATCATACGTAACAGGTAGTTGACCATTCCAAACTTACTGCTATTCCAGAAGGCGTCTCCAAATCGGGGGTCATACTGTAAGCACGAGAATAAATAATCAGTGCACGTATTATTTTGACCAAATGTTGATGGAATGAGATGTAGCATGTAATAATAACATCTCACAAAGGACAAACAGACTCACCTTGATAGCCACGGGGTAGACTGTGGCGCCAATCTCAAAGCTGCCCTTTTTAAACATCATCACTGACGTGTTGTTGATGCAGGTACCTGGGGATGTAGAGTGTTTATGTAAAATAAATTAAGACTTCTGGGGCTTTAAAAAAAAAAAGTAGATGGCTATAGTGTGATTAGAAAGTATTCCTGTGCCAGATAATTGAAAAAGCTCACCTTCTGGGAAAATGAGAATAGGCAGTTTAGATTTATCTTCTACATGGTCACTCAATCTGCAATGCAAGACGTATGTAGGTTATTTAAAAAAAATCCCACTGATATGATTAAAACACAATATTAGAACTTTAAAACAAACCAACTATATTTTTCCAGTTACACAAACAAACAAAAAAATGACAATCAAATTTAATGTAAAAATGCACTTCTCAAAAACTTACTGAATACTACAAAGATGTCTTTTAGGCTTAGGGGGTAAAACAGTACAATAACAATAATGGACTAAAAACACATGCTGTAATGCTACCTTTTGGCCACTAGATGTCTGTCTTTGACTTCTGAACGCTCGAACCAAATGTGTGGGCAGGCCTTGACCATGGATCTCTGAATGACCCCCATCAAGCCACCGTGAATTTGGCCAACCTGACAACACAGTGCAAACACAAATGTCATTTCAACAGATGAGCAGCTGCAACTGCAAAAGGGGACCTGTGTCAATATTTATGTAGCTTCCTGCTTAGCAGCACTATAGTTACCATAGCATAGCAGCCATCGCTGGCCAGGATGATGACATCAATGGGTGAGGTGTGGTTGGCGACACAGATACCTCCATTTTTGGGTTTATTCTCCCTGTAAAAGTGGAAACAGGAAGACGGTTAAACTATGTATCATGAAGGCACTTCCTGGAGGATGTTATCATGAACTGAAACAATGTTGGCAACTGATAAAATACACTTTTAGTGAACAATACGACAATAAAGAAAGCAATCGAATCAGAGGTCAAGAGTATTCTCTACAGAAACTGCGGGAACCCTTTGGTCCACTGCTCGGTCACTTTTCTTGAGGGGAAAACAAAGCAACCGATGGTGGATATGTTAAGAGCTTTGACCCCAAGAGCATGCAGGACCCGAAACCTACTGAGTCCACATTCCAAAGATAGAGTTACAATCTTAAATAGAGAGAGCGGGAGAGCAAAACTTCCTCTGTCACTTATGTATTTTTAGCCTGAGAGTAGAGAGTGCGTGTTACAACAGGCCAGGCCCTGACGGCAGACATTCAGAAGGCAGCAAGGAATAAAACAGTTCTTACGTCACCTTTGAGTATCTTTTTACAGAGTTAATTTAATGATAGAAATAATTATATATTTCATTGTTTGTTTGTTTGTTTTTTTTTAATTGTGTCAATTACTTCTCTAACATATGATTTCACAAAGTAGTGACGAGTAAAATCATCAAGCTAATTCACATTACAGTAAGAAACATCTTTTTGGCTGGCACTTCCAGATATGAGAACATAAATACTCAAATGATGAGTAGTCTCACCAACAAAGTCCCTTGATCTCAAACATCATATTAACCGTTTAGTTTCAAGTACAGTCAAGCCTGCGCTGCAGTTAACCAAAAACAACAACAGCTGTTACAAACTACAGTTGATCAGCAAATACATTAAGCGTCAACTTCCTCCTCCACATCCTGTTGCATGTGCCCATCCGCGCTATAAAAACACACTCTCTGTGACTTCATGTTCCTCTTAGTTTCTTACTCAACCATATTTAAATAAGAGGTAAAAAAAAAAAGGCTATGAGGAGTCAGCAGCTCTGAGCATCGTGCTTTATGCCTACAAAATGACTGCAGTTTGATTAAATGTGTCCTGTTTTTATGTATGAGAACGCAATACTGACGAGGGATTTTGTGCTTCACCCTTGCTCATATGCTTGCTGCAATGAATATGAATTTAGACTGTCTGAGTCTCGCCCCAGGCACCCTCCCTTTCAAACTCACACTCTGGGTGCTCACATTACAAGTGCTAACACACCCAGGTTTCTGTTCTCTAAAGATAACTCATCATCCATTATGTAATCGCACGCAGACCCCTTTCCTGTCAGGCGAGGGGTCTGTGGAGGATCATGTTCAAGAGAAAAGAAAAATGGGACTGTGTTAAAAGAGCAACATTTGAGTGGCTTGTTTTTTGTTTCAATATCCCTCTAAATTACACATTCTGTGAGCTTTGAACCTAAGTTAACTTTTTCAGAAGGGAACTTCTGTTTCAGAGCCATGGCATTTGGAAAGCTATTAGTTGCAGCATGCTTTCTGTTGAAATATTTGTTAGCTTTTGTAAAAGTGTTTTACCAAAAGCACAGTGCTTTTTAGCGTCAAACTCTTAACACACCATTTGTAACATTAACACTGTTTGTGTGTGATATTTTTTGTTAACCAATTGTTCCACAACAGCTAACGAGCAAGCATCAGTGCAGAGCGCCGTCCCAATAAAACTGGATTTTTTTTAGTGATGTCAATAATTAACAGCAGCACTGCTACACTTATGTACTGCTTTTTACTTGAGGCTTTTGGTGAGCTTTGACCATGTGCAGAGGGGGTGGCTACATGCAGTTAACCAGGAAAGAAATTGAGAAATTGACCAAGAAGTTGAGAAACTACAAACACTGAAGCATCAGCGTTAAAAACAAAAGACCTTGAGATAGGTTATCAGGGCACAGTACACAATCAGAAAAGAAATTAAGAAATGGACCCAGAAGATGAGAAACTACAAACACTGAAGCATACAAAAAATGATCAACCAGCAGCAGCCCCTATCATGCTAACTGTTATGATGAGATTGACCAAATTGGTGGCAAAAACAAAAGAATAACCAGGTAATGTAGGAACATTTTCAGAGAGCCTCCATATAAGGCAATATGCCACCATACCTCAGCACTTTACTAAACTGGTCACAGAGTAATTATTCTACACGCAAGTGATTGCTTAATGTGTGATGTCCCCTGGACAAATACTGAATTTGGAAAAACTGCATTCAGTTTTGCTGCTGCATCTACCTGGAACATCTTACAATGTACATTTAAACTCAACACAACTGTAACTATGGGCCAGCTTAAAACTGTGATTACCAAGAACTGCGCTTTTGAATGCAGTTTTTAATGATGTTCGGTCTGTTGTTGTTGTTGTTGTTGTTAGTTCTTTCTTTGTGTTTTCTCTGTGCTCTCAACATCATTGAAAATGAGGGCTTGCCCTCAGTGTTTCCTCGAGATTTAAATAAAGGATGAATTAATGAAAGTGAAAATGTGTGGAGTTAAAATATTTGAAAAAGTAATTTTCAGGTTAGTAAAAATATCTACAGTAATAGCATCCTTTCATCAAAAATATACAGGTGTTACTGTCCCAACTGCCAGTGTGTATGGGTTGAGGAAACCAGTCTGGCTGCTATGGGTCTTTCATGGATCATTGTTTGCTTTCATTAATACTGGTGACAATCATTACCTCTGATTAAATTACCTGAGTGTCACATGTGTTTGCATACAGTATTTTAGAGTACATCATGGGCCGAATAACCCATGTGCTTTATCTTCCCTTTAACATATCCTGTCTTTATCTCAGAAGGACTGTAAACATTTTACCAGTAAGTCTATTACCACTTTGTTAAAACAATACTGCTCTAAGATGAGTCAAACAGGTTTGAAATGGGTTCACACCAACTATAATCATCGGTCACATAATTTAAAGAGGTGTGAAACAACAGCAAATGTCCCTTACCTGTCATGGTATGTTATAATGGCAGTCAGAGCTCTGACACATATTCTGTAGCACATCAAATGGACTTTTTCACTCAGAAAGTTTTTCATCCTGCAAAAAAGACCGTACAACAGCATGATTTACTTTGTGTGTCAAGGCAGTATACATTTATTCATTACTTTATTTTCAATAAAAAATATCAGCTTTACCTTCCATTTGGCAGGAGCCCAATAACACAGGTGAGGAACACAAGGAGGCCTACACCAGTGAAGGCAAGAGTTACCCTGAAAGACAGACAGGTAGGTTACACCTAAACTTACAAACGGGGGGCCTTTTAGCAAACGACACCAACACTGTAAACTACAGAGGGGAAGGATTCCACCTTTTGGTTTAACAAATTAAAAACTAAATGATGTTTTACTGGCATTTAAATCTAAGACCATAAAAGTGTCCTTCTGTACTATGTGTAAGGGTCATACTCCATGTAAAGGTCATGAATAATGTTATCCAGGGGTAGCAGGGCTCAGGTTATCAATTAAAAGTTTCACGCCCTCCTCTGCTCCCCACTGTCTCTGATAATAGACTCCAGAGCCGGCAGGAGGGCATATTAGAAGATGATTACGCTGGCCAACAGGTCGACTTAATCTGGATGAACCAATCATTCAGGGTTGGAGAAGGTGCTGATTAAATTGGGTGAGGATTAGACATACACAGAGGTGAGGGTTTCATGCTAGCGAGCGAGCCAGGTCAATATCTAACCAGACAAGCAGTGAATGAGAGAATCTATTCACTGGATGGGAGACTAGAACGATGTCTGTCTGTGCAGCAGTGGCCTGATTTGTGTCCCCACAGGCAGCTGGAAATGGGCCAGCCAAGCTTAGTACTGAGTCACTGTCCCTGTGACTGTCTAAGCTGACCCCGAATGAGGATCTCCCTCTTTAACTCACTGCATGTGCCAGCACTTAACTTGTGTGTTCTGGAGCAGCCCTAGGCCCCATGCTGTCTGCCCAAATCTAAACATTTTTATAGGTGGGTTGAACATTAAATTGGCCATGGGTTTGGGTTAGTTGTGTTGTGTTGCCTGGGTATATACTTCGCCCTGTGAAGGACTGGAGACCTGTCCTTTAGTCTACTTCTTGTTTAATCCATGCTGGGATTGCCTCTAGGGCCAGCGATCATGCACAGGTAATGGTAAGGATGTCACACTGGTTCTGTAACCAGTGTGACATCCTGGACTACCCAGCATGCACAGTTGGTGCATTTTTCTACTTCAGCTGTCACACCACCTCACTGGGTTGATTTCTATTTGACAGGGACAAAGACACTTGCCAGTGCTGTTGTATGTGCCAAAATGTGTGCCAAAAATTGTAACACTGAGTAGATAAGAGGTGTCATGATACTCCAAAACCACAATTTGATTTAATTTTTGATTTAAAGATCAATTGATCCTAGGTTTGATCGTGGATGTTTAAGAACTGCATACAGCATTAAAAGCAGGTCTCTGTTCATTCTTCGGAATGTAGCTTAGTGCTAAAATAGTTCAACTGCCACGTATAAAATTACCCGGATGATCGGTGTTTCCTCCACAGTGTGCAACCCACAGAGCAGGCACACTAGAGACTACTGCGGACCAAGCCGGCTACTTCTGATTTAGAACTCTGTTAACTTGAATGAGGATAAAGTGATTTAATCCTTCAGCTTTTCTAGACTTTGCAAATGTCATCGGCCCAAATGGACTAAACCTCGATAGAGTAACGACTCACACTGCGGAGGTTGTGGTGCTCAGAAAAATGTATCCACAGATTTACAGATGTCTCTTTCACCATGTAAGTCAAGTCTGTTTTAGGCCGCAAGCTGTAAAGCCCAGCACACTTCCCGAGGGCCTGGATTTGACAACTGTCATTTATGTTTTTCAAATTCAAAAAATAAATATATAAATAAAACAGGCAGAATCTCCAATCCTGCTTTTAATTTGATCACTGGAGCTGTTTTAAATGTAAAATCAGAATTGTGACAGTAGACAAACAAATCACTTAAAAAGTTAAAAAAACAACCTCAGGGTTTATCACTAAGGTTTTGCATCAGATACGCAACGGGTGATAACCTTGAAGTGATATCCAAAAGCAGAATTTAGTTAAAACAAACAAGAAAACACAAGTTGAAATGGAAAACACATTTGCTGTTGCTGCTGTATTCATGGACCAAGTTTTACTGTCAGCAGCTTTTAATTAATGACCCTGCAAATTTTGGTATATGTTTTTTAGGTGTTTATTTGTGCAGAAGGAGCTAAAGTCCCGTCCAGGCCCCGCCTGTCTCACTGTGTTCAGTTCCCTCAAAAGCATGTGTGATCAGGGTTACTCCTCTAACATAAAACAACCTCTGTGTAAGAGATAATACCTGAGAGGCAGCAGGAAGCCGTAGCGGATCAGCAGGCCCAGCCCCCATAGGACGGTCAGCCTCAGGCTGATGTAGTGGAAGTTGTTGTTGCTGCGGGTCAGCAGATTCCAGGACTCCAACTCCTCAGCACTGAACCGCTTGGTCACCTCATCGTCCATGATGCTCTCCACTCCCCGCCGAGCAAAATAGAAGATGTCAGACATCTCAAACTCAGGGGCTGAGTTGAGGTCTCTGTTGCTTCCGCTTCGCCGGATCTCCTTGATCTCCTCCTCCAAGGAGGTGGGCTCCCTGGCAATGATAGCTTGAAACAGTTCGAAGAGAAAGGATGTTAGCAATACTTGTCTCGAGAAAAAAATGCATCTGCTGAACATGCACACATGCAGAAAAAAAAAACATGCATCTTACCATTTGAGTAGGGTTTGTACAAGAGGTGATTCTTTTCTTTTGCTCCTCTCTCTATCCTCAGCGTGGCCCACTACAAAGAAAGAACAAAGGGTGTGTAGAAAACACCTAAAACACATAGAACGCAGCATGTGATGCTACTTCATCAGTGAATTCATTAATGACACATTTAACAGTTGTCTATTGTGAGTCTTAAACACACAGTTCATGTTTTATTAAGAAAAAAAGAGCCCAGTCAGCATGTTAAAAAATTTTCTGTTGCAACCTGCTGCCACTATTAGCAAACTGGTGTGATATCTGACTTTCTAAATTTGAACATTTAAGGAACTCAATCAACGGGTTCTTTATTATGATCAGAGTCACAGCTGCTGCCTGATCAAGTTTTCAAATGATTATCTTTCTAATCTGGGTTTGTTTGTTAATGTACTAAACTGTCAGGGTGCAACACTTCAACAAAGTTGAGGAAATTAGATTCCAAATTTTCATCGTGGGCCAATAATATGCATGGCTTATCTGTGAGCACAGCACTGCTCGAAGGCACAAACATTACAATGCCCACTTCTCCCTCTTCAACATGTAGACAAAAACGAACCGGCAGTGTCCACTGAGAGGCAGGAAAAGGACAACGTGTACTAGCTGGAAGACAAGTGGGAACAATCAGAAAACTATGGACTGGGAGGTGTTTCACTAAGGAGGAGTTTTACTTAGCCAACGTTCTCACACTACAGTTCATACCAGAGCACATGATAGCTCCGAGGTTTGTCTGCACCCATCGATGAGAGCTCAACAAATTGCACGACTGTAAGTGTACTCATACACAGTAATGTGAGGCAGGCATGCATGCTGAAAACATTGGAATTAGCCTGGGGCACTCGCCAAATAAATTCCAGGAATGTTGGAACAACAGTGAAGTTGCTTACATAAGTCACGCTGTAAAAATGGATACATCAAAAATCAGATCATTTTTAGATGTCTACTTACTTTACATTAACTGCAGACACACTTTTTATGACTTTGGGCAAACTTGAACCAGTTTTGTCTTTGTGTTTCAGAGATACATGCTGACAGCCTACTTAAAGCAAACCCACTCTACTATCTGTCTGAAAAGTCTGAAGACTAAAGACATTTAGCCCACAGCAGTGATATATCAATTTGGTTGATCTAAATAATAGGCACACACAGTACAAACCAATCTCACATTCCTTTATCTGTCTTAACAGCTACTTTAAAGCATGTCATGACAAGATGTAACCCTGTGTCAACATATTGTCATGTGGCAGCAGGTGACAGTTATGATTCTTAGGGTGGAGAGAGGTGGAGCATACCTAAATGCAAAAACAAAATGCCACAGTGGGTGAGGTGTTAGTTGTGCACCTTATGATGCCAAAGGCAAACATAACACACAAGCCTGAAATTGAGGCAAATTGAAATAGTACAAACCATTACACAATGCTTCAGGTTTGCAAAGTCTATAATACATCTGTCCTTTGACCTTTTCTCTTAATCTCAAGGATGCTACAGGAATCAAGAGCTAAGAACGTCTCTAATATCTCCCACTGGTCCATTTATTTCAGGCACAGGATCTGCTCTCAGAGGTACATGTTGGTAAGAGATGACGGCTTTACTAGCGAGGATAAACCAGAGATAGCAGGAGAGGAACCTGACAACTGTGTCTGGAGTCAGACAGGCGAGGAGACCATTAAATGGTAAATATTGACTTCTTGAACGTGCCACATTGCACAATGAGGCTGATGTATTACTGCCATCGCTGGTGATTTAAACTCATTTCTAGAAAGTGAAAAATGCAAATCAGCAAGCGATATTCCAGGCTGTTGGAGCCGTGTCACAGACTACAGTTACTGACAAGGTCTGTAGCAGTTTTCTCCAGTTACATAACATGGGGAGACTGGCTCTGTGGCAGAGATGTCAATCTGTATCAGCCAGTGAATACAATGGCCACTGGCTGGATGCTAGAGCATTAAGTCTGCATCTGAAAGGCGCATGTGAGACAAGCAAATTTATATATATATATATATATATATATATATATATATATATATATATATATATATATATATATATATATATTATCAGTAACTGCTTTCCAATAAGGCTGCAACTAACCATTATATTTGCTATCTATTAATCTGCGGATTATTTTCTTTATCAATCTATTAGTTGTTTGGTCTATAAAATGTTTAAAAAATGTGAAAAATGGCTCAATTTTTTCAAAAGCCCAAGATGGCATCCTCAACTGCCTTGAACTGTCCACAAACCAAAAAGATACAGTTTACTGTCATAGAGGAGTGAATAAACCAGACAGTTATCACATCACTGAAGCTGGAATCAGACAAACTGGACTTAAAAAAACAACTCATACTGATGAATCTCTTATCAAATTGGTTTGCTATTAATTTAATAGTGGATAACTACTCGATTAATCAACGTAGCTCTACTTTCAAGAAGCAGAAATGACTGTTGTGAATGTTGATTGAAGGGGCGGATGTAAAGTACAGCCAAAGCAAATACAAGCTGTCTTTGAAGAAAAGTGACAACCGCTGTTGTTTGTATTCAGTTTCCGCTCAATCGTCAGCTTCAACCAAAAGTAGGGCTGCAAGTAGTTATTATTTTCATGATTGACTAATCTGTAGATTTTTACAATTAATCTTTTCGTATAAAGTGTACAAAATTATGAAAAAGAAACAACAAAAACTGATCACAATCTCCCAGAACCCAAAGAGACATTTTCAATTTGCTTCTTTTGTCTATACACAGTCCAAAACCCAAACAGTCTTCATTTCCTAATCATAAACGACACAGAGAAGCATCAAATTCTCACATTTAAAAAGCTGGAACCAGCAAATGGTTTACTTTTTTGTTGCAAATCAAAAAAATATCAAAATAGTTGCTAATTATTTTGCTTTCAGCTAACTACCCAACCAATTTATCGATTAATGGTCGTAGCTCTGACCTAAAGTTATCAATTATGACTGCAATTTGCATTTCATTAAATACACATAAAGTAATGAGTCATAATGCACCAAACTCTTACCTCAAAGACCTTTAACAAAGTTTTCATGTAAAGACGTCTAATGCCAAAGGACACCCCAAAGATGGCAGGCACGATGATGAAGACCAGCAGCAGGGTGAACCACACGGTGAAGGAGATGCCCAACAGGATACACACCAAGTTGTCAAAAGGGTTGAAGAAGAGCTCCATCTTGAAGTCAGGAGGGCGATGAAATCGATCAAATAGTTGAAATCAGAGGGCAGAGCAGATGGCAGAGGACGTACAGCAATCCACCTCCTGGCCCCAAGTGGCCCTTATCTTTTGTCAGAAAAAGGCCTTCATCAAGATAACTAGGGGATGGAGCTTCTCCGCACACTGAGCAGATAATCAATACAAGTACAAGCGACCATCTTGACGTTGCCCTCTTGGGCAATACCAATGAATTTCATTATTTTCACCATCAATCGGTTCCTGAAAACTCAAGCTGAACTCCAGGAGAGGAGATGTTAAATCTTCAAAGCAGCTGCTGAAATGATGTGGATCCTTGCTGCAGATGTCCTTTGCTATGTGAGCAAAGCCTCCCTCTGGCGACAGAGATGTAAACAATGAAACAAAAACACACTGGGCACAGCAGGTGGGTCTCTTGTCTGGTGAGGGTCCGGGGGCTCCGCAGCTCAGCGTAACACCGACCTGCAAAGATGTACAAACAAACGGTCAGGCTGATCCATGCCACACCGGTATGTCCGCTGTGACCCGAGCACATCTCGTGTAATTTAATAATGCAAGACGGAAAACGTGTCACTGTATCAAGTGTGTGCATTTTGAATACCCGGTGAGCAAAGTTAGCGATAGCCTCGGCTATTCTGAGGAGAAACAGATGCCTCTAATCTTAGGGAAAGGCTGATTAACGGAAATGTATCCCTTTTCAGCGAGGGGCAAGATAAGTTTTAAAGCTAACGTTGCTGTTATCAGCAGCAGTGCAGAGATAACGACGGAGGCCTTCGTCCTCCTCTGATGATGCTAACAGCAGGCTCCATCCCGGGGACACAGGGTAAGCTAGCCTCATCACTACAGTTAACACCCAACGCTTTCCAGGATAATTCAGCAGCCCCCCAGTCCCACAAAGGCAATTAGCATACAAGCAAAAGCTAAGCTAGTGGCGAGACTCAAGACTCATGTGCCCACACGGACCATTTAATACCCAAAGTTAGCTTGTGGCCTCCGAGCAAACGGTTATGCTACATACTGTCTGCTGGCGTGCTCCACCTCGCTCCGCTAGCTCGCGCTCAGCCCTTCAGAGTACCGTCCGGGTGGACATGAAATGCTGAGCCAACCTTTTTGTTACAAGCTCGGTTTAGTAACGCGAACTTGGTATGTCACAGGTCTTTATCCTAACCAGCAGTTATCATGCATGCAGTTTAACAGACTCAACGATTAACTTACCTCCAGTCACGGTACGTCCTGTGCCGGTACAGCGGGCTTTCACTGGTCAATCAGCCGTCTTTGTCTTGCGGACTGAAGCCAAACTCCACCCGGCGAACAACATGAGCAGCCAGACAGCGGGCGACTCTGTGGTTATCACACACCAGCAGCCCTCTGCTCAAACAGCACACTCAGCTCTGTCCCGACACCTGGCGGCTGAAATAAAGCACTGCACCGACTTTTAAAATTATAAACACACGATGTATGACCACCGGTGGCGCTATAGAGCAATGTTTTGATTAAAGCGATGCACTATGAGGAAAACTGAAAAATTTGAAAACAGGAAATATTGGTAAATGTTCTAATGCAATGGACTGCATATATATATATATAGAGAAGAGCATTTCTGATTTCTTGATTCCATCAGCACAAACAAAAGGCAAAAGGTATGGATAGTTATATCACATATCTCAAACCTAAGCAAAACATAAAACTAAAAAACATATCTGCATGTGAGATATATATATATATATATATATATATATATATATATATATATATATATATATATATATATATATATATATATATACATATATACATATATACATATATATATATATATATATATATATATATATATAGATAGATAGATAGATAGATAGATAGATAGATAGATATATATAGATAGATATAGATATAGATATAGATATAGATAATTATTTTAGGTGAACCAATAATTTTAAGCCTGGGTCCTCAGAATTACTGCAGGGGGGTCTCTAAATTATTGTTTGATCATTTAATTAACTTTTTTCAAAAGTTCAAAATCTGTATGAAAATATACATTAACCTAAATCCAAATTATTATTAGTAAAGATATATTGGCCTTTTCATACAATCTATTGAATTGCAGTACACAACCCTAACGCAGTCTAAGTGTGAAGCCTTGGCCAATCACGTGAGATATCTAATGCTAAATCTCTGTTTGGCACTTTTTTGTCCACAGAGAATCTGTCATACCATCCACCTCTGAAACCACCAGAGAAAGTGCAGAGTGAGGCCAGTGCACCTAGCCATGCAATGACTGCTGCTGACTTTACAGCTACAGGCAAGCGCAAACAAGAGAAGACCCAAAAATATTCAGAGAATTATCTCGAGTGGAACCACAGTTTTATAAAATATGTAGTCGGGGTCCCTGCTCTGTGTGTTTTTCAGCTGAGGGGCCCTTTGCCTGAAAAACATTTGACTGCTGATTGAAAGCATCTGACACTGACATGCTGGATTAACAAAAACTTTTCTTTATTCACACATTTACATCCATGTACAGTCTTGTCAAGTAATCTCAGATCTAGAGAAATGAAAACAGTATTTGGCACACCATTCAACCACTAAACCCTGAATTAATATGCCTATTCAATAAGAAACTAAAACTTTAGTTGTGTTTCATATTTATAGATAGTGTCCTTCAATATGTTATTACAGCCAGTCTGAAAATACAGAAGCACAATCGACCGCCATCATACTTTAGTAGGATGTCAGATTTCCAAAGGGACAGTCCATCGTCAAAGTAAACGTCTTGTCAACATCACAACCCACCACGTGTGCACTCCAGCGCTGTGACGAGCATCAAGCGCTGCTCTCCAGTAGAGCCTCAAAGTCTGGGGAGCAAACCATTTTATGTTTGACATTCCCTAATACAGTCAGGTCACCTGTTCTTCCCTCCGAACCAATAGAGACCAGCTCCTGCGAAAACGGGGTGGGGAAGAAAAGCACGTCAGAAATGTTGATTATGCGGGAACTTAAATATTTATTCTATGATAAAATTATATAAGAGATGCCTGTAGATCACTCAGGACCGTGCAGGACAGCAGAGAGAAAGGCGTTTTAAAAATTCTTTTTATAGCATCTCACTGAATCTTTGTGGTTAGAAGTTTAGTTTCTCTCCCGTGTCCTGCTTTTATTTTACCACTTCATGTCCACTTTCAGCTGTACAAGAGTCATGTTAAGTTGCTTCTGATGAAAATACGATGTTTCCTTATTTTGCTGCTTCATAATAAAAGCGTTTACATAACAAAATAAATGTTTTACCTGCCTAATCTTTGACAGAAAAACACTTGCAGCAAAATAAGAGGCCGTACAGATGCTGCATCTTTTGCATGCTTCATTCTATTGTTTTCAATGGAGACACAGCACTGGCACAATCAAAAACACGTGTGTAACTGAGCACCTATTTTTCAGGGCGCCACAGTCAAGCCCTGAGATGAACAGATTTCAACTTTTGAAACGCAGCAGCGTACACTGAATGTCATATGATCAGGAAAAAAACAATCACAGCATGCAGATACCTCTCCTTTCCTCCAATTATTCCGGTAAATATGGAGGAGAAGTTGATCACTTTAATGCAGGGATAACCTGAGCTTTACATCTCTCCCACAGATTATATTTTAGGCCGAACACCCACTTCAGAAACACCTGGACGAAGATCAGCTCTGCACTCAGGATTTCTGTTAAGTGGGTATGATATAGTGCTGTTTATGGTCGCTTAGCAACCTCAGATGCGACCTCCCGGCACGCGCATGAAAGTTGGTTAAAGATGCAGGCATGTGTGTTCCCTTAAGTGGGGATTTTCGCCATGGATAAGCCTGCTGCTTTTAAATGTCCTCTACAAGACATGTCCATTATCAGTTAAAGACACATTTAAGCGGGTAGCCCTGCTGTCATCGAGACGCGAATCCCTGCTGTGCTAGACTTACGTGGGGAGTCAGGGAAATGGAAAAAGGGTAGAACATAGACAGAAAGAGGCACAACAATAATACGATCATACCTGAAGGAAAGAGCATGACGCTCCCAAGGACACATCCAGTGTCACTTGTCCCAGTATGAGCTGGACCCGACCAGATTTCCGCACCAGCATCTTTCCTATGAGACCCTCCCGCAGGTCTTTCAGACTGCAGTTATTATCTTCAGCTTCCTCCTCCTGTTTAAGACCATACTACCGTTTACACACCTGACCTTAATATAATGGCATATTTAACATGTAGACGACAGCTTTATCTACCTGCGACTCTGTTTTCAGGAGCACGGACTGTCCGTCCTCAGACTGCACCTCTGTCTTCGTCGGCTTGTGCTCTATGGTCGGGGGCTGACCAGGCAGCGTGTCGGGCATCTGCATGAAGAACAGCTCCTCCCCTTTGCTCAGACTCCATCTATGCAGCAGGTCAGGAAGAACTTCAGGCTCAGGGAGGGGAGGGGGCCTGAAAGGTCCCTCTGACTTCTTTATCGCAGTTTCCTCCGGCTCCTGTTTCACTGAGGAGAAGATAAAGTGTATTTTGGGAGATTAATTTCCTGCTTTCACAAACTATCAGTTCAGTCTGCACAGATGTCTCTCGTCTTCTCTTTCTCACTTTCTATTTATGCTCTTTCCTACTTTTCTATCCATCTGGTCATAAACCAACCCCTCCTACTAAACCGCAGCTGTTCTGTATGTTACACATTTCTGAGTTCTGCATATGTGTTATCTCAATCTGTACATTTTTGGTATATTTTGCTAATGTGATTTGTTTTACTTTTGTCTGTGTCAAATCTTCCATTTGTAATTCTTTGTATGTAGTATAACTCACCTCTATACATTTTTGTGTTCTAAGCATTTTTATGTTTTACATTGCTTACTACTGTTTTTAGGCATGACCCGCCCACTATTATTTTTATTCATATATCCATAATCATTGTTAAAGTAATTCATGTTATTCATCTACTGCAGAGGGGTCCCTCCTCAGTTGCTCTTCCTGAAGTTTCTCCCATTTTTTTTACCCCGTAAGGACAGAGGGATGTATGTTTTAAACAGTGTCCTTACCTTCTTTTAAAGACTTTTTTAATGCCACTCGGTATGAAATTTGAGGAAAAAAACATGAACCGACATCAATTACTAAAGATGAGAGAGTGTTTTTTACCAATTATTTATTTTAAGATAACATAACTTTTTGGTGACGTTAATGCGAGAGGCATTTGGGTGAATTATTGTTTCTTTTTTTAAGTTACCCTTTATGTTTAGATTTTGCAATATAACATCAGAAAAAAAGATTTATGAAACCCCTAGTCGCCATTTCTTAGTATTTCTAAGACTTTTGAAAGACTGATTTAAGATATTTTAACACCAATTAAGGCCTTATTTTTAGAGTAATAAATTCAATGCCTTTTAGGATGTTTTAAGGATCCGCAGGAAACCCGGTTGTAAAGCCCTATGAGGCAAATTGTGATTTGTGACATTGGACTTAATAGATCAAAATTATATTGAAATTAAATTGAACATGCGGTTTGTACAGCCCTTTGAGGCATGCTTTGAGACTGGACTACAATGAACTTTGACTTGATTAATCCAAGCACTTTGGTTTGACTTTGGGTATGAAATGTGCTTTATAAATACATGTGCCTTGTGTTGCTCATTTGGATACGTAGATACAAGATCTTTTAGCTCCTCTTGTTACCTTCAACTGCATGTTCCATGGGTTCACCATCGTCCTCCACCTTCTCAGTTTTAACAGCAGCCTTATTAAATTCCTCTGTGAATCCCCATCCCGATACAGCAAGGGGGAGCTGGACGGGGCAGCTCATCTGCTCACTCCTCAGATACGGATCTTCTATAAACTGAAAGAATTCAATAGAGAAGATGAGTTAAATGAAAGAAAAATGCAAAATAAGGCAATTTAATAAAGATGAGCCACAACTGAAGGGACTCACATTATCTCGCTCCAGCTTGGCAAGAATCTCTTTGGTCTCTTCCTCTGTCTCTCTCTTCTCCTTTTTAATATTGATGATGGGTGAAGGTCCCGTGCTCGGAGCTTCTTTCTCATTTTCATAGCTACCTGTGTGGGCGACACAGAGGTACTTAAAGCAAGACGCAATTAACCACATGTAATACAGACTGTGTAAGTGGTCATCAGTAGAGCAGAGTGAGCAGACAATCAGCTGAATCCTACCTCGCTTTTTCATCATCATCTCTGCAGGGCCCTGCTCAAAGATAGAGTGGGACTGGATGACCTCTGGACGACCCCTGCCCCTGCCTCTATCTCTCGGACCTCGACCGCGACCTGCATCCCTCCTGTCTCTCCTCTGCCCCTCTTCAGCTTTTGTTCTGTTACAAGAAATAAACTCATTAGCATCATCATCAACAGTCAAACAGAAAGTTGAATAAACGTGTGCTTACTGTTGAGCTGAGTTGAGAACTTACTCATCTTTAACTCTTCGACCAATTATGTTGGGTGTAAAGGTTTTCTAAACAAAAAAGAAACACAAAACAGTACGTTAGTTTGAGAACAAGAACGAGGAGCAACAAGACATTGGTTGTGCATTTGAGCATTTCCTGATGACAATGATCATCTCTAACAGTGTGATACACAGTACATTACCTTCTTCACTCCCCCCAGGGTGAGGTCTCTTGATCGCATTGATGGGAGACGGCCTGTGGAGAGGGCGGCGGGCGTTCGGCGGCCCACCAGCAGTCCAACACCACTCCCTCCAGGGGTTGGCACACGTTGACCGTCACCTGAGCCTGAATCCGCCATCCTAAACTGGAGACATGTGGCTGATTAATAATATGAATACAAATGAAAATATTCCTATCAGAATTAATGTTATAGCGTGGACATAAGAACAGATAATAATAATAATAACAACAATAATAATAATAATAAACTTTATTTATTTGGCACAAAACAGAGTTTTCAAAGCTTTGACAAATAAGGCAAAGCAGAAGCAAGAAGAGTTTCTTGCAGAGGTCACATAACTATAGGAGCCAGACAATAATGCCAGACAACATTTAAAGAAGAATTAAACAAGAGAGAAACAATTACATAACAAAAGAGTAAATACAATTCAAAGAATATTAGCAGCAGCGTACACTGAAATAATGGTACTGTTAATCGAATTAAACACGATTGAGACAGAATAAAATAATAAATTAAAAGACAAACTGAAATAGATTGATTCAAATAAAATAGATGACAAATTAAAATAGACAACATCACAGACAGCCAGATAGAGATAGATAGAGAAAACTTATTTTGCATTGAATAGTAAACAGTTCTAACACAGAGGATGGAGTCACTGATCGTTGTAAAACAGATATTTTCAGATTAGATTAGGTTGATTTAAGAGTGCCCCTGTGTGCTGGCAAATTAGTCTGTTCAGGCTTAACCAAAACGTCCTTTAATGACATTTTTTGTAAAGTAATTATTTTTAGGTAGTTTCTCTGAACTAAAACTAAACCGAACAAACAAACAAACAAACAAACAAACAAACGGGCCTTTGCTCTTTCACCACAGCACCGCCTCTTGTTCAGTGACATTATCAAATGACAGCCATTTTACGTGTACAAACTTACGACCACTTTCAACTTTTTGCATATGAAGATTTTGGCTTGTAATATTTCATGTTATTGCGTCAACAGTGGCATAAATTCAGCAACACGTGGCCACATGAAAACACGAATACAGACATACAATGCAGCACACTGACCTCTAACGCTGTCAGGAGCAACTGCTGACCTGCTATACTTCTCCAGATACTTACGCTATGACTCCCCTGATGTCCGAAATGGATATTTAGTCCACAGTTGTCAGAGAAGAGTCATACCAAGTTGTTTTGTGCTAGTGCTGCTTCTGACACTGCATGCCGCACGGCGCCATGACACTTCCGCATCGTCATCACTCTCTGAGTTCACGTGGATCAAACCTGCGCAGAAACACGCGCATATTCAAACACGAGCCTCTTTGGAAAACTGTTATAATTCCGTTGTTTTGTGGATTATAATAAATATTATGAGTTTATATATGAATCAATAACAGGCTAATATGCGCAGTCAATTAACAAAGTGCAACTGATTTACAAAATGTAAGGAGGGTAAGGTAATTTACATGGCTTACTTTTCAATACACTGAGAAAAACAAAACATTTTAGATTAATTATACTACTTGTTAACATACTGAATAATATAATGTAGAGTTTAGAACTTCAGAACCCACCTGCTACATTTATTATGCAATGCATTAGGTTATATTTTTAAATTGTTAAATACGCAGTTGCAATAGCCCCGGCTGCCTACTCAAAAGGCCAAAACAGAGCTAATGGATAATGATATAGGGCTACAATATACTGATAATATACACAGTTTCATTTTAATGTACATATTGATGTGAAAATGACACTATGTGGTATTCCAATAACTTGGTTATGGAGGAACAGAGAAGTTTATTTTCGCTATATCAGTGAATATTTCTTTGTAGGTTAACCAAACAGGCAGAGCCATTCTCCATGGTGTTCTCTTTGCTAGAAAAGTCCAGTAAAATATTTTAAGAAAACACCAAATCTATAGCCTATCATTAAGAAAACTAAGACCATATCTGGTTTAATATCATAACATGAGTTTTATTTACTGTTGATATATTTACCAGATGTGACACTATGATTGATTTATTAATCACAAATAATAATAACAATAATAGTGCAATTTGGACCATGCACAATTTATTGATGTAATTCTGTGCAGTTAGTGCTGTTCTGTTCATTCAGGGTTAATTTATTGTGACTGTGAAGGCACTTATGGATGCAGCATCTGAGTCCAAGACAAATTTCCCTATGGGGAAATCGTATCATATTGTATCGTATTGCATCGCATCACATTATTAATGTGTAACTTTTATTAAAATTGTATATGTGTAAATGTGTGACTTTAAATATAATTCAAATATACATAGAGGTTTGGTGGTGTACACTTGAAAACGCAGTCATGAGCGACTCATCCATGTACCCAAATGTAGATAAGATGCCCATATTATATCCATAAACACTGAGTCAGCATACTTGTGAAATTTGTCTTTAATTTGGTACCATAGACTGCATTGATGCACACACAAAAAAATGCAAATATGATGCTTGAAATTATAAAGTACAAGTTGTTCTGGAACCTTCCTGCATCTCCCACTGAAAAAACAACAAGGAGAAATAAATCCCTGCCTCAGGCTACTTCTGACTGTTTCAGTGCTCTGGGCCAGACATCCACTCCAACCTGGTGGTGTCTGGTCCAGCTGATAATGCAGGGACCTTGGGGTCGGTGTCCTGATATGCAGAGGGTAGGTTATGATGAATAAATCAACTTTTAAAAAAAAATATGTTAAAATATGCTAATGTTCAGGCATCATTGAAATACACACATTTTTAAGGCATCACAAATGGTTTATGTAAATGGAGCCAAAGTCTCTTCTCACTAGACTCACAGCCAGCCCTCCTTTAACAAAGCGACTATTCCCACCTCTGGAGCTGAGAGGGTCATTTGGACAGAGGCAGACTGTTACGGCATGACTAATGATGGATGATTGTAGTTTAATTACACTCTGAGGGTATCACTTTTCTGTGGCTGGCTGGAAATAAATGAAGCTTTTCAATACCACACACAGTCTGAGGAATCATGGCAATATATCTGTCATTTTTTTAAAAACACAAATATTATGTGAAAGGACTCTCACTATCAGCTGATCCCTTTTGTTATCTGTCTTTATTCCACGCCCATATCCATTGTTTTAACAGCAGATTATCTATTAATCTGGGAAGGGTCTCTTTAATCTCTACTGAAATTAAATTGTCCCCATGAGGTTGAACCAGCACAAAAACATCCCTCTGAAAATGAAGGGAAATCTGCTTACTCTGGACTTACACAGTGGCATCCCCCGCCTCCGGTTGGGCTGGGGGGAGATGGCCTGTGGAGTTAGTCCATATGGCATAACAGTTGGCACATGTATATTTTTGAGGTCTTGATGGAGCTCTATGTAATTTATTGGGACATCACTCAGCGTAATCTCTTTTGAATACACAGTAGCCAGTGGAGCATGTAAAAAAAGCATATTTTCCCCTCATGTCCATACTGTCTCCATATCTGCATGAGAGGTCACATTTATGCAAGTGTTGACTCTACATTGGAGTGTGTGGATTTGGCGCCTGAGGGCAGGCTTACTGATGTGTTGTGTGTGACTGGCATGATGCTGATGAGACTGACTGAGTGTCTCACTGTGGTCACACTCCAGTTGGAAAATTCTCATTTCTTGCTTCGTTTGGGGTTTAATTCATCCTATGTAGCTGCGTATAGGAGTCAAGTAAACATCATGCTCAAGAGCCCAGAGCGAAAATGAGTCTGGGAGGGAGGGGGAGTGAGTGAGGGAGGGAGGGAGGTGGAGGGGGTTAGAGTGTTTGTGTGACACAGAGAGTGAGAGCGAAACAGACTGAGAGAGGAGCCTGTGTGTTCGTTCACCTCCTAATCAGTTTTCCTGGGGGATCTATCATCGACTGCAGCACGAGAGGCAAGTGGAGAGGCGGAAAAAAGAAGATTGTAGATTTCTGCCCGGCTGTAATCTTCTTCCATCAGAAATTTAAGCTTCATACAAGTAAGAAATTCTTCTATCATCACCCTACTTATGGATGCTCACAAAATAGATCTAGGCTATTGCATTGTACTCCCAGTATATATGAAGTTGTGGAGATCAAGCTGTGATGGTTTTATTCGAGCATTTCTCAAGTATTACATAAAGTCAGATGAGTACAGCAGTAGGGGTGTTAATGCATGAGTTTATTTGCATGCTGATGACATTTATCGGCAACTTGAGACATTTATTCCATCCCACCACTGCCATTTCACACCAGACCGTGATGACATTTCACACAACAGCATTGACTGCTCCATGTGATGCTCAATTTTCCTAAATGTTAATGCTTGGTTTAATTGTGTAAGTGGGGGGACTGCAGCGCTTCAAACTGTATTAGTCACACAATATCTCTGTTTAACAGCTTGTTTATTGAACTTCACACAATATTGATTCATGTTTTAGTGTGTGTGGCTGCCATTTCTACTCCTTTTGTTTAAAAAAAATACATTGAGAGCCCTTTCATCCTTCCCCTCGTGCAGCCATCTAAATGTGTAAAGTATTCTCCTTGGAAGAAAATAAATGACTTTGAAGCACCCGTGTTGCTTTCATTGCCCTGCTCCATATGCATGAATGCAGCAGCTCCTTTCATGATGCTGCCTCACAGAGATAA
This sequence comes from Plectropomus leopardus, assembly GCF_026936395.1. Taxonomy (NCBI): domain Eukaryota; kingdom Metazoa; phylum Chordata; class Actinopteri; order Perciformes; family Serranidae; genus Plectropomus; species Plectropomus leopardus. The sequence goes on from NC_142179.1 coordinate 26,128,924, forward strand.
CAGCCAGATATCAGCTAGTGTAAGAACTGTAACTGAGCGGCCCAAATGCACACACTTCTAATTAGGATTTATAATGCGAGTCTCTGTTGTAATTATTAGTTAGACCCAGTTGTCTGATTGGGAGGTATCAAAGCTAGTTCTGCAGCAGAGATAATTGGCTCATTGTTCTTTTTTTTTTTTTAACAGGCTGATTTATAAATCAAGGCGACAGGGGTTGCGTGAATGGTATGGAAACCTGTATTTGAACTGTGCTCACGTGCATTTGATCCAAAAGTGGAACACACGCATACATGGGCATCTTTGATGACTTGTCCCTGTGAGAATCTCCTCATGCCCCAGTTTCTATCTCTGAAAAGGCACCGTGGTTAGAAACGGCAGCTGGATGCGTGGAAACACACATGCGTGATGCAACAGCTCTCTCTCCCCTGGCCCCCCGTGTGAACGAGCTACCGCACAAATTTCACAGTTCACGGGCTTTAATGAGCTGCTGCAGCCTGTCCATCATACTGACTGGAGAACACCTTAACAGACCTCACAGTCAGACAATGACACTACAGTAGGCGTCTGTAGGATCACATGGGCAGCAAAAAATGAGCGACTGTTTTGTATTATAGCTTTATTTTTAGGCACATCTGTGATTTAGCATATGCTCAGTGTGAGGGTGATTTTAACAAACAAGCAATGTGGTTTAAACGTTTTAAGATGCTGAGAGAAATAAGGAAAATGCTTTTTACTAGATCTATAAGGAGGAGGACTACGATATAAGATGGATGAAAATCACACTCAAAATGTGGAGGAATAGATGTATATTAGGGCAAAAGAGGATGAGCACTGTGCACATGCTGCACAGACTTTCCATCAGTTTATGAGAGGGATGGTGACAGCTAATCAAAGACAGACAAAGGCTGACCATCACATTCCCCCCAGCCAGACACTCAAGGCTATATGCAGCAGTCTGGATCGAACCACTGATGGGCAACTAAAGGAGATATGATCATACATCACTTGCGGCTGATACCTTCATAAACTTGCACTATCTCTGCCCAAACAGTACAAAAGCTGCTGGAAGATCTCCCTCGGGCTGCAAGGAGCTCACTTAGCTCAGCTGTTTTGAAAAGGCGTGCATTTCAGCCAGAAGGCATTAAAGTCTTTAAAAAGTTACTTCAGTTTAACCCTCTGAAACCTGGATCATCACTTTTCTTGTGCTGCATTCATGATGCCTTGAACAGGTATTCAAACCTTTGAACCCCATCAAATGGGGTTTGAGGGGAACAGGCAAAACATGAGGGGAAAAGGCAATGAGCAACTCAGCAACAATTTAGCAAATACACAAAATTGTTTTTTAAAAGAAATTGGGGTAATATTTCCAGAGAACTATTTTCATAAACTATTTATTTCAAATAGTATAATAATAACAATAATAATGATGATGATAATAATTCCAAAATTATTATTATTAATAATTATTATTATATAAAATAATAATAATAATTATTATTACATTTGTTTTTACATAATTATTAGAATTTTAAGCTGTTTTTCAAGGTCTCTTTTTTTTATTATTTTTTTTTTACATTCCAATTTTTGGATTTTTTAAAATTTATTTATTTAGCTAATTTTCAGGTTATTTTCTAATTGCTACTTCTAATTTCTTGCAAATTTCTGGGTCATTTCCCCTTAAGTTGCTCTATGCCTTCTTTACATGTTTTTGAAAAAAGTCAAGACAATTCTTCCAGCTTTCAAAGGTTAAATTATTGCTGACGGGTGCAGTGGCGTTTTTTTGTGTGTTTGTGACCCCTTCCTTGAGAATCACAGGAGAGATCTGAGAGAGGCTGCAGATGTGTCGTTGCCGGGAGACTGCTGTAGGTGGATTATGAAATCCACGGGGGAAAGCAGAGGCCAGTCAGTCAGCTGGGAGCGTATCGAGTTGTGTAATGATGGGAAATGTCAGTTGAGGTCGAGGAAAGGAGAAAAGAGCAGGACAGTGAATAAATAACCCAGACACAGATCCCTAAATGAAAGGTTAATTGGATTCTGTCTGAGGAGAATTTGGAAGTGTTGTTTCTGAAGTGTTGTACAGTGTCCACTTTGTATCTTGGAGTGATGCAGTTTAATCTCTCTCAGCAGATGTTCTGCAGCACTGGTATTACAACGATTACACTCTAACCATCCTCTTTGATCTCTCGGTTTAATGGCAGATGACAGAAATGGACGCCCCTCTCTCCACCCCCTGCAATATCCAGATTTGTGAGGTGACCTGCGACTCCTTTCGCATCATGTGGGACATGACCCCTGAGGACAGCGCCAGAGCCACGCACTTCTTCATCGACCTGAGCCGCAAAGAGAGCAGGGACCCAAACCGCTTCAAACACAGGGTCTGACCTCATGTTCCTTCCTATATCCTCTTACAGGATATATCTGTCTGTCCCATCTGATTTTTTTTTTACTGCATTCTGTTTACATCAATCAATTTTCACCAAAGGATTAGTGAAGACCTCATCCTTGCACTCTACGCCCTTTTAAAATAAGAGTGGTCAGTCTGAATGACACAGGACAACGAGTATTTTATTGAGGTCCAGTTGGGTTAACAGATGAGTCCAACTGCCTCATTCTGCATTAGTCCAAACACAGAAAACAGCGGTTGCGCCCTTTCAGTCACTTCCAATACAGGCAGAAAAGGAAAATGAGTTCAGTCAACAGCTTCGGGCCAGTGACTCACTTGTACATTGCTTCTGCATAAAGTGGACAAAAACTGACAAATTCATCTGCAGCACAGAACGGTTTTCACGTTAAAAAATTAAGTACTTTTCATAAACCACAGACATAAGGCAGAAATGTAATGTTTTGGTTTTTTAAATAAATGTGCGGGACTATACATTTCAAGCAGTGAGAGGAGATGCTTATCAGCTCCATCTGCAGCTCCACATATATACATATATTTTCATGTCACGTTTACTTATTCATTTTTATCCATGTCTTCAGAGATGGCACATTCAGTCTGTTGGTTGGTTAGTCACTCCACCACTTCAGTCTAAACTAAAATACTATTTTTTAAATTCCCATAAAATTTGTATTGACAGTAATGTTCCCCAGAGGATTCTCAGCCTTCCAGAAATGTTGTTGAATTTTGATATTTGGTTGAATTTAGGTTTTGACATCGGATGACCCAAGATTCAGTGTCAGGGGGGCTAAATGCCAAAGCCAATTTGGCATACAACAGGCCTGCTGATGACAGATGACACTGATATTTTTTTGTTAAAGCCAAAATTCAACGTCATCTTGATGTAGAATAATGACATCTACTTGTACAGTGAGGAGACAAAACTCAACGTCTGTCATAATGTTAACATCCACACAACGTGAATTTCTAATATCGTTAAATAAAATGTCGTCCACACGATTTTTATTCCAATGAAAATTTAAACTTTGCCTTAACCAAGACTCCAACTTCTTTCTGCCATCACACTGATGTCCAGTGCCATTTCTATGCATCCAGTTTGATTATACACCTGCATAGCAAGTAGCAATCCAATTAGCCTAAACTGCACCCTGTGTTTGTGCTGATTGGCAGATGTTGGCATCCTAACATAATAAATTAAGGGAGCAAACATGGTAAACATTATTCCTGCTTAATATCATTTTAGCGGTTTCATGTGAGCATATGAGCATTAGCGTTTAGTGAATGAAGCCTCCAAGGGCCACTAGCATGGCTCTAACCCTGCATCCAAATTGCATACTTGCTCCTTTTTACTTCCAGTATGTACGACAGGTGCCCTTATAGAGTATGCATTGTTGCAAAGAGCATGCATTCAATTGGGACAGAGATGGTCATAACATTAGGCCTTTAATTTTGACCTTCCATGTATAGAAAGGTAGTATGTGTATTGGAACACACATTTAGTCGTGTTTATAAATTGCAGAAGGAAACATTTTTACCCTTTTACAGTGGTTGAATGGCCACAAATTAGTAATGTTATTAGCATTTCACTGATCAATTCAGTGTCTAAATTTAGCTCCAGTAGCTGAAGTCTAACGTCAATGATCTTCCTTCATTTCAGATGCAAAATGCTGACTGCTGTAATTGCAGCTGGCAGTTCGACAGCTCAAAAAGTGTATTTGTGAAGTCAAGGCAGGGATGGGACTAAACGCAGGATATGTGCTCTCTCTGATACAAGGAGGCACAAACAAACGTGCATCAGAGATGTTGCCATGGATATATGGGCCTTTGAGCCTTTACTAATTGGCTTCTTAAGAGGCCTTGGCCAAAACAAAGCAGCTGATTTGATTAGGTGTATCCTAGTTACAGTAGCATGGTCTTGAGGTGGAATATTGTGCTAATGAGGCAAACTTTACAGAGGGAAATGGTCGACTTAACATTTACATTTGTTTTGAAATGTAAATTAAACACACAGCAGTCTAATCCAGCTTGGTATCCTGATGTCAACTCCTTCCTGCTTTGTCCCCCAGGATGTGCCAACCAAGCTGGTGGCCAAAGCTGTGCCTCTGCCCATGGCAGTGAGGGGACACTGGTTCCTCAGCCCGCGGACAGAGTACTGTGTCGCTGTCCAAACTGCTGTGCGGCAGCCAGACGGTGACTACCTGGTGTCTGAGTGGAGCCAAGTGGTGGAGTTCTGCACTGGGGGTATGACATATCATGCCTGACATCTAACACTGATAATGTGGTATATAGAGTGATTAATACAGAAAAAAAAATCTGTCTCAGCACACGGTAGTTATTAGCATTTCCTTTACATCGACTTTGCAGACTACGCCATGGAACACCTACAGCAGCTTCTCGACAAGGGCAAGGGCTCTGCAGGGAGGCTGCTAAAATTCTCTGTGTTTTATCGTAACCAGCACCCAGACTACTTCGACTATGTCAGGTCAGTACTGCATTCTTTCTTTCTTTCTTTTTTTCAAAATATACACAATATAGTCACAAATTGGCAGTACAAAAACACCTATTTACATTACAAATAACTAAAATAAATTAACAGACAATAAAATAATACAATTAATTATCACGTAACAATTCATATAAACATTGTAACTAATAAAGTACAACAACAAAATACAAGGGAAAAAAGGGATGAGAGACCGGATAGCATTCACGATAATGGGGGTTGGGGTTAGAGTTAAGGGGTAAGGCTAGGTAGTGTGGTGAAACTAGGGAGGCCATTATTCAGATTCTCCATGTAGTTAATAAAAGTTTGTCATATTTTGTAGAAAATATGCATATTATTCATTAGTGAGTAAGTTATCTCTTCTATAGGAATACTATTGTTCATTTCTGAGAGTCAATGCTGCATTCATACCTCTTAGTTGTATATCCATCAATTCCTGCAGCAAATAAACCACACTCATATTTATGGGCAGCAACAGCAAGCAGTTTGCAAGCTGAGGGCAAAGAATGAGAACAAGGTGAAAGCACTACGCTGACTTCCCTGTAATACATCCATGCTACACTGGCTCTGCACTGATAACAAAATCTGCCTACCAGCAGCTCTGTAGCTCACTGGTTGCTGGGCACCTCAAGGTGACACAAGACTCCAGGAAGTTATTGTGCTCTGCCAAAACTAGGCCCCAGGAAGTGTGCCGGGCTTTGAATCAATTTCTTTCGTGGTCAAACAGTGTGATTACAACTTCCATGTACACCATTTGATGCCATTTGGCCCCGAAAATACTTTTTTTGCCAAAAGACTCACATTGTGAAAGAGCCATCTGTAAGTTGGTGTAGTGCTTAACCAGCCAACAGAAGTCTCTTGTGCCCCTGCTCTGTGGACACAATGATACAGTGCCAATCATCCACGTAACTGTACTGATTAACCCTTTGAAACCTGGAGCGACATCACTTCCCTTGTGCTGCTTTCAGATGCCTTTAACAAATATTTAAATCTTAAAAACCTGAGCAAATGGGTGTGATTTCTTTCAAAGACACACGGAAAAGGCAATGAGCAACTCGGTAATAGATGTTTCACAAACTGCAGGAAATTAGTAGATTTTAGAATTTATTTTTTAAAAGCTAGGGAAAAATGCAAGGGAACAAAGAAAATAGCTAGGGAATAACTATATTTATAATTAAGATAATTACATGTTTTTAATTATGTTATCATTAAGTTATTTGAACTTTTTACACACTTTTTCTATAAAGCATAGGACAGAAGACTAGTAGTAATTATCTCATTGAACTCCTGTGAAGAAAGTGTATTTCCCAACATGTGAAGTATAATACACCTTTTCGTTTTCATATCTTGATCAGAAGGGAATGTGGAGGCCTGATGCGTCCAGCCCTAAAAGACATCAGCGGGAGTCATGGTTCTCCAATCAATGGCAAACTGCAGGGAGTCTTCTTCAGCTGCAACACAGAGTTTGATACAGGCCTTCCCTCCAAAGACTCCCCGTACGGCCCCCTGCGTTTCCAGATCCCAGCCGGTCACCTGCTCAACCCCAACATCTCCCTGTACTTTGCAGACTTTTACTGTATGTACACAGCCTACCACTACGTGGTGCTGGTGCTGGCCCCTGTCGGCTCAGAGGGAGACACCTTCTGCCGCACTCGCCTCCCTCTGCTGGACTTGGCCTCCAACCCCTTCCTGACATACACTGCCCCCCAGAGACCCGGGGAGGAGCCTCTGTACTGCCACGCAAGCGACGTCATCCTTGAGGTGCTTTTCACAGAGCCGGTTCCTTTGGATCAAGGTAGCGTGCAGCAGATCAGCGGGCACCACCAGCTCATGAGTCTGACCACTGCCAACGCCAAGAAAGACCCGAGCTGCAAAGTGTGCAACATCAGTGTGGGACGCTGAGGGAGATGTAGGACAGACCTGGGAGTGTGTGAGCCTGCAATACTGATGTGTTGCACAAGACAAAAGAGTTGAGACCATCACGTGTAGGTCAGAAAACAGTGGAGACAGCCCACCTCTCGGGGTGCGTGCATGCTGCTGCCCCTCTTCCCTCCCGCCTGGACTAGAATAGTGAGTATAAAATAGAAGACTTTAACAATGCGTACTGCAGAGCTTCATCATGATCACAGCTGGAAAACACTTCACCCATGACTGCTGAACAAAACATAATTGAAGACACGATAGGCTTTAGAAGGCTGGAAAATATATGCGCTCCTTATTTGTTGAGAGTCACCTGTGCTCTTTGGTACCTTTGTGGCATTTCATCATTTTCTTATTTTAGATTAACATTTTTTCCCTTTAGATGTGTTTGATTGCATTTTTTTATGCTGTACTACTATTTGTGAATCCTCTTGAAGAGATTTTGTTTGATACAACCTGAAAGCCAAATACAAGAAGCATGCCCCTTTCAAAACATAAGAGGTCATAACAAATGTTTTGCTATTTTTACTTAATGCGATACTCTCTATTAGGTCACTGCCATGTTATTTGTGTTAAAAGAAAAGACCTATTACTGCCAAACGTCTAATATCAGTGCTACATTGTAACTTTAATGTCCCTGCCAAATGATTCTTACAAAGCTCCTTGTAGAGGTATGATTTGGAGATTGTCTAAATGTTGCACAGCAGACTTTTACTGCAGAAAAACATGGTGCAATGTGACAATGAAAGCAGAGCCATTCAGTGTATTGGGGTTTGGGGAGGAAGGTAATGGGAAAGATAGGATCACAGAGTTCCCTGCAATCAGTCTCTGACAGCCAGCCGAGGCTCTATAAACAGGGCTGAGCTAAGATTAGCTCCTCTCTTGCTATGGGGTTTCTGTTTGTCCCTGCCCAGTAATCTCTGACCTATATGGGAATCCCAGAAATGCCCAAAGTGAAAGGGATCCCATCCCTGGTGCACAACAGTGATGCGTGCGCTGGTGAGTGGCCAATATGTAGGACATGACATAAGAGAGTGCAGTGAGAATAAAAGGCTCACTCATTTGAAACTGAATGTGTAAGAGAACTGAAAAAGAAAATGAAATGCAACATGTTTTAGACGACTTTCTTTATACAAAGCACTTACTGAGAAATCTAAACATTTATTAAAATGAATTCAAATGTAATAATAAAAAAAAAAATCCACCTCAACTTTTACCTAGCACCTATGTTTCATGTCAAAGAAAATTCTGGGTTATTTTTAGGTTGAGTAAATCATGCCCTTTCACTTAGATTCTTCCCGCGACAGAGATGTGAGCTCACACACACAGCGATGCTGTAGTTCTGTCCGTTGTTATTATCCCAAAACGGCTCGCTGTGCCCTCCTGGTAAATAACTTAAACAGAACTCTATCTTCCTTTTGGCATCTAGCACTTTAGGAACAGCTATGTCAAATTCAAATATGTCCGTCTGAGGCCCTCCGAAGCGTTTCTTTACATATGTACAGGGCACATCTCTATAGCTCTGCCATGAGTCAAAGGTGATGCGTATCAGCACTTCCTTCTGGAAACTGATGTTCCTGACTCGGACGGTGCCTTGGATGGCCTGTTCAGTGAGGCTGCAGTTCTCCAGGATAACCATGCTCTCTGCCAGCTTGGCACGAAAGGCCTGGAAATCTGCAGAAGGCTGCGGGAAGCCCAGTTTGAGCCGTGTTCCCGGGCAGCAGGTGCTGACGGTGCAGCTGTAGCCATCCTCTGTCATGCTTCCCAATCCCTGCAGCGACGGCAGGAGGTCGAGGTCAGAGTGCTCCTCTTCATCAGAAAACACTCTCACGGCTGTTAGAGACAATCCACGAGTGTCTGCGAAAATCACATGTTTGTTTTTGATTGGGAGGAAAAAATCATCGTCGTCCAAGTCGTCTAAGGAAGGCTGGAAAGGGTGGCTCAGATAGGCCTGGCTAAAGAAATCAGAGGGGAGCTGCTCTGAAACCGGAGGACGGATGCAAGGGCGCTGGGGCTTCAGGATGGGAACCCAAACATGAGGACAGAGCTGTTTACTTTGGTTCAAGCACAGCCTGACAGCAATCTCCGCAAGTCCTGCTGACTGGGCCATGGACCCGAGGCCGACCAAGGGGAGGACGCTTGCAGGAAACAAATAGTGATTTTAATAAAGACTGCTGCCCTCAACATGTGTACATAGTGTATTACTGCTATTATTAATGAGGTGCATTAAGGAATGTAAAACAAGATTATGTAGTCATGACAGAAATTACAATTAACCCTCACTTTCTGATCATAATAAAACGAGTAATGCAAGATATAATGCACTCCAGTACAGAATCACCACAAATTTTGTTTGCTTACGTTGTGCCGGACATTTCCATACTGGTGGTCTGGTGTTGAGTGGTGGGATTATTACCCTCAGTGGTTTGAAGATCTAGAAAAATTGTCAGAAAAATGTCAGATGGCATTTTGATGAAGATAGCAAAATTATTGTAATACGTTAGAAATCTTTCTTTGCGAGCACTTTTGCAAATATTACTGGAAAAAAAAAGGATTTTAAATCTTACCTACAAACTCCTATGAGCAGCACGCTGTGGTCTGTATTCTGTCATCTCTTTGCCCGCAGGGGAATTCTGCACAAGATCCTATTTATACTACCTCTGTTACAATATCATGTTTTATGCTCCGCCCTATCTACTCTCCTGACCAATCAGCATGTTATTGTGGTTTTATGCACTACTAATGTTGTTCCAGGACTGCCTATGGCACTACCACTACAACTACTACTACGACTTTAATTCTGTATTTGACTTTTAAGAACAAACATGCTACTGTAAAATCATATCTTTGTATTGTCCCCCTACATGTGTTCTCCGGTGCTGATATGCAGGTGCAGGTCTACTGTATGTAGCTCTACTTTGCATTGTGGAAACTATTCCAGTCATGCTGGGCTCTATTCTCAGACCTGTCAGTGGTCACTGAGGCCTGGATCCAGATCACCTGTTAGCTGGCTTCTGTTCTGAAGGGATCGCTGCCCCACAGTATGTGTGACACTGAGGAGAGCCGGATTACAAAACGGCTCTCAGCACGCCCGTCATCTAGCTGAGGAAGCTATTCAAGAATCAATCCGAGTGTACATATTGAAACAATATGTGACACACATTGTGGTCCCAGCGATCTACTTAGACACCAATCTTTGGCATTTTAATGAATGAAGAACTGAAATGCAAGATTACATCTATTTAAGTCCAAAAAGCTGACTGAGGTAAAACAATAAGGGGTGCTGTGTTTAAGAAATAAGAAATTCAAACACTTAAAAATAAATAAATATTTACAGTACTATGCAAAAGTCTTAAGCTGCCATTGATTTGTTGTTTAAGCAAAATTGTTATAAGGATATATATATATTAATAATGTATTTCACTTTATAAAGATTCAAACAAAAGGTGACAAAACTGAAGAAGTCTGGATGCCAAAAACACATTGAAGAAGTGATAGGTTTTAATGACCCTAACCCTAATGTAACCCTAACCCAAAGTAATAAAGGCATTTCATTTTTTTCCCTTAAGACGAGTGTCTTGATTCCTTCCTGTTATTTTCTAGATATGTAACATGTACAATAAATTTAAACACCAAAAATGTCAGAACAAAGGGTGATTTAGGGCAGCCTAAGACTTTTGCACAGTACTGTTGATGTTTTTATTTTTCTAAAATCCATGTTTTAAAGCATTTCCCGTTTGAAAGCATTTTAAAGATTTTTTATTTTTTTGCTTTTGCCTTTATTTGAGACAGGACAGATAAAGCGTGAAAGGGGGAGAGAGAGTGGGGATGACATGCAGCAAAGGGCTGAGGCCAGAATCGAACCTGTGGCCGTTGCAGCAAGGACACAACCTCTGTACATGGGGCGCCCGCCCTACCAGCTGAGCTACTGGGCACCCCTCATTTTCCAATATTTAAATATTATATCCTTATTAGCTCAATCAGCAGAGCGATTCGAAAGATGAGTCAGTTGATACGTGGTTCAGTTTTGCAACGCTCGCTCTCCCTCAGTCCCTGATTAGTTCCAAATACTGAGCAATTTGTGAGAGGGCAAACAATAAGCACTGATTGCTCCCCCTGAGACTTACATAACAATGATGCTATTACAACAATTATGTCTCGGAGAAGACAATGTTCCACACATCCTTTTAGAGAAAAGCTAAAAACACAAACACCAAAATAAACGTCAAACTTGCGAAGCAGAGGAGCGTTAAAAAGCATATAATATACATCTATAGATCTGACAGCCAAGCTAAAGAGATGCACAGAACATTAACAGGATTTCTATTATTTATAATAGTAATGTATATTAATTTAAATGTGGATGTCAATACACAAAAAAATGGGGCTCAAAACAAGCAACGATCTTTCAAAGATGCACGCACACTAACACGTGCACCTTCGGTCGGTATGTGATGTTGACGCCAAGCGAACTGATGAAATTTCACCTTCGAATGCATCTTGTTACTGAGCAGCAGAGGAAGAAGTCCAATAATGTGAGTCATCTGAATAAAGTAACAGAATGAATTACCAGATTAGACAGACTTGGCTTTACCACTTGCACAGACACCAACACCCTAGAATACAATATCATTACATAACCAAACTTATGTTGTGACATGATTAAAATGATCCAAAAATAACATCACAGCACTGCAAATAGGGTTCGCTCATCAACAAGGACTTCTTACAATTCCAGTAATGACCCTATATTTGGCATTTTTTTTTCACTGAGTTAAATGTCTTTAGGGCATGCTGCCACAAATGCCTGTTTGTGCTCCACACAGAAGTATTTAATTCTGACAGCAGTGAGAAACACTGATGCAGTGCCAGATATAACCTCTGCAGGTCAACGTGCCCCTTCTTCGTTAACGCTACACTGCAAAAAAAATAGGCCATTGCTCATTTTCTGACCTCCTGGAGCCAAAATCATCCACGCCTACACAGATCTGTAACAAAAAACACAAAACAGTACACAGTTTTAATCATACTTATGTAACTGTAGTTCAGTGAAATGACAAATCTGCTTTATTGTAAGCATAGTTTTGTTCTTAAAATTAACTCTTCTTCCATAATTATGTTGCAAAGAGACAATGCACACTGCAAAAAATGAGCTAAAAATAAATCCAGATGTCACTGCAAAGCAATTGCTTATGTAAGATCTGCAGAAATGAATTAGCAGATGTCAGTACTAGAGGGTGTAAGGGCAGTGTTGAATTAATGAGAGAGACCACACAGTCAGACTCATTGTTACTTACCTCCACGTTCAAATTAACTGCACGGCTCCACTTGAAACAAGTGGTGCTATAGTTCGATACCGCATTAGATGCTGAGAGCCCTCTTCTAGATCCACAACATACTCTCTAACAGAAGAGACATAGTAGAGGTAGTATCAGATGTTACAGTATCTATGCAGAAATCATAACAGTACTGAATGTGAACCAGGCGACACTGCCATCTAGTGGGTTTTAAAAACGGGGTCAAAAATTAAAACGCACCTCTGATCGTCCGTTTCAGGCTCGACCATGATGTTTTCCTGTCTCTCCTTCACTCGTAAAAACACAAAGGAGTCCAAGCAGGGCTCAGGAACTGGGATTACGTTAGAACACGTGTATTAGTGTGACAAACACTGAAAATGTCAGAGCAAATGCCACCAACTGACAGCGCATGCTAAGACCAGTATTTCAGGCATGAGACATCCAAGACTGAATGAATGAAAATACATCATGAAAGTTAAAAATGTAGAGAATACAAAGGAGATTTCACCTGCTTTGAGCAAATCCACTGCCTGCAGGTTGGGGGGCATGCGCTTCAGTGCTACAGCCTTCAGGTAGGTTTCAGTGTTGGCATAATACCTGTGCACCAGATGAATGTGTCTTAGTGTCACAAAAACTGCTAAATAATCCAACAGCTCTGATGTTATTCCACCATACTCACTCTTTGGCAAAGGCAAACTCCTCGGGTGAAAGCAGCGATGGATCTCCCGCACCTCGAGACTTTTCTCTCTCCAGGACATGCGGGAAAAACTTTTCAATCTAGATATTTGTGGCACAAAGATGAGACAGTTTTGTCATAAGGCACTGAGTGCGATGAGATTTTTATGTTGCACGCTGCATTGTTGACCTGACTGACCTTCTGCAGACGAGAGCGCAGGTAGCTGCTGAGCACAAAGCGAATCCTGTCTATTTCCATGCGATGGATGCTGGCCTTCGCGTCACCTTTCTTCACCCGCTGCAAGTTGGCTTCCTGTTGGAGGAAAAGGTCAAGACACTATCAGATATTAACAATTCCTTTATTCAGCGTGACTTATAATGACAAGAAAGGAAACAGATTTGGAATGTGAAAATTTATGAACACTACAATTCATGTATTGTAAATTCATTATATGATTTAATGAATGAATGAATATGGAAGTGCACGGATCAACCTCTATCTCAACAGCTGGATCTGATGTTAGGAGCAGTAATGTCGTCCACGTGATGCTGATACAGCTTAAAATATTTGTGCCGATTGGAGCTGGAGCTAAAAAATACAATATTTGTGACTGCTGAGTCATTTGTCCCAGAATCGAATGCCGATTGTAACCAGCCAAAGTAAAATACCGCTCGCACATTATTGCATCAATATTAATCTAACAGTAATAAATACATAAAATAGTCCTTCACTCATAGGAGCTATTTATCTGCAGTGAGTACTTTTGATATTTTAAGAACATTTTGTTAGCATTATTCATGTTTTGTAGGCACTTATATTGAGTGACATTACAACAGACAGTACAGTGCAGCAGATCACCTGACCTCAGTGACTGATATCAAACACAGAACCACCTCAGCGGGCACTCTTTCTCTATGTTTTTTGATAAAACAACTATCACACACAGACACTTTAATCACCACCAGCTGGCCTTGTCTATTTTTTTAATGTGTCATTGTTTGTATTGTACAGTTTTTATTTATCTCTTTTTAAATATATATATATTTATGTCTACTCTCTGTCACAGAGAGTTGAGAGTAACGCAATTTAAATCCTCTGTTTGTCTTGTACATACTGCAGAATTGACAATAAAGCTGACTTTGACTTTGATCAAAACTTGGCATGGGAATACTGTTTTGATTATGGTCCTGCCAATAAAGCCTCCTTTAATTGAATTGACATTTTCACTGCAGGACTACATTTGTTGGCGCCAAGTACGTGAACTTATTCCACCAATGCGTGATAATACTTGGTTACATCCTTGCACCTCACGGTTTAGGCTGTTTAGTGACATTTAAAAGTTGTAGGTAGAACCGTGAAAACGTGTTATGCACACAGTGAAACTCAACCCACAGAGCAGACGGTATTCCCCGTGTAATTTACCATGTGAGTCAGCTGCTCCATCACACACTCCACCACCTCTGATCTGTTCTCCAGCAGCTCCGGAGAAAACTTCTCATTCAGCCAAGCCTGCGAGACAAACACACACACACACACACACACACACACACACACACACACACACACACACACGCAGCTGTGAGCTGACTGTTTAATGAGGGCAAGTTCAGTTTCCAAGAGTCTACTGCACTTCATGTCACCGTCAAACTGGATGTTTTTGTCAAAATAAACTCACTTCTTCCAGTTTGGCGATCAGCTCCGCCGGGGTCATAACGTCCTCCTGAGCGTCATCTTGGTTGACGTCGCTGCCGTCATCAGACAAAACGTCCGACATAGTTTACCTTTACGAAACAAATAGACACTGAACTTCACCGAGACGTCGACTGTATGTTAAACTTTAAAAAGTAACTTTCGTTTTTCAAACGGAGTCGTTTGGAAAAGTTTTCTGTGGAGACAATTACTAGCTTACACAGCAGCGCGTGCACACTGGAGCAGCTCCTTGTTTATTCGCGCCACTGGAGCTCTTCTCGCGAGAAAAGTGTATTTATTTGCAACCCTATGTTTAGCCTGTAAGGCAAAGTTCTTTACATGCTTGTTAATGTGAATCGGGAAAAATCCGACTATACAATCAATAATTTTAGTTTATTGACATTTAGACTGGGATTTGTCTCCGTTTTCAACTGTAGTAGGCGGGATTTTAACATCGACTGGTAGGAGTGCTTCCTGAGAGTCTAAATTCGGGGAACATGTGCTCTTATATAAATACAATGCCCTATACCAACATACCATTCTGGATAAATAAATAAAATTAAAAAATAATTAAATACTTTTAAATAACACATGTCTCCAACTCACTCTCTCTGAAAAACAGAAATTGAATAATTCACTCATTTATTTTATGAATGTCTTTTACTCTCAAGAATTCTGGTTTCTCTGTTGATGTATTTAGACCCAAGTTTTAATAAATGGGGACCAATATTGAAGGATATGGTTTTATGTCTACATTGTAATAAAGGCTCACTATCTACTGACAGTGCTCTCAAACTTGTCTGGTTGGCAAATATCACACCACAAAAGCTAAAGAGCTTCAGATTTCTTTGACTCTGTTTCTAAGATAACCGCTCAAATGATCGAAAAAAAATTGTATCTAATGAAAACAAATAAGGTGCATTATTTCTTATTTTGAATGCCCCTTGTACAATTTAATGTTATCTGTATATCTTTGTTCTGCTTTTGCTTGATGATGTTTCTAATCTGATGTTAAAATGATCATTTTTCAATGTTAAATGTTAGATAAATGTATGTCTGTAGAATGCACTTCAATAAAAATGTATTGTACTGTACGTTACAATTGCTCAAAAATAATATACACTACTTTGTAAGTATAATGATACTGGTGAAGTATGATGGCACAGCAAATTACATTTTTACAGAATTTAATTAGAATGAAAACCAATTTAATTTGCGTTGCATGATAAGTGACTTAAGATTTTAAAAATGTTAAATTATTTACATCTTCGCAATCAAAAGATAGAAGCCAGTTTCCATAGTTTCCATGCCAACTCAACATACCATGTCTCCTGTGCACCACCGTGCCTCTCTTTCTTTCACCCATGTGCAACTTTATCAGCTTGTGTGAATTTAACAGGAATGCATCATCTGCTTGGTTTGCTCCAGCTGTCTTGTTTCTGACCACATTGTGGCCCGCAGCCCTAACTTATTTGTCTGATTTCCTCTTTCTCTTTCCTCCTCAATGCTCTTGCCTCAGAATTCTCCAGTAAAGATCTTGCATTCGTTGTAATGACGTTAAGTATTGCACATCATCTCTCACAGTAGCTTCCTCTGGGTTTATCTGTGCTACATCAGACCTGCAGGGGTTAAGCCAGGTCGCTCCACAACTGGGAGAACTGCAGTCATTTTATAAAGCAGATCAACAGACACCAATAACACAGCTGGCAGTAATACTTGACAGAAATGTTTCTGCTAAAAAAAACAACATGAACAAATGAGCCTGCAACGCTTTTGTGATTTCTCTGAATTTTTGGGCAATTGATTTCATCTTGCTTAAATATTCTTGAACCGCTTTAAAATACAGACTAGTCCTGCCTATGATTTCATCATATTGTGACTAACAGATGTTCTTTATTCACTCATATTGTGACTAACAAATGTCCTTTATTCTCTTAATCATTGATGAGCCTTAAATAAACAACTAAAAGAGAAAAAAATCTCATCAAAATATTTCTGTCATGGTGAAATATTTTGAATGTAGTTTTTTTTTACAGTGTGGAGAAACTACAACATTTCAATAATAAAAAAGATATTTACATGTTTATTTTTATTTGTTTATGATCATTTACTGACTTAAATACAGTACATTTGAATGTAAATTAGATATGTATATAACATTTAACACTGATACATGTTACATACAGTATTCATACAGCATTACTATGCTCAACAGACTCTACAATAAAATACAGTAATCAGTTTTTGTTTTGCTTTCAACACAATTAGTGCAAGGGTGTAGGTTCATCACATATTAAGTAGGGGGGCATCAAACACTTAATTTATTGGATTCTGGGAAATTTTCATCAAATATTGGTGCTTTTCCAGCATCATTTTTAGGTTGAAATGCCCTCTGCTACTTTTATAATTCTATTGAGGAGAAAAAATGTACTTGTCCTGAACACTGATATCTGTGTTCTCCTGAAAATTTGTGAATAGCTCAATGTAAGCTGCAATGGGAGCAAAAAGTGTGCTGACCTCTCTCTGTTTTTGTGTACACTCTTTGTGGGTCCAGCACCTTTCTATAACCTTTTGTAGATGTGTGCATTTTTAGTTATCCTTTTTTCCTCCTGAACATGTGCAATTATGCAAGTGGGAACAAATGTGCAAGAACTATGTTTTCAACAGAATGTGATTTTACCTTGTGAGTCATTAACTGTGAATTTGTCATAATCACTAACATTTGATCATGTTGCAATGTTACAGGGTATAGACATCAGTGTAGCACCCCTGGCTTATTGTTTTATACATATATATATATATATTTTGCAGTTCTGCTGTGGGCTTTGATGCACTTTGAAGACTGTTTCACTGTGATCCTATAAATACTATATCTCTCGCATTACTGCTCTGACTTCATTTCCCTTCAGTGTATTTTGGTTTTGGCCACAGAAGAATGAAACGGTCCCACAGTTAATTATGGTTTCCCACTATGGGTTGGCTGTGTGTGAAGGCACAGAACATAAATATTGTGCGTTATGTAGGCTGCTTGTACAGGGTTCCCAAGGTCATGAAAAATCTCGAAAAGTCATGAAATTTCACTATCAAATTTTGCAGGTCTGGAAAGTCATGGACATTGAAAGTTTTGGAAAAGTCATAGAGTTTTGTTGTGTGTTGTGAAATTGATACTAATCTTCCACTGTTAACCCTCCACCTAATGTAACATAATCACAAATGTATTTTTTGTAACTGACAACATAACTTTGCTCTCAGATGTGCCAATGTGTGATGTTTGTTTTACAGTAACATTTGTTTTCTCCCTTGGTTCTGTCTTTCTCTTCATGTGTGTCGGCTAGCTGAAATTATATTTGAATAGAGTTTGAATCTGACATGTTTGACAAATGCCGAGCAAGTGGGGCAAGAAAAAAAAAAAAATTATGGGTTGCTGAAAAGTCATGGAAAAGTTTTGAAAATGTGTGGGAACCTGCTTATACCATGTTTAAAACAATAAAGAAAGTCTTCACTTAAATGACACAAAGCAACAGAGAAGGTGGCCAACAAGCTGAATGGCTGCCTTCTTCAGTGTGAAGATGAACTTTTATTATTATTCCGAATAGAGTCCAGCGCTGAAATACAAAGAATCACAGCTTGTGAGGATAAATAGGATGCATGGCAGGTAAGGTATATCCAGTTTGGGGATTTAACAGAGGGATGGAGTAAGGATATGGGTAAACAGCAGACCCAAAGAGAGCAGAGTGAGCTGGACTCATTGGGGTGTGTCGGTGCATTAACTGAGACTGCGGTAGTCTCATTCTGTTGGGGAGAAATGCCGGGTGTAAAAGATGCTGGTGCCGAGAGTCTCTCCCTGATTTGTCATAGCTCGACAGGACACACGGCACTGGCATGCTGGCACTGGAATGGGACAGACTCTGCTGAGTGGGGGGAACTTTTTGTAGCATTGTCCTGGACTTCTCTCTCTTCTCTGTCTGATAAAGCCATGGAGCCATGCTGTTTAACTTCTTCGCAGAGGTCAGAGAGTCCTCCTGTTGCGTCAGCCTGCCCGGCTGGATTTTATAACCTGGCCGAATAGGAGCGGGCCGCAGAAGCTGTGAAGATTTTGGAATGACTTTAGTGAAACTAGAGGTAGATGTTGGAGCCCAGTCAGATCTCATCGATGAGTGGAAAGGATGGATAAAGTATTTGCTGTGGATTGGCTTCCAGGCAGAGTTTTTTATCTGGACTTTCGAATTTACGGATTGGGTGCTAATGTCTTTGCTTTGTCCTGCAGGGTCTTTGGATATACAGCTCACAGACTTGCTTTCCTCACTGCAGCTGGATGTGTTTTTCACAGAGAGGGGACAGTTTGGGGATGGCTCAGAGCTTGATGCAGATTTATCTTCTTCTGGATTGTCCTCTGATGAAACTGAGACGGGTGAAGGGCCGCGTGAAGAGGAAGGGGATAACGGCAATGGGGAGCTGTCAGAGGAGTTGCAGTTCTGGCGGGAAGAAGCTCGAGCCGGAGACTGGGAGCAGTGAATGACGGAGGGCCTTTCTTTATCCTCGCTCTGGGGGCTCAGGGGCAGGTTAAGGCTCGCCTGAGCCATTCGCTTCTTTTTCTCCAGAGGAGAGATGACCTCTCCAGCAGCAGATGGGATATGAGCAGTCCAGGGGCTGGATGTGGGGACCTGTACAAGGTGGGCATAGACAGAAGTGCAAAGAGTGCTGGTGGCTCTGTCTGGCTGAGAGCAGTCTGGGTGGCGTCTGTCAGAGGTGGCGGCCCAGAGAGCAGGGTGAGGATGCATCACTGCTTCTCTTTGGCAGGACGCCTCTGGACTTCTCTGGGTGAGTATCTATAAAATAACATAGGCCTATGTTAGGACACTGTAATACAGATTTCTCTCTTTTTGAGACATGTCAGCAGATGCAGTATGTTACCTCCATCTCTGAATCCATCTCTCTTTCTGACTGAGTCCTTTTCCTCTTCCTCTCAGCCTTCGGGATCTTGCCTTCGAAATTTCTCTTGTATGGCTTCCGCGGTTTGCTTGGAGGCAGAGGCCTGTCCTCCTCTCCTTTTAGGTGTCTTTCAAAGGGCAACACCAGCCTAAAGAATCACATCTTGGATTAGGAATCAGTTGATATAGTGATTGAATCAACAGGTTTGTTGGAAACAGAATCATCCTCACTTCTCATAGTGTCTCCGAGTGCAAGTCGCAGCGCTGGTGCTGCCTGGACTTCCTCCTAGCTCATCATACACTTTCTTCCAAAGACGCCGAGCTGTCACCTGTTGGATTACACAATGTTCAGAGAAAATGTGCATTTTGTACTGATACATGTCTGCAATGATTACAATACCTTTTCATTTAAATACGGTACAGATTGCAGGAGATTTAAGACCAGTGATCTTAGGGTTGCATAATGTCAAAAAAATAATTATATATATATATATATAAAATAAATGGGCAAAATTGGTCAAAATACAAGGCCACGATCAATGAAAATATCTCGCCAGGGATGGGGCTTGGCAGGAAATTGACCTTTGCAATGCAATGGGAAATGCAATTAAATGTATTTAAAATATATACATGCAATTAAAATATCTTATATTGTGATGATGTTGTGTTACCTTGTTTTCTTATATTGTATTGCGAGACACTTTTTAACTCTGGTTTAACTGGTTTAGAGAAGCGAACTAGAAATAAAGTTTATTATCATTACTGCTACTACTCATGTTGTCCTAGAACAATCCTGATGAAATTTAGCTGAGACGTCCAACTCTAAGTCCTGAACATACACAATATACATAAGTTTTGCTTACATCAGATAAAGGGGCAGCAAAACTATGACTTTGAGTGTGCGATTATTGAAATGCTTAATACACTGTAATTATTAAATACAAGTAATGATGTAAGTGTGTGATTGGTCTCAATCTTTCCTAAGACATATTAAACCAGCTGAGGTGACAGTTCAGCTTTGTAAAAAGCCCAAACGCTTGATTTTGGCAACTAGCTGCTTCAGTCTGTTGGCCAACAGGTCCACTTATTACTATCTATTACTTAAAAAAAAATAGGAAAATGCAAAAAATGTATGCAATCTGAATTTTAGTTCGTTTGCTCTGCCATAGTGTGCCTTCCGTTCTCAGCTGTGTCAGGTGCTTTGACCCCGGTGAACCCGCAGTCACGTCTAGTTTTACAACCATGTTGGGGGAAGGGAGTTGGCTGTTTACCATTTAAATGCCATGCCTGCTGGTTGTCACACACACTTTCATTTTTAAATTTATACATGTGTAGGTGGCTGATATTGTGTTTACACCCTGCAACACAGAGGCAGCAGTAACGGTGGTGGTCAAGATCAACACTGTTTAAAGCCCCAGCCCTGCTCTCACACCATTACGACATGTGCTGTGCTCTCAGAACTTGTCCCGCAGTGTCAACATCAGAGACAACAGAGCATCAACAGCTAAATGTCCTCCAGTGTGGTAGAAACCACGTTACAGCACCTGACCTATCGCTCATTTTCCACTCAGAAACCTGTAAACACACCAGTCAACGGACGACGATTAACAGTTAAGAACTTGTACTTACTGATTCATAGCCCCCAAGCTTCTCCACAGCTTTATAAATCCTCCAAAGATTGACTGGGAAAAGACAAACAAGAAGCAAATTATTTTCATTCAAATTCCAAGTGAATAACGTGCCCATTCAAAAGCAGTCACAGTGTTAATGAATGTCAACTCACTCTGTTTGAAGCCCAGATGTGGGATCCTTTCTATGGGTGTTCCTCTGTCTTTCATGAAAGAGTGCAGACTTGATACAAACGCCTTTTCCTCCATCTGCACTTGACTGGACCTTGCTTCATCTTCACATTCAGTCATTGAGTCATGAATCTCGATAACGGCGGGGGATCCCTGGCGTGGAGAAAACATAAAATGTTTTGCATAAAAATCAAGTCGCTCCTGTAAATGTAACATGCTTCACTGCACTGATATAGAAACCTGTTTTACAGACAGTTGGAGCTATTATGACAGATGGGAAAGAGTCATCTCATGGGATGCAAATGTTGAAATGAAACATCAAAATCAGAGAGTAGGGTTTTACCACTACTTTCAATAGATAACCGCTATACATCCTGTCTGGAGAGAAAGCAGCAGACTTGTGGGGTTTTTGGTCGAGAGTTGTCTGTCGCTAGTATCATAAATGTCACTTTGTAAAACAAACATAAGCCAAAAGAAGGATTTTAAATAAAAATGTCATAAACAACAGAGTACATAATCAGTATATATAATCAGTGGTAACTCATAAGTCTTTGACTAAAGATGCTCCTTTGTAAAAAAAGAAATAACTGGTTGTGTGTTGTTGTGGCTGTTTTTCTGCAGAAATGGTGTCAGTACCTTGGAAAAGGATTTCGAGATACCAAGAAATTAGAAGTACAAAGTGTTACAACCCAGACTACCCAGAACTTAAGTATAAGAAATTGACAATGTCACTTTTTGTGGTTGGCAAGAAAGGAGAAATGAAACAGTGAAGGCTTGCAGAATCAAAATTCAGTTAGAACGGTTTCAAGAAGTATTAAACAGTGCACTTAAGAACAGAAACTGTTGAGACGATACAGCATCTCATTTGTAATCATGGTGATATTCTTGTCGTGTACAGCTTCAAAAGTTTGATTTGTGCTTTCAAGTTACCACTTTAAAAAACCTTATTGTTTTTTATGTGTGCAATTTAACAGTATGTTTGTATAGACAAGTGGCACTTTTCTGTTTTATATTACCCCGACTGGCTCAAACAGCACAAATGCTGATATACTCACTTCTGTTATTGCAGTGAAATTATAGATTACGGTATTTCACGCCAGAAATTTAAATGTGAAATCTCAGATCACCTGCTGTGTCGATCAATTTCGATAGATTGCATGTCAAAAGAGAACCACAATGGATAGTGTCAATATTTTACTTTGAATCAGCACACGGAGAAGTGCTTTTATTTCATGCAGCAGTCATTGTACAACAAAACAGCTCGACGTGGTTTCATATTGAATAAAGTTCCTCTATGCGGTTCCTGGTTCCGAGAAGCAGACCTCTACAGTGAGTAATAGTGAAGGTGCAGGCCTCTAACCAAGATTAGCCCTGACTGAGTCACAGTTCAGCAGCTCCACACTGACTGCTGTTCCCAGTTAACAACCCTGACTTTCCACTGTCATTCTGTATCACCTGCCACAGATATTATGTTTGTAGTGAAAAAAAAATGAATGTCTAAAAATCACAATTCACACACCACTTTGAATTGTCTGTATTTTAAGAGCTCTGGTTAGCTGATAAAGGTGCAACAAAATGTGACAAAAAACATTTGTGCCTGCATCTAAGATCATGAGAAGGTGGTTAAAATTGCACAATTTTGCTTGGGTATGGCATAAAATTCACTGTTATTCAGTCAGTGCTTTCAGATCTGATTCACAAAACTTTCAGGTTCATGCATCAATGGTTGCCAACAGGAAACGTCTGCAGTCTAAGCCAAACACTGAAGCCCCTTTGCTGCAGCTTTCACACTACACACACCAGAGTGTGAATATCACTGTGAAACATTCAGTAGATTTCCACTTGATAAAATTTTTTTTTTTTTTTTTTGGAAAACCGAGTGGGTGATGTTGATGTCAATGTGTCGATATGTGATTCTCACAATGATTGTCCGTGGCATGCTGGATTGATGCTATCGACAGGCCTGAGGTCACCACAGAAACCACCAGGCTTTCAACTAACATCAGCCCTGGAAATTTGATGAGCTAATTTGCACTTCTCATATTGTACCTCTCATTTCAGTTACCAGAATAGTGGCTTGTGAGGGCCTCTTGCACTTTCTGTATGTGCAATGAAAATATTGTGGCGTGTCTTGTAAGGCTGAGACGTGGATGTGTTTCGTGACCCTTGCGAGATACAAGGCAGAATCACTTATTCCTTGTTACTCATTTCACAATCACAACTGTACGCACACAATCAGCACTTGAAAAAATCGCCATTATCTTAAAAAAAGGGGAAATGAAAACACAGCACATAGCTCGCCCTGAGTAGTCATGTCTGTAGTCACTGATGAACTGTAACTGATGGAAATTGCCTGGACTGCTGCCAAATGGCCAACTGACATTTTATCAGCAGTGACTGAGGTAAGTACCTGGTTCTCTGTCCCCTTGTCTTCCTCACCGGCTGCTGATTGTTGTGACGTCTCGCTGTGGTCCTCTTGAGCTTCATGGGACACAAAGGAGGGACAGCGCATTTTACCAAAAGAGTAGTGTGAATTTGAATGCAAAGAAACACAATCAAGGAAGCAAGAACTTCTTCATTACAAGAATTACTGGCAAACATCCCACGTTACGTAAACACAATTCAGAGATGCAACACAGCTTAAAACTTTCATGGAAAGTATGATAGCATAACGTCATCACTGCTGGTAGTTGTTTTTAATATTTTGGCCAGCTGATCAATAAGCAGAAAAAATAGAAATCTGTCGAACATATTGTTAACTGAGTCTGATATAAAACCACAGGTTGCAAAACCACTTCCTGCTCATGAACATAACCGCTTGGATGCTACCCTGTATGATATTGTAACACATAAACTACAATATTTGGCAACGGTGAGTTAATCTTAAGCAATAAACGAATCGTTTTGTATCTAAAGCATACAGTACTATTCTCTGTGATGAGGTAAACATGAGGACAGATGATAAATCCCCTTAAAACAAAACACTGAAAAAAATATTATAATACGAGACATTGAGAAATACTGTACATTTTATTCTCATGTCTCACACTTCTCTCATGCACGGCTCAATGTTCAGAACCACATAAATGAGTTTTATGAGGGAAACAAAACACAGATATTAAAAATCACAAGACCTGGGAACCAAATGTGATTCTGAGAATTAATTTTCTTCCTCAAACTGTCAGCTCCAGACCTTGTAACCCCTCCACCCACAGTGATATCACTTGTGTGCAAAACCAATATGCTTCTCTTTTGAGATCACTTATTTCCTGTGCTGTGGCTTAAACTTTTAATTCTGCTTTCAGTTGCCTCTAACTTCTCCATTTCATGTGTTGAAGAAGTATTTTTGATACACTGTATTATTTCCCAGACACTTTCGAAAATGCATGGTTATTTTTTATTGGTTTGGTCTCTTTGTGTATTGACAAATTAGCATTAGCCACGGTGCATTTACCAGATATTGATCTCAGTCATAATATTGAGTGAGATTAATTTGGGCACTTGCTTAAAATTGATAATAAATTAATGAAGAATCGTGGTTTTCTAAAACAAATTAGTTTGTTTCTGTCACATATTAATGTAATGTACATTCATTTACACTGGCAAAAGTATATGTGGTAGTTTTTTGAATATTTTATAAACAAGGTCATTTAAAGTGTTATATATACAGTATACATACAGTGTTAATATTCATCAAGACCAATAGCTAAAACTGCACAATATTCAACTTGTAGTTAATACATAAAACAGTTAATAGGAATAGTATTTGGCTTCAATAAATATAAAAATCTTTCTCACCCATTTCAAGAAGTTGTCTTCTAGTCTCTGGCTCCACAGTGTTTTGTGACATTAATTCATGCTGCGCCCTCTTCAGCTTCACACCACGAAACAGGAAGGTGTCTCCACACAACAGTTTCATTGGTTGACTGCTGGCATTGCAGGAAATGAGTCTGGGAAACTGAGTTTTGTTTCATCATCTGTTTTTAAGACCAAAAACAACCACTGCATAGAAAAGGTTTGTTATTTGTGATTATTGAATTCCGGATTAGTAATCATATTTATGTTTATAATGTTGTTCACAACATATGGAAGTGTGATGCCATTAATGTTTTGCAATATATATATATATATATATATATATATATATATATATATATATATTTAAATTATTATCATTATTATTATTTTTATTGTGCAAACAAGAAAAATATATCACTTCTTCCATAAAGTTTCCATGTTATAGTAACTCAACTAATGATTTAAGCTTGGTCACCTCCAGACTTGACTTGTTCACCAAAATAGCTGAATTTGGGGAAGTGAAAGAAAGATTCAACCATTGCTCATATAAAGGTTTAAAGCAGTCTAAATGTAGAATTGACATTTCCCAGATGTCTACAGTAATTAAACTATGTATTTTAGGAATTTGTTCTCAAATAAAGGAAGCAGGGCAGCACCATTTACTGTTAGTGGAGTTGGCGGTTTAATGAGTAATAAAATGTCTATTACACAACTATCAGCTAAGGCAATTCAGATCCAAGTACAGTTTTTTGAGGAAAAAAGGGAAATCAGTCTACTGGTTCCCAAAAATATGTATAGTTCAGCGAGGAAGTCGTGACATGGTGTTTCGACATAAACGCAGTAAGTGTATGTGTGATAATATGTGTAAAGGGAGTCATATTTCTTGGTGTCTCAATATATATTCTAAGAAGTATAACAGAAAGTACTGAATACCACAGTGAGACAGCAGTTTGAAAACATTGTGCTGCCTTAACTTTTTATGGGTTTATGTGGGGTGTTTAAGGGACAGCTCACCCCCAAATCAAAAATACATATTTGTCCTCTTACCTTTAGAGCTATTTATCCATCTAGATTGTTTTGGCGTGAGTTGTTGAGATATTAGCCGTAGAAATGTTTGCCTTCTCTCCAATATAATGGAACTAGATGGCACTTGGCTTGTGGAAAGCTGGACTTTATTCAGGTAGCTTGCAATCACAGTATATGTTTACGCAGGTGTGTAAGGAGCTGCAGGTGTGTGAGGGGTTCAGCTTGAGAGCAGAATGAAGGTGAGCCACGCCCACACACAGACAGGGGAAACAAACCGGGGACAAACATTTAACAAGAAGGGAGGCCAAGACACTGGAGAAACAAGGGGAAAAGGACAAAGAACTGCAGATCTCAACAAAAGGTGGTCTTAGAAATGTAATCTGTCGCACCTTTGACCGCTCCCATCAGTGATGTCACAGTGACCTGTACATCACTGCAAGTATTGGGGAAGAACTAGTTACATGCAATGAAATTGCATAATAAATGTCATTGTTATTAGTTACAGTTACTGAGAAAAAAAGTATTTAAATTACAGTTACTAACGTGAATATATTCATTTTGGTAAAAAGTTAATGTGGAACATTCACTCGCTGGTTTTGCATCCTTTCACCATTATGGAATTCCTTCTCTTGGCATGGCCTATTTCTGGACTTTACTGCTTTGTAATTTTTTTCACAAAAAAAAAAAAATATATATTATATTAATTTTTTAAAGTTTTAATAATTTAAAACATTTGCTTGAAAAATAATCAAAACGTAATCAAATGTAAAAAGTTACATTTTTTGATGAAATAACTAAAATTGTTACATCAGCCTACTTACTATATTTTCTGCAGGGTATCTGTAAATCTGTAACCCATTAAAATCAAACGTAATCCTCCTACACTGATCACTACAGCAGGGTGAGAAGTTAAACCACTGGTTACTCATAATGTTGATTTTTTTAGTAGTACATAAACCTGCTGCTGTGTTAACCTAAAAGCACCAGTGTAGAACAAGTTTTCTGCGAAAATGGCATGATCGTAAAAAGGGGCTTAAAAGTGGAGTCGCACAACAATCATGTAATTAGGACACATAAAAGCTAATAGCTGAGTAAATTCACAGGCTGACTCTAAAAGCTCTCATGAAGGTAAATGAAAGTTTTGAGACTGTCTGGTAGCTGCAGGGAT
This sequence comes from Plectropomus leopardus, assembly GCF_026936395.1. Classification (NCBI taxonomy): domain Eukaryota; kingdom Metazoa; phylum Chordata; class Actinopteri; order Perciformes; family Serranidae; genus Plectropomus; species Plectropomus leopardus. Next base: position 26,156,132 of record NC_142179.1, read on the forward strand.
TGAAGACCTTACATTTTAAGGAAGAGGTGAAGCACCACTTCTTGAAAATGGTTCCTACTTGCCTGAAAGATATTGGCTAAAAATAAAATAACAGGACAATGCAGATGCAGCTTTTTCCACCAGAGTTGAGTGGTGATAAAATGGTCATCTATTTCTCTTCTGCAGTTGTGCGTCAGAGGGAGTTGTCTCACAATTTAATGCGGTTATGGCCATATGGAAAGCATTAAGGTCATATTACATTCTCATGGATTTCACATTTGATTAAATAAGACAGTTGCTCAAGCATGTTTAACCCTTTTCTGATATTTTCTCACGAGATCAGATTTAAAACTTAATGTATTTTCCCTCCATTTTCCTTTTTCAGTCCCACATTCAGTGAGATGACACAGATGTCGTGCTAAAAAACACTGCAGCTACATTTGACACTATCCACATTTCCTCCCCATGTTTTGATCTGTTTAAAAGGGGATGCCCTATTCCCCCATCTGTTGCGGATAGAGTATGACATTTCAAAATGATTAACATTTAAATGTCAAAATAACCAAATATCGACAAACTGTCCAAATCTCAAGAGGGATTTTTTTTTGTTTGATAGATAGATGCAAAACAAGTTTTTTGTTTTGCTGTATTTGAGATGATCAAAAAAGCTCTCTGCAAAAAAGAAGAAATGTGAAATTAAGCTGTTTGTGTTCACACAGCTCCCATATGAACGAATGCAAGAGGTGAATTTAAAATGTAGAAAGCAAACACATGACCAGATAAGATCTTAAATGTAAAACTTAAAAAAATAATCAAATGCAGAAATTACTAAAAATAACTTGCAGAGATAAGGTGTGTGGGGATATTTCAAAATTTACAGTAACACAATCATTGTTTATTTCATACATGAGGCTTGATAGGAAGCTTATTTTAATTCCATTTAATTGTGACAATATGTTCTGCAGATCTCTTGAGAGTTTCTCTGTCTCCTGTAACCGACAACAAATGTGGAGACGATGAGCAAAAACATCAGTTTAAGACAGAAAAAAATCCCCAGCTATTCATTTCAGACTTTCACTGACACAAACATACAAGGTTGAGGTGAGGACAGCACGTTGTAAAATGATAACGTGTGGAGAAAATATTGTGAATCCAACACAGAAAAGATTTCCTGTCTGAAGTGAGTCACTATCCTGGGAACAATCTGCAGATGTTATAACTGGTACGTAAGAGACCAGTCATGTTGAGAAACGGTGATTAAGCTGAACCAGGTTTTCCAGAATAAATGAGATTAAAGAAACATCAAATTCTGTCAGGGATAAAATTTACAAAAATGTGCAATCATTAAAAGCAGATGTAAAAGGAGGTGTAAAAGTTTCAATTGTGGGAGTTCATATTTTCATGTTGTTTCTATAGATTGTGTAGGTGGAAGTGGAAATTATCCACTAAATCCAGATAGCAGGCTGACTCATTTAGTGACAACAAAATAATAAATTTGAATGCAAATTTTGATTCTGACTGACACTGACTATTTTGGGAAATATTTAATGGAACTTGAGCATTAAGATGGCATTTTATTGCAGTAATACTGAGGGCCTAAAATCTATCTATCTATCTGTTTTTCAGCAATATTCAGCTAAAAAGTGTGAAATTCACAAAAAAACCCAATTTTTAATGAGAGCTGTCTGAATAAAATATAACATCTTCAATTACTTGTTTTGCCCATTTCACATCTGTAGTTGGGATTGTTATGATGTGTTTAGACATCCGTTATAGATTGCTATTTATTTATTGAACAATTTACAATACAATGCAAAATTTACAAAAACCTCAAGCAATTTATGACAAATGCCTAAATGAAATATAACATCTCCAATTACCGATGTGAAACAGGCAAATTAAGTAAGGCAATGTTAATGGAGATAGACTGCACTTTGCAATATAAATTGCAAATACATTTTATGCTGGTTTAATGTTATTATTTCATAATTTTTAATTTGTAGGACACATTTTTTCTCATTCACCTGAGCAAAGATGTAACTGAAGGATGTAGGAGATGTGAATTCAGATTTTCTGGTGTGAAATTGAAACCTATGCATTAGAGGTGAATTCCCCAGCTGTTAGCTCATTCCAGGAAACTGACTGTAGAGCGCATATTGAGTCTGTGTATACGCCTGAGTTCCTGTTAGACCTCTGAAAATCCCTTAAGGTTTTCATGTTATTTCAACCTTTTCTTAAATGTATGCAGCCTATGATACGCTTGGCCTATCTAAGAAAAATTAACAACACCGCTTTGTTTTCTTTTTATTTTATTATGAAGAATGTCTGTGCATTACAATAGACTCTGGAAAAAACAAACATGTATGATGCAATGGATACATGATGCCCTTTTCTATTCATTCTTATTTTTCATTTTATCAGCTGACCTCAAAGCTTAAAAGAGCAAGAATTTTGTTCAATGATAAAATCAGTAAAGTTGCAAATTTTCAAATAAAATGTCGCTGATGTCACATCCCATCATTACTCCACCAAACAGCACATATTACTTATTAGAGCTGCGTTATGCACTCAACCTCTGACCAGCGAGATCCAAGCAAAGAAATGTAATGCAGGCCTAAGTTTTCTTGTCTTCAGCTTGTCCCTGAAAAGTTACATTGTTGAAATGATCTGGTTCAGAAGATGACTTGAAGGAGGACTTGAAATTAAAGCGCCCGTTATATAATCACAGTTAAAGGGAACTGAACCGTTTTACGCATTCCCCACTGAATCCACCCAGAGCACAGCAAACATCATCTGATTTCTTTTTAAATATTCACTTCAACCACAGTGAGATCAGTACTTAAAACATAGTTTGAAATTCACACAGAATCAATCACAAAAAAAGTAAAGTTCAGTCTGCCGGTAAAGAAAGGCAAAAAACAAGGCAAAAGATTATACTGTAGCTGGTACCGCCATCCTTGGTTTTTTTGTGTTTTTTTTTTTTTCCTGAAATGTACAGGAGCATTTGCTACAAGTAACAACAAACTTATACCTGAAATAGAACTGAAGTCACTTTGTAAGGAATGTGAACTAGAAGTGCTATTAATGCTCACAACTGAATTTAAGACTCAAAGGCTGAAAGTGTACTGCATCACATTTATAGGAAAAGAGATGGAATTTTTTGGGAGGGGCAGGGAATTTTGGTTGGACTATGGGTCTTCACAAATCCCTAAACTATGCCATCAGTTGTTCACAACATCAACAATTTAATGGAATTGCTTTCTTTAAAAGAGGAGAGATTTCAAAAGCGTCTGGCCCATGATTACCGTCCGTTCATTGGTCCGTGATGTGGAGGAACGTTTGCTCCGTTTCAGCCTGATCAGCTGACGTGTGTACGAGGACTGATTGTGCTGGGTGTTGTTTTACTGCAGAGGTCCTCTGGGGCTGCCAGTGTGATAATCTGGGGGCGGAGAGGGGGGGGGGTGGGGCCGGGCTAGATGAGCTCCACGTAATTGGCGGGGAACATTCCGAAATGGCCGTCTGGGCTGAAGCCTCGCCACCAGCCCTCGTCTATCATCTCGATCCCTGTGATGATCTCGTCAGGGTCAAATGAGATCTCTGTGTCATCAGCTGGAAGAAAAGAGTCGTGTTTCATGAGCATCAGCAAAATCGCTGTGTGTTTTTCTCTTTTACATTTTCTCACCATCTATTTTAAAAGGTTGTTTCAGTGTTTTAACCTGGACGCTGGGCCCCATTTTCCCATGTTTTTGTGTAAGAGACTGATGAAAACAACAATTTTAAAAACTGGATCATAGTGAGCAAAGAGCGCTGCAACAGGCAGCAATCTAACCACTTAGGTCGATTTTGCACTGTAAACTTACGTCCACTAAAAGCGCTTCTGGTGGGCTCAGATTGTTATTCCAAGTGTCTGACAACATTATGGAAAAGATGCAGAGGTAAACCTTTTTCTTTAAAGAGTAAGATCCTTTTTGTTGAAACAGTAACAGCCTAAAAATTGCTATCGCCAAACCCTCCAGACTCCATTTAAATAAATGGTCATTTTAATTTAATTTTACAGCCAGCATATTTTCAAATCTAACTGCATGTATTAAGAATTTATTTAAACCAAACCAGAGTTGGTGATTGTTGAAAAAAAAAAACAAGATAATATTTTTTGCTATTTTTATTTTCAGGGTCAAGACAAGATCAAGACAGCTATAACCAAATTTAAGACTAATTTTTGGACTTTTTCTGATTCAATCATTGCAGGTTGGCGTAAAGGTATATGTGTGGTCCTATGCGGAGGTAGGCTTTATGTAGGAATATTATTAGAAAGAGTTAATCTAATCTACAATTTACAAGCAGTTGAGTCTAAGTATAAAGTACAAAAACAGTATTAGGTTCAATGGCTTGGAAAATCAGAAAATGTGAACTTGTAAGTAGAGGCACTCGACTCTTTTTAAAAAGATGGATAAATTAATCAAATTTGATAAAATGTTTGTGGCATTCAAGACCTCACAAATTCAAATTTAAGACTATTAAATAACCTATGAACCAAAACTTATCAAATTGAATTTAAGACATTTCACAGCTTTTAAAGGACCTGCTGACCCCCTGATGTGTGTATTATGATGCTATAATCACTTTTTATTTAATTGGACTCTTGTGGGTTTGGTGAGAGTAATTTGGGGCTGTTTCTGCTTAAACAAAAAGGATCTTACCTTTAAAAAAAGATCTATTTCTGACATAATGCTGCTTTTCAGATATTAAGATGAGTGTATGTGTCAAAAACAACCACTTTCAGTGGACGTACACTGACATTGCTCTAAAACTCCAAAAGCTAGTGTTCTCATTAGTAACTTCGACACAAAAACATGTGAAAATAACTTATCCTTTAAGAAAAACTTTAGGAGCCAATAATTACTCCTCTGCAAACATTACAAACAAGTAACAACTTAAAAGTAACATTGCACTAAATATACTTTTTTGAGTTAACATAATATTTGTGCTGTCCCTTGATTACATTATCATGGTGTAGTAATATATATATAAAAAACTCACCAGCCTGGTAGTCATATAAGGCTCTGGCACAGATGCCTCTGTCTGATGTATCCTCAGCATTCACCTCACAGGAGTTACTCTCCTCCACCTACAATTATTGTTATTTATTAATTTATGTAACAGGAAAAAAAAAAACAGGTCATTGGATTTCCTGCTAAGGCATGTAAATAATCACCTGAGCGGGCTCTTCATAAGCCGTCTCTTGGATGTAGGAGTTGGCAGTTGGTGCCACCTCTGAAAAGACAGATTATTGTCAGTACGACGTGTCTGAGCTGTGCTGTCTGCCGACCAGCAGGTGGCAGCAGCTGATGCTGACAGCACTGTTCGGCTGGAGGGAATAATGTGCTTATGATGAATTACACAAGAATTCTTATAAGAAGCAGATGGGTGGGTTGGAAAGCTGATGCTTAACACTGAGGCTGGTGTTGTGTGAAATGAGCCCCCACCTTCAGACTGCTCCTGAGGGGCCGCCTCCTGCTCATCATACTCACACCTGGACTGTCCATCATCCACATCAGGCTCTTATCACCCAAAAACACAAGCACAGACATGCATGTACACAGGGGAACACACTCACAAGCCCACACAGGCTAGAAACCACCACCAGTCTCAGACATAAGGGGACTGCTGGCACATTTTACATGAAGAGTAACAAAACAATTATCTGGATGTTTCTTAAGAAACAAAAGAGTACACTGAATGGAAGCATGACTCCTGAAGATTATAAGGGATATGAAGATGATCACACAAAGACACGACGATGAGAGATGAAGCATGGAGCTTTTAGTTAAGTATGAAAACTGTCACCCAGCATGTTGTGTGCGCATTCTTTGTGTATGTGTGCGTGTGTGTGTGTGTGTGTGTGTGTGTGTGAGCTCACACCTGTGGCATGGACAGGAGAGGCGGAGCCTGCTGGCACAGGAGAAGCTTGGCGCTGAGGTGAGCTGGCTCGCTCACTTTCATACACTGGCTTAGACAGAAAAGGGCTTTGCAGACGCCCTGAGCAGAGACACACATGGAACCCCCAAGACATGCAAAACAAAAAAAATGGACGAGAGAGAAAACAAAGTGCAGACTGGTTGAGCTGAAGAAGAGAAGACACCATGATGGAGACACAGCGTTAAATATGACTATGAGACAGTCTGATGGAAAGTTAAAGCTCCGAAAAACAGACAGCGTTGGGAGGTGATCTCCTCAAGAAAAATCACCTGTTTGTACCTACCGCTAGCTGAGAGAGCTTTGCAGTAATGCACGAGGGACTGTGACATTTAAAGCAAACAAATTTATATGGAGAAGTCACGGGGTACACAGGGGTGATACCTGGCTGGGGGCTTGCAGGGGCAGCAGAGGGGACGTCTGAATCGCTGGGCGTTATTCCCCTCTCTCTCTGCTTGAACATCTCTCTGGGGTTCACAGCGCGCTGAGAGATGAGAGAAGCTGCCTCCTAGGAAAAAAAAAAGAAGAAGAATACGTACAATAAGCATCAGACAGCCACGGGTTATGAATAATGCAGTGGGAAGTGTTGTTGAGGGGAAACTACAGAAGAGACAGATGTCTGGTATCCGTTAATGATCACAGAGAGAGAGGAGAGATCATGCAGTAAAGACTAGAACAGCAGTGAGTTACGCCGAGCTTCAAATCGTTTGATTAGAAAGACACAAACGCTTGTTTTAATAAAGGCAAGAAGAAAGGATGTTTGGCCAGAAGAGAGCATTTTCAGGAAAGGGGAACTCACATTGGCCTTTTCCACAGATTCACCTCTCCTGACTGCTTTCTTCTGGGCTGCCTGGTTCTCCTCCTGCTCCTCCTGATAATGTCGATATCAATGTTTGCACTGCTGATGTTTGCTACCTTACTGACTTAAAGCACCAGATGGTATATTTGTGAAAACAACTTTGTGTTGCATTTGCTGAAACTGTCACTATACTCTGAAAGAAGTACATAAGGCACAGTGAAAAAAATAATGTCCCTCCTCCTCCTTCCACTGCTTCTGATGGCATTTGCTAGAATCGAACACGGCACACCAAAATTAAGAATCAGAGCTGAGGCGTCTATCGTAGCTGTCAGCTATGTCCAGCAAACTTCCTTTTTTTTTTTTTTTACAACTAAACAGTACAATAAAATATGTTTCTGAAAACATTCCAGGCGAGAAATAGGCAACGCACTAGAAGAATCTTGATTCATATTTATTCAGCGCTGCTTAGTTTGACTGCAGTTTACCAGCAGTGATCGACACAACAGTTGCGTTTAGAGATTCCTCGGCTCTGATTGGTTGTTTTCATTCACACGTGTACAGCCATTAGAAGCAGCACAAGACAGGTGGGCAGGCAGAGAACATGATTTTTTTCAAAGATTATCTGCCTCAATTAGTGCTGTGTGAATCTAGTGACAGTTTCAGCAGATTTGAAAAAGTAATTTACAAGATGTGTGCACCACTAAAACTTGTTAAACCGTCAACATAATTGTAGAAACTTAAAATGAACATTAATTTCACTTAAATCCACATTTGCATTCATGTCAGCATGTGTCCTGTGTGTCTCTGTCAGGTCACCACTCAAATTATAACCCTGTGACACACTCACCCAGCGTGCTCTCTCCTGCTCTTTACTCTCAGCTTCCTGCTGCTGTTGATACTTCCTGTTCAACAAATGACCATTTATTAGACACGAAGAGGAATGTAATTTGAGCCCTTTAAGAGATGCAACTTCAAACTGGTCTGCATGTCCCATCAGCTTCTACCTACTTTTGTTCATCGATTTGAATGGCCCGCTCTTTGTCCCTTTTGTCCCTCTGCAGCGCTTCCTTGGCCTCTCTGTCTTTTATCTCTTTCTCCAGGTTCTGGCGCTTCTCATCTGCCCTGCGTCGCTCCTCCTGCCGACGGTTTTCCTCTTCTTTCTAAAGTCGAACAAGCCAACAAGGTCAGCGATGGGTTTGATATTTTGCAAATACTACCTTCATAAAAAAAAAAAATAAAAAAAAAAAAAAGCTTCATTTCATAACAGTTGAACTGCAATGAGCGCCACTTTCTGGGTGCATCTGTGACAGGTATAGTGAGGAGCCAAAATTGCACACGAAGGACAAAGTTACAACAACGTTTTGGCTGACTACAGTTTAAACTGCCTGCCTTGTATTTTTGTATATTCTTTTAAGAGAAACAGAAATATGTATAAAATGTCTCGAAACTGCAAACTCTTGCAATATTTTGGAGAGTTTATGCAATTTCAATGAGCCAATGATACATAACATCCCACCAAAAATAACAAAAATTGTTGGGATTTATTTTTAAGCGATACTAAAGGTTGTCATGACGCCGTCTGACAGTTGAAGTTGAAGTTAGCAGTGAAAGTTCAGGACTGTACCTCTGCCTGAGCCCAGAAGTTGTCTTTGTTGGTCTTTCTGATTTCAGACATGGCGTTGGTCTTCTGGTACACTGAGCCCTACATGAGGGAAAAGACAAATATTGCATATTTATAATATAAATAGAAACCAAGAAATAGAATGACAATAGAACTGACATTAACCTCTTTGCTGTGGTCATTTCACAAGCTCAAAAGAACATTTTTTTCTTAGTTTTTATGGTGACAAGACACGTTGGTGGGGCCTTAAGTGTGTCACACTCCAAGTTTGAGATACTAATTAATAGAATTCGATAATTTACCAATATATAGCCAATAATTTACCGAATGTATTAAGCAACTAAGATGCAAGTAAATCAGCAATCCTTAATTCCTCTCTTACAGACAGGCTACAGAAATAGTGCACAAAAGATGCCTCTCCACGGTTTGTAATACTGCTACTACTCTGAAGTGAGTATGTAACATTCCACAAGTTGGTTTGTTTATACGTTAATATGGAATTTAGGCCGGTATAAATGCTGAAATGGCATTGGTGTATGTAAAAAAAGCTGCTCTTCAGACCATCGACTTCAGAAATTCAAATTAGGAATGGCTACTCTCATTCTTTTTCTATAGTGTAAACATGTTGCATAAGGAAAAAAACCCAGAGGACTATATAACAACAGTTTGCTAGCATCATTTACCTAACCCATCTCTTTTCTCTGTTACTACTTGCTATTCAGTCATTGTTTCTTAAATGGATACAAATTAAAACATTTATCTCCTCTCTAACTGACGCCACACCAGACATTTGTTATAATGTGCCTGATTTATATACCATGTGTTGTTTTGATCTTTTAACAAATATTAGATATAAACTAATAGTGGCTTTGGCTCATAAAGGGAGCATAACAGATTATATTCAGTGTATTTATGCCTTTCTTGCAGGGGTGCATTTTCTACCTTTTAAGAGTTTGTTTGAAAAATAGTTTTCAGTGGTAGAGTTGGCTTAGTGTGAATGGAAGACCAGAACAAAGAGGATAAAACAAACACCCAGCTCAAATGTATCCACGTTTTGAGATAAAGGAGCTCAGTTAAGATCTGGTGCTCTGCTTATCTTTCTAGCATGAAACGTAAGCAAACAGGAGGGCACAAGGCAGGAACTGCATGCGCTGCATACCACAGGACCCTGAGGACCGCTGTCCTGGAAGCGGCTGGAAGCTTCTTTGTGGAAGCTGTAGTTGGCTCCCGACGCTTTGGCCACTTTTTGCATGATCACCTCTGGTTCCACGTCCTCCTCTGCTCTGGCGTTTATTGTGACATGGGCCCCCTGAAAAGGCATGAAATAAAAAGTTCATTTTAATGTTCACACAAATATAAAATAATCTAGAGTTTGTATCTTGCTTTATGCAAGCACCACCCAGCGGTCTGTTTACATGCACTGTTTGCTGGTATGATATAAATGATACTGACACCACTCCAGCAAAGCTGTTTGTGTTCTTCAAACTATGTCTGTAGCACGCTGTATAGTATTTTCTTTATTTTATTTTAAGTCCTGCTCAGAGCCAACATTAACATGCAATTTAGTACACAAATAATCTCCTCTGTAAACATAAACAGACTGAAGCAGAAATTCAAAGGCATATTTAAACTGCACTCAAAAATGAGTGCTGTGTTACCTTAAGAAAATTGGCCATGGCACTGACATGATTTGCACATAGTCCTTTCCTGGCGTCCTTCACTCCCTCTCCAGTCTGAAACACAAAGGTTTACCCTAAAAGTTCAAGGACGGCCACTTCAAAGAAGAGAAACAAATGTACAATAGCTAAGTGTAGCACAAACCCAGTTGATGAGGACATATTTAGGCAGACCAGAGTTTGGATCCTGGACCCGACAGAAAGCATACATCACTTTTCCACTGTTAAGTTCTTCAACCAACTCCTCCAGTCCTCCATCTGAAGCATAAACATTGTGGAATTTCAAATGGTTACTGTGGTTGGTTGTGTAACTGTGGACATTTTTTTCTGTTACAAATGATGGGGTGAGAAAGCAGAGGCAAGCACTCCTTTTGTGCTGATATTCCAGTCCTGTAGCTGCATGCTGACAATGAAATTCCTGCACACATTTGATAATATCGTGTTGAGATCATAAAAACGTGATAATATCCACTCGGTTACTTACCCCCCTTTTCTGCCAGGCGGATATCATTACTGTTTCCCTCGTAGGTGAACAAGGCCCTGTGGAAAACACAGGATTTAGGATATTAAAATACCATTTGAACAGATCACACTGACACAGAAGAGAGCTTGTTCCAGAGGCTGATGTGCACCATCTCACACTGAACTTAACAATAGATGTTATGTAAACTGATTTTATGCAACTTTCAGCTTTCAGACTGATTCCTACGAGATACATTTCACACATGTAAGGTACTGTAAATACAACAGTGCTTCAGTTTAACTCCATTTTAAATCAGCCATGTCAGTAACTTTTACAAGCTGCGTGCCCCTGCAGCAGTAAGGATTTCACTGACTTCTCCTTGATACTAAATGCCCAATAAAAATAATTTAGGATTAGCACCCCTACACAAACTAAATCCCTCGTTAATACTGGCACAAGTCCCATCTCCTCTTTGTCAAGTCATGACTTCTGCTCTTGAAGTACACAAACAGTCTGTCTTCTTCATGTTTGGGCAGGCCAAACAGTCTTTTTGGGTTATATATGGGTGTTTAATTATTTTTTATAGGCATTGAATAGTAAAAAAAAAAAAAACGGATAATGATATTAATGACAAGATTATGCTGACACACACTAAGCAGAGTGGCTCCGAATGTGTCAGGTTTAGGTTAATTAGATGGTGTTGGTGATGTTGTTTTAGTCTATAAATTATTTTATGGCCATTGTGTAGCCTCTAATTGTTATATTACTGTATTCAACATTGCTGCAGGGTTTTCAACACATTCATTTATTTGTGGCAGCCCACCACAGCTAAAATATTTGGCACCACAAATAGATTTTATGTTTTTGGAGCTGGACTGTTTGGTAGGAGCACTGTTGACATATATATATATATATATATATATATATATATATATATATAATTATTTGGTTCTGCATTTCATCTCTCGAAGCGCAAAACATACTCTGGGCACAGCCGGAGCAGCAGACCCTCAGGGGCATTGAAAGTGAAACTTAACCATTCTTTTCTGCTGGATCTGAAAGTCTGTGTTCACTCAGAGCTGCTCCGCTAATCCATCAGTCATATTTGATCAGCTCTGAATGGATCGACTGAATGCTGTGATAATAAATAGTATATAAGGACAGTTGGATGTGAGCTGATTTGACTGATCGGGACATTTTCTTATGCAAAAATGATTTGATTGTTATATCTGCTGGTTTGATGCTTTTCTTTGTTGTAAATGAGACTAAATAGAATATCTTTGGGTTCTGGACAGTTGGTTGGACATCTAAAGACATCAGCTTGGACTCTAGGAAATTATGCTGAGGCTTTTTTTTTCTTATAGGTTATAATCAAAACAACTATTCCAGCAAGAAAATAGTCTGCAGATGAATCGATAATGAATAATTGTTAGTTGCAGTCCTAATCTATTGGCTCAAATAGAGGACTTAACCATGACTGTAAGTGATGTGCAACACCCTAGAGTCCTGTTGAATTCAAAATGATGGATGCGCTTATGATTTTGCCATCAGTGCTGAACAGACAAATCATGATTTGCCTGCTTTTATGCTTAAATACTTAACTTGTAGGATGTGCTTGCATTATTGTCGTGAATCCATGTGAGTACATATTACAATAACAAATCTCTTCTTATTTTACAGTTCCAAAAAACAAAAAAAAACATTTGCACAAAGGCTCATAGTCATGATCAGTGGTCAGTGGTCATAAAGGCATTTGCTTCTGATCAGTGCAGTGCATACTTTCAGAGCTACGAAAGTGGAACTGATGACTGATTGTTTCCTTATTCTCTACAACATGTTTACTTGATCCTGTCATCATCAGTTCAGAAATTCTACAGTAAAAGCAAGTTATGGTGCTACAAGGCTGTGGCTGAGCGAGAGACACATTCAGATTGAATATGGGGCCAGCAGGACTCCCTGGACAATTGCTCCTTGGGATTAATTAAATCAGGTCACCATTAAATACTTCAGCAGTCATCAACAGGTTTCATTTTAATCCCAGGACAAACAGAGACACTTCCGTAACGCACAGAGGAAGTTCCTGACTTTGACTTTCACATATTGGCCATATTAAGGCTAACTTCTGATATCTTACCAGGAAGTGGGTGAGGCAGCCATCATATCAACCCATTAACTAAATTTCGCGACCCACATTCTTATCTAAAAATTTAAATAAAATGCAGGCAAAGTCTATAAATTAAAGCGAAGTGTTAAACCTGTTGGTTGATCAGTGCATACGGCTTATTATTAGTGTTACTAGCCATTCAGTTAGCTCATCTTTTACATCGAACAGGCATGCATGTAAGAAAGCTAAACTCACATATAAGCAAAAATGGCTTTAGCTAACGTTATCATTCAGTTTAATGGATATGAGGTCTGCGCTTGTTAACAAAGTAACATTAAGTCCCATGTTAAGTTTATCTAACGTTAGGTTACCATTAACTTGACGACTGGCTCAGTGCTAGCCAACACTGAAGCTAACGCAGTGCCTCCTCTATTGCGCTATTACCGTTTTTAAAATGTTGCTCCTTACCAGTTGGTGTTGGACTTTTCATCTACCACTTCTTTAAACGCAGCTGTTAATGCAGGGCCATTTTTGCTTAGGTTAACTGCCATCGTTATACTGAGTACAGCTAGCCAGCTAGCTCTCCGGGATGCGCCCTTCCTATTGGGAGGAGTGGCGATGATGCTGACTTTCAGCTGTGCAGGAAGCTAGTTTAGCTACTGGCTACATCTTAGCCACGGCATCCTGCATATGTTTAACCGTGACACCCCGAAAGCGCGGAGCTAGTTTGCGTATTTACGTTATTCTAAACTTGACTTGTGAACCTGTCAGATCACATCTCCAAACTATTCACGAAGAAGCACTTTATTATCATTTTAGGAAAATGAAATCGCACTAAGATCGCTCTGCACAAATATTGTGTTGTCCGCACCGCACAAACCTCGCATGACATGTTGTTGAATCAAACGCACCCCTAGGAGCGTAGCGTTTACAGGTATACGGTGGCTCTATAAAGAACAACTTTTTGTTACTTTTATTTACTTTACATGGAAATAAAGTTATATACACTTCCTTGAACTCCTCTGCTTATTTAGAATAAAACTTTTGGTTATTTAGGAACTGTTCGTTATTTATGAGAGGGGAGGGGGTTGTGTTAAGGGGGGTGTCGTCATATAGGCCTACTTTTCTACAGGAAGGACTTTGTCTTTGTGGAGGGTCATACAACTTTAAATGTCAGTATTTATATTTATTTCAGCACCGACTGTTTTAAAAAAAATCCCTTTGGATTTGGAAGACATGTTTTATTAAGAAATTGCCAAAATTACACCATTGATCATGGCCACAAACTGAACCTGAACTGAACACATTTCTTTGGTCATTGCAGCTAACATTAGCCTGTACACACAGTGCTTAACTGTGGGCCTCGGCTAACTTGCTAGTCACCCTTTTGAGATGCTTTTGCTACTTTGCTAAGATAAACACTGCTAGCTGTGTGGTATCAGTAAGATGAGCTGAACAACTAAACTGTAAAAAATCAAACTGCGCTAACAATATGCAGCATCTGCATATTGACAAAGGTTTAAACATGTACATATTTTGTTTTTCAGTTTATCAGCTAACTGGCTCGCTCAAGCAGGACACCCAAACATCAAAGGTAAGCTTTTAAAGTCTAACAACTAATTTATGGTGGAGGGAGAGTTGTACATTTTTCACCTGTCATTTGGGAAGGCTCAAGGAAACATGTTTACAACTTAGAGGAGGTTTAAAAAAAGATATAAATAAACAATGATAGTTAAATCACATCCCAGCCCTCTGTTAAATAACAAAAATAGTCCCTTAGTAGTTTAACACTCTAAAACCTTGAACATAATTTTTCTTGTGCTGCATTTAGACACCTTTTAATATACATTTAAAGAAAAATGTTGACCTCTTCTAAGAAACATGGCTAAAAAGGCAATGGATAGCTTTGCAAGAGATGTCCCAAGAAATTAGGAAAAGAAAAATTAGTTACAAAAAGGGAGAGAAAAGTAGTAATAGATAACAAAAAAGAAAAAAATATCGAGAAATCATATTTATTAACTATTTTATCTTAATATTTTTTTCATTTATTTTTTTTAACCTGTTTGTTTTTCTTTTTGCATTTTCATTTTCTGCTAGATTTCAGGCTATTTTCTGGTATCCTGTAACCTGTAACTTCTTCCAGTGTTTTTTTTTTTTTTAAAGCAATGAAGCCAATATGCTCAAGGTTTCAAAGAGTTAATGTCATCAATGCACAGCTAGCTCTGTCTCAGTCTGCTGCTGGTTATTACTACATCACGGAAACACACAAAAATGACTGCAGACAATGGTAAACCAAGATGATCTTTATTCATATGTTATGACAAGGTCAATAGTTATCTTGTGTAGGCTATGTGAGGACAAGTGGATGTTCATGGTGGCATTTCAAGCACACATATTCCAATTTTTTTTTAAGATGCATGAAGGCTGGTCCTGCATTTGGAGAAAGCCAGGCTGAAATTTTCAACAAAAATATTGGTACTGTTCAAGCAGGTTTCCATTATCTACTGATGAAATGAATCACCCATTTGGGGAATACAGCCCTGATAGCAAATTTACAGTTTATGACAAATTAATGTTCTCTCTATATATACAAAATGACGGTTAAGGCTAAAATTTTTAGTCGGAGGTGTTAGGCGGATGAATTGTAACGAAATCCCTGATATCTGGCAAATGGCTGTGAGAAGGTTCTCCAGAGTGCAAAGCATGCCAAGCTGCCTATATAAACTCTATTGAGCACACTGGACAAAGGAGGTCAATGTCGCACCACTCACATGATGAATCGAGGCTGCATTCAATCGTACAGTTGGAAGATACTCTGCTTTCAAATAAATAAATAGCCAGATGAACAAACAACAATGCACACACAATTTGAACTAGTACTATTACACACAAGTCATTTTCAATTGTGGTCTGGCGGCAGAAGGAGTTTCACTGAATTTTGAGGATATATTTTCAAATCCTTTTAGTGTATACTGTGTTTCAGGAGAACTGGTTTTGACAATTTTCTCTACAGCAGCTAACACGTAAATCTATATTTGGCGCCTAAACCATGGTGTTAATTCTACAATCAAAGCCTCTACATGTTCATGCTTTAGTATGGACCTTTGTGGATGAATGCACCCAATAATGCCCTCAAAAGCAAAATTCTTTCCCCTTTCAAACACCAAATACTTCCCTTTATATTGGCAGCATCAGCACATTATGAGCCATGTCTAACAAAACAAAACAAAAAACAATTATAGCATTTCTTACCTACTTTATCCAACAGTTACAATGGATTATATTAAAACCAATATTACATCATGACACATCACAATCTTGTTCAGTTCCGGTGACATGAATGGAAAGAAAAACCAAAACACCTATTACTAGAGCTTTCAAAGATACAAAAGGTCACAAACGCATCACCTAGACAAACCTTTTTACTGTCAGTCTGGATTATTAATCCCAAAACAAAACCTTTGCAGAACCGAGTAATAACACAAACAAAAGCTGACATACTTCACATCACTTGATATTTAAAGCAGCTCAAATCGTCATGGCAGCTATGTTTACTTACCTCAAGTAACAAGATGCACATGACTTGAAATGACTAGATTCAGAAAAATGTCAAGTCTGTTTGATTTCCCATTTTGAGAACAAGTGACACTAACAAGGCCTTTTCATTTTAGAAAAACAGTAGCAAGTACATGTTTAACAGCATCATTTTAAAAGCTGTTCACATCCAAGTGTTGCTCAAAAATAAATGGAGACGTTAATGAAAAGAACTCGAGAGGAATAATGAAACAGATAAACCTCTCTGTGACATGATGACAGTACTTATGTGACAGCATATTTTTGTGCAACACAGACCGTCAGTGCCTGTATGCATGAAGAACCTCAGGAGTGATCGGTCTTTGATCATTTTGCCTCTTTAGGAAGCATTTTCTTTTAAATGAACAAACCAGTGAACTGTTTTAGAAGCCTGATGATATGGGACCTGGTCATTTTTCTCACCATGGGTCACTGCAGGTAAAAGGCTGATGATTTGGTTAGATACCTGAGTAACTGTACTGAGGAGGTGGCACACAGCTCAGCTATATGCCAAAGAGTAGCTGTGTTCACAGCTATACAACAAGTCAAACAACAGTAGTATTTTGTGCACTATGGACACCAGCCATGGGTGGTAACTTCTACTGGATATAGGGGCAATGACAGCATGTGTGAGAAAAATGGAAGTTGACATTCTCCCCATGGAGCTCCACAACAATGGGGCAAGGGCCAGCTAGCTCTTAACAGCAGCTCTCCAGTGTCCTCAAAATCACGAAATACGGTTGCAATTTAAAAATGCAGTGGGTGATAAGAGATCAATCCTTCTTTGCATCTTTCACATTGTTTCGGGGTGGAGACAGTATGTGCCAACAGATCAGCTGCTGGTAATGGCACCGCACCATTTCGTGTTGAACAGGGAAGATTCTGCCTCAATTGCACATATACCGAAAATAATAACACAGAAAGGCCACTAAATACATGGAAATACAGTAATAACAAGACATCCAGTGGGACACAGACAGTACCTCTGAAATGAAGGGAGAGCTGATCTCCTAAATAAATCAACCATTTCGCTTTTTGAGTAGCACAACAATATGAGTCATTGACGGTTAAAATGATACGTATGAATAGCAACAATGACGGTGATAATCACGATAGCAGGAGTAACAGTTTAAAGTCTGAGTGTGGCGGTATGGACTGTGAAGAGTTTCCGGTATTCCATATGGGAGTGCTTTAAGGAGCCCATCGGATCCTGCTCAGCAGATCCATACAAGTCATGAAGGACAGCACATGGTAGCAGCTCAGCACATGGAAAGCCAGGTGGCACTGTACCTCATTGTATCGCTTCCTGCTCCAAAAGATGGGCTGTTGTCTAGTTTTTTTTTCTCCCCCTCTGTTGCTCATTTGCCTCAAGTTACAAATCAAAGGTGTTTCTTTTGTTCTCATTTGTATTTCGATCTCCCTGGCATTCTCACATTGCATACTTCTGTGTCCATTCTCTTGCTGATTTGTTGTACCTGTAAAACAAAAAGGGTTTCAGGAGAACTTTAATAACTTAATCTCAAAAAAATAACGAGTCAGTATGACAGTGAGCAAAGTTGAGAGGTGCGGTAAATCTCATTAAAATTTTACACTCACTTTTCCCTGTCAGCCTTGTATGTATGGGCAATCTCTGGTACCAGTGGGTCGTCCGGGTTTGGATCACAAAGCAGAGAGCAGATAGACAATAATACTGTGGAAGAGTGAATGGGATAGTAATTAGATTACATTAACAGAGAGGCAGTGTGAAAATGAGAGGGGAATTATTGGCTATGGCCCTGACAGGCCTGCTTCTAACACCTGCACATCCAGGTGTGATTTTGACATTTTTAGATAATCACCACAGAAGGGCCAGGTGATAATTATTGATAATTTTCACATATATATAATAATGATACTGAGAATATCAATATAGCTGCAACCTTCACGACAACACGACAAAAAAAAAACTGCAGTTCCTCAAATTGCCATTTCAGGCAATGCACACCCATGTTAAAATGGCAACTTTACAACACAAATTAACATGTTAACAGCCTGATGTAAAAAAAAAAATGTTATGGTCTCTGTATCGTAAGTCCGTGTTCATGAAAATTGAACAAAAAAGGTAATTAATGCTTAAAGTTACACATACTTAAGGGCATTGCCACTTTGCGTGGAAGGAAGGTGCCATATGTTGACTAGTTGCTACAGTGGCTACAGTTGTGTTTAGGTAATGTAAACATGGTGTAACCCCAGACTCACAGAGTATAGATGTAGCTGTAGCTGCCATTATTTCACTGTGTTTTCAGTTCATGAAAGTTAATTGTAACGTTTTGGTCCCCTAAAAATGCTCGTTCAGCATTGAGCAGGACCCTCAAAGGAGTCGGATGTTCAGTTTTTCCAATCAGCACAATTTCTTTTAATGGTTTTAAGCCTGTTTCTTGCGAGCAAAAAGTAACCTTAGCATCATCACAGTTTAGAATAACTGAAAATGTACCATGCTAATCAAGCTAGCAGCTAGTGTTAAAGTTGGGTCCACTGGGTCCCCTCTGGCTCGAAAAAAAAGAAGGTGGTGCCAGACAAAAAGCCAAACTCAAGGCTTCAAAACAGCAGTGCACAATCCAATGGGGGACATTGTGGTGGCTACGTCAGTTTTTTTCTACAGTTTGTGCCTCAAGAATAGTATTGTTAGTGTCACATATTTACAGGCACTGATTAATTCAGTCTGTTACTGTTATTTTTATGTATCCTCTTCAAAAAAACACTATTACATTTAAAAGTATTTCAGAAATTCCCTTAATACAGGATTCCATTTGCTCAGACTTGACGTCTCTTTTTATGTTTAAACATGACATTAAATGTCATGGACCTGATTTGACATTTGACAATCAGTCTCAACATTTTGACTCAAGACTCACAGTTGAAGACTAACAAAAGCCTGGAAAAAGCTGCATTGGGGAACAGGTCGATATCACTCTTTTGTATGATACAAACATGCTATGCCAGCTGTGAATGGAAAGAGCAGAATTCTGAAAACTGTACAATGTACCTGAAAGTAAGTGGATGTTGCAATGTGGCGAGATATTAATTATTTTTTTACATATAGTGGGGTATTTCACTGGGGGATTCCACTATACACCACCTGAAGGCACACAAGAGTTCTCACCTTCAGTCAGAGTGTATCTGTAAGGTCACTGAGATTGTGTCACATAGTGATCCAAAAGGTCGCATCACATTTAACAGTGAAAGTGTCAGAGCCATAGCTCTGTGTATATAACAATCACCACTTTTAATAAATGAAAATGTCCACACACTAGTATGAACAATGCATTATCACTTACCTTTTGATACTGTAAGTGCAGGTGACCATTGCGATCTCAGTATATCCAGGCAAATACTTCCATTGCTGTTGATATTAGGGTGGTATATTTTTGTGGTGAATGCAACCTATTAGAAAACAGGAAAATATGATGTTATTTTCCAGTAAAGCCAATTAGATATTGCAGTAAAATCAATGAATGACAAGTGAGTTGAAACATTTGCCACATAATGTTACCCTTACTCACTTTGGGTGGTTTGAAGGGGTAGTCTGTCGGGAAGTGAATAGTGAGGAAAAACACTCCGCTCTGATATGGGCTGTCACTCTATTGAAATAAAAATAGAAACAAGATAAGTCGACAGCATTTTAATTGCTTTTGTATCATATTTCAACTTGGTTATGATACAGCCTGACTTACCGGACCCATTATTGTTGCCTGCCAATGAAACACTGGGGGAAAAAAAGCATAAAAGATTAATAACATCTATACGTTCAGATGCAAACTCTGCATGCACAATGACATTCTCTGCTAATGTATCTTAAAAGCCAATTTATACAAAGCAGTAATGCATTTTTAGTTTCAGGCAAACACTGATGCAGCAATTTCCTAACTACTTACAATCATCTCCAACTGGTCCAGCAGAGCACTGAGCTGGTGGGTCCCTTTGTAGGTCTGAAAGCTCCTAAAGGAAAGACAATCACATAATGAAACAGCCTGAAATGTACAGGTCAGGTGCAGTTTTGTGACACCTGTGGTCTGTGGTTTATGTTTATTTATATCGTATACGTGTGAGGACACAAGAAAACACACTGATGCTTAAGCCTATTTAGAGCAATGCACTATATAGTAAAGTATAAGAAAATAGTTTTGCTTGTAAACAAAGACCAGCCTCTTTGAAACATCCCTTGGGCTTAATCCATGTAATATCTGGCTTTATGTCAAGTGGGCTAAGTTAACCTTTTTTTTGGGTTCAACCCCAAAGTTGAAGCAGGCTATAATTAAAGTCTTTTCAGTTGCAGCCATGTTCTCTGTACAGTATTGCACCATTGCGGCTGACATGCAAATACAGGTTTTAGGACATTTGACTTGATGAATATTTTAGTCAGCAGTTCAGTTTCCACCATAGATGCTGACTAGAAAGATTACAAAACTCAACAGAAAGCAACAAAAATGTTACGTGCAGTCTGTTCATTATATCGATGATGATTGTAGATGATTCCCACACATTTTTGTGGAAAAATTTAAAAGCTTTCAAAGACTTTTCCAGGAACCAAAATAACTTTTCCCACTACTTGCCTGCCTGGCGATTTACAAACATGCCAGATTCACATTGTTTTCAAACATAATTCCACCTAGCTGGACAACATGAAGGGAGAACAGAAATTATTATATATATATATATATATATATATAATTTTTTTTTTAATTTAGGGAAAAATGTCCAGAAATCTATCTACACACACACAAACAATGTTGCAGATTTACTATTATTATTTTCAAGCAAATTTCCAGGTAATTTCCTGTTTTAAAAATGTGTAATTTTCTTCCCATCTTGAAAGAAATCAAGCCAATTTGCTCAGGTTTCAAATGGTTAATAATCAAATAACGTCTCCAAAGCTTCCAATGATTTTACTTATTTCGTGACTTTTCCGGGCCTAGAAAACATTATTGTGAAATTCCCTGACTTTTCCTGTTTTCTATGACCGTGGGAACCTTGCAAACGCAATTTCCGACTGCTCATGAAACCGCAACGAGCAGGGACAGAAAAACAACAGATGGTTAAATAGAAATTATCTCGTTATTTAACATCTCCTGAAAGGAAACCTATCTATTCTGTTATATAAATACACACCGTGGCCTGCTCCAGTGCCCCATTTGCCATTCCATATATGGCAACACTGACACTAGGGTTCAATTTTGGCAACAAGCAAGCAGCTGTCATTCAGCGACTAAACACATCAGCCGCCACACTCTTAATGACAAACCACAAGGATAAAGACAACTGTCAAGCTGTGGAGATAAAAGCAAATCCTGCACACGTCAATAAATTAAACTATACATCAAAACACGTAGTAATGTTAGCTTGCTGCTAGCCTAGCGCTGCACTGCGAAATAACTTGTTTGGTTTAAAAGTTAACGCTAGCCACCTTTGCTAAGTACCGATAAGGTTTTACGTGTCACGACGAAAAAATAAAACACAAACAAAACGTAGCTGTCAAAACAAGGGGGCTGTTGTAGCTGTTATCGATTAGAAACAAACGGATACTGTAGCAATGCACCAACAGGGCCATCAGTGGTTAGCTCGTCTTTGTCTGTGAATTACTTTAAAAAGCAGCACAAAAACAAGCACCTAATGCTACGGAACTAATAAATGACAAATACAAACTCTTATAATCTTCACAGAAGGTCCCACATTCAAAAAACTATCTACTGCAATGTATGATTAGCTCGTAAAAAATATACACTCACCTTCTGAATTCTTTTCAACGCCATTGCATCAATGGCTATGCTATGTAGCCTGTCAGCTAACAGTTAGCACTTCACACATAAAATTTGGCTTCTGTGGCCGCGTACTTCTAAATCTATCTTAACGTATAGTCAGGAAATCGCGTATGGCATAAAGCAGGCTCGGGGCTTTTGATTTGTAGTTAAATCTAAGCGTCAAATGTGTCAAATCTTGATCTCTCTGTCGCTTGCAGTTGAAACTGGACAACGAGATATTTTGCTGTCTCTCGGTTTGCTGTCTCTTGGTGCCTGGCAAACGTTTTTTAAAATATCGCGAGACTTTCTTGCAAATCGTGAATTGACCATTTTGCATACAACTTCCATGGCTGTAGTCATATTTTTTTTAATTCTCTCTTTTTTATTTTATTTTTTTGTTAGTTTTGACACAAATCACAACTCGACATCATATCACTTTTTATTATTATGCACGCTAATGAAAACGATTATTTTACAAAACAACTGCACGAGGCCAGCTACTTTTTTATAAAAATTACATTCTATTACTAATTCTATGAACCAGTGCAATTATCATCTATATCATACACTAAAAATAACTGAATTAAACCTAAAAAATGGACCTAGTTTGGGTCAATACTACTTGATTTTACAGAGAATTAAAGGGCTGTACAATGACCTGTCATGAACATCTTGTAATTTATAAAAAAATATATGCATTCAAGGGACAAATAGTCAAATATTATTTACGAATTGTAACATATACTGAAATGTGTGCTTAAAAAGATCTACAACCATAACCATATTTTATTTTGGGTATATGATTTTCACACTAATATAAAAAATAAGCACTAAAAGTAGGTCAAAACATACCATTGTCTTAGGTACTGGCTAAAATGACCCTTGTGTTGTGTTTGTCTGATATTGACCCAGTAGTTTTTAGTGTGCATCAAGTTCATCTCACAAATACTAGATAGGAATGCAGTGTTGTCACAACAGTGTAATACATGGGCTTTAACGCAGCCTGACTTCAACACAATAACTGAGCCCAGGTGTCCACAAGATGTCACTATTTGAAAAGAGCAAAACACACACAGGAAAGACATGGCCAGAAAAGATTATGTACAGCTTTGACCGGAAAACGGTTTTACAAGATCTACAGTGTCATGTATCAAACAAAATATTGCATTCTCTCTTCAAACAAATTAATTTGAAGTTTTTTCCATTACATTTGCTTAAATGTTAAAGTGCATGACAATGGAGCAGCAAAGTACAATGAGACCAGACACGTGTATTATTTACGCATACATAAGAATAAAGAAAAAGACTATAGAATTGTTCATTCAATACCCAATCATTGTAAAGGCATATTCATCTGAGTCAGCTGCATGCTCTGGTTTCTGCGCAGCCTTGTCTCGAAAGGCCTCATGAGCTTCCCTTTATATGTCTTAAACAAGAGTGAAAAAAGAGCTCTCATTATTTTAGTGAGTGTGTATGAATGGGTCGCAGTGTTCATTCTTCTTAAATGGCTGATTCAGTGTCAGGTTGAGGATCCTATCGTCAATGTGACACTGAGAGGGACCATTTTCCTTTGGAAAGCTGAAGATTCCTTTAGATAATATCTTATTGTTTGCTCATCTCTGTGCTCTCAATGACCTGCCTGTCCTCAGGGCCTGCCTGTAATCAGATTCAGAGGTAGCAGTTTGGGTCTTGTGCAGCAGGGGCCTTGTGTTCTGAGTTTGTCTACTTGGAGAGGCCATTTATCAGCATGAGGTTTTCAGACACGGTCAAGCCCACACTTTGTTGGCTTGAAGCCTCGGTTCACAAAGCCTCCCACAGTCACCCTACTGTAGCTTCCTCTGAAATTTCAAATCGCATTGGTTTTTCTTGCTACTGTGTGCTTCAACCCTTTGCAACCTCAGCAAATTGGTTTGATTTCTTTCAAAAACATGGGGAGAAGGGAACAAACAACTTAACAACTCACAGCCCAAAAATAGCAAGTAATTTGTTAAAAGTTTTTTTTTTTTTAAAAAGAAAAGAAAATTACCCAAAAAAAGTGAAAAAAAACCCCAAAACAAAACAAAAAAATCCCAACAACATACAAACAAGAAAATGGAAAATAAGTGCAGAAAATTTAAATATATACTGTATATATTTATATATCTATACTTTTTTTCTGCGACATTTTTAAATATTTAATTAGAATGATTATAAATATATTTTTCTAAACATTTGTCCCTAGTTTTTGATTGTTTTCTAACAATTTTGCCCACTTTTGAAAAACTAATTTTCAGGTCAGTTTTCTTCCTCACCTTTTACTAAAAAAATTGTGGGACATTTCCTGCCAAGTTTCTCACTGCCTTATGTTTTTGAAAGAATTTAAAGCAATTTGCTCAGGTTACAAAGGGTTACATAGCTTGTTAGAGGCGTCTAAACGCAGCACAAGAAGAACTGATGCTGAACCAGGTCTTAAAGGGTTATAAAAAATGGTTTCCAACTAGTCCAGCCATGGGGTCCAGATTTCCCCATAGCCATTAGTTCAAGGTCTGGATCTAAAAGAAATGACCACATATTTATTTGACAAAATGTAAACAACTCATGCACAAAATGAAATTAAACACATTTCAAGACAAATGTGCAATTAGTTAAAAGTGCATATTTTTGTTTAAAGCCTAGTGACACTGCAAAGGCACAGCAGGCCAAATGATACCAAGAACAGGGCAATAAAATAGTTTCTGTGTTCAGAAAACAAACAAAAAAAACCCCAAACAAACAAAAAGAAAACCTCACTCTACATCATGAAGCCTCACTTTACAATGTCTGTGCTGAAAATTCACTGTACTGTACACAATGTTTGTTTTTCACAAACTTGTGATGGTCTCGAGTCACTTGCATCCATTCAGAATAGACCTCCGACCCACTTTTGGACGCACCAGTTGGGAACCACTGCTTTAAACCTACAGGGTTTGTGGTGGACAAATAGAAAGCCCTTCACTTACAGCATGATGCTACCTTGTAAACGTTCAAAGCAATAAGCAAGAGCGGCTTTCATAAGGCAACATATCACTGACCTGTATGGGGAATTTCCCACCTATAAGCAGAAGTTGAGTTTTTAGTTACAGGCCTGGTGCCCCAAGTTCCAAATTGATGTATGAGCCAAGGTGTGAGTGTGTCAGAACTGGGATGATATGGGTGGGGGTAGGAGCTTACTTGACCCGTCTCATGAGGAATATAGCCTATAGTGCTGTTATTTGAAACCACAGACTCAACAGACTCCAGTGATCTGTCTTTTTGGTCACATGAATCATCATTAGAAGAAGTTCCATTGTATAACAGAAAGCTTTCCACTTATTGTGGCAATTATCCTAAAGCTGCGTCTGAGCTTAAGTATATTCCTCTCGACGACACTTTTCCCATGGTTGCCATGACAAAGCGCATATGCTTGCTGTCATTTTCGAAAATTAACTTAAATGGATCTTGCTAATGTCTGAATTATCCAATAAAAGCACAGCCAATTAATGCTGAGCACAAGCTGGGCTCTCAGTCCCCAGAGGTGTTCTACCTTCGGTCAGTGTATTAGCTTTCTGAGGGCTCTCCTATGGAACAAAGATCCATTGTTCCCACATACTAAGAGATATTTGTTCACTCCTTGTATCAATGGTCTTGATTTGATTATACACTCAGGCAATATGTGCAAGCAGTGCTCATGTTTGCAGTGAAGTCAGCACTCTGCACAATCAAATAATTCTTGAGCTAAGCAACTGGAAAAAAGGGTCATTATGTGTGGAGCAATCAGTGTTTCATGGCTCATTTCCTTAGCTGTGATTTGATTTTGCTTGTCAGTGTTAAGGTGGCCTTTGACCCAGAAAATCTCAGAATTATTCCTCAAATCTTCCTTTCGTTTTTGTGGATATCAGTGTTAGTGAGGTTTTCAGCACGGATCAATAACTAAAAGGGCTTTCTTCAGAGATCCCTTGTCTTCTCCTTGTGTTTCTGACATTAGAAACACGCTGGTACACGACTGCATGTTCTGCATTTTTATTTTTTTGGCTTACACGGTTTAAATGATGCAATCATATAAACATTTATAGCTTCAAGGATGTGCTTATTAAATGGCATTATATGCTTTAACTGTGGCTGTAGACTACTCTGCAGGTTTTATTGGCCTAATTGCATATAGCTGGTTACGGGATGTCTCATTTACAAGCAGGGGTCCCAGCGCAAAAATAATAACTTCATTTTAGTTTTTTCAGAGACCAAACCTGTTAAAAGTGACAGGCTGAGTGATGACTTATTTAATGAAAAACAGTTTTTGGACTCCTTTTCAACATACGAAAACAAATTTTAAAGAATGGTCCCATTCAAAAGCATCTTATGTTAGGTAGTGTAACCCTTCAAAACCTGAATTAACATCAGTTTTCTTGTGCTGTGTTCAAATGCCTTTCACAAGCTATTTGACCCTTTGAAAACTGAGCAGATTGGTGTGATTTCTTTCTAAATCATGGAGAAAAAGGCAATGAAAAACAGCAAGAAAACATTATTTTTAAAAAAGATTCGGAAATCGTTTAAAAAATAGGAATAAATTGTATTTACAGTTATAATAATTTTATATTTATTACATTAAATTAAAATTACATTACAGAAAAAGTATATAATAAAATATATAAATATATATAATATTTTCAGGACATTTTCTTGTTTGTGTTCTACTTTTTTGGGGCTTATTTTCAGGTAATTTTCTTGTAACTTTTTTGCTCATTTTTGGGCCACATCTTTTTAAGTTGCTCAATGCCTTCTCCCCATGTTTTTGAAAGACATCAAACCAATTTGCTTCGATTTCAAGGGTTAAGCTACAGCAATGCATCAGATAAAAAGTTTATTGTTTATTTCATGCATGGAAAATCTAAATTGAGAAAGTAAATACAAACATCAGAAAAAAAGATGAATACAAATGTTGAATATTTTTCTTTGGAATGCACTTAAATAGTGCTAAAAAAAAAGTGTTACAAACTGGAAGAACAGGTAAAACCAGTATACCATATTGCAAGTTCTTGTCCAAATATACTTAACTCCTTTCATTTGGATTAAACCAATATCACTAAAAGGTTATTACAACACTGATCATGAGTATTGGATGAATTATATTCAAAATGATTTATGTGTGTTTTTTTTAATTCTCCTCTGATTATCAGGATTTAATGTCTCTCCAGAGAGGGCAGAAAGAATGAGATCAGATCCAGTCCCCTGCGTCTATCACTTCTGATCCACCCTTATCAGATGTGCATCATGTGGAGCACAGACACAAACCACACATATAGTCATAAAGAACCAGTAATCCTCTGGGGTTAAGCACTTAAAGAGCAATCCCCAGAGCCCTCTGTGTCTCTGTGTTGCTCCACAGTTCTGGCATGTTGATTGACAGCTCTGGAAACTGTTTTACTGTGCTGCTCTTGCAATGAGTGGTCTCCAGAGCCTTGGTAATAACTAGTCTGGAGTGTTGACTAATACGTTTAGCGGTGACTCTCCATAATCAAATGCGTTCCAGCTGTTTGAGTTCTGATGACAAATTCAGGTTTTCCCAGTTTGCCGAGCTTCCTTGAGAGACAAAGGAGGGATTTCCTCTGAAACAGACAGGCAGTGGCAGCACCAACAAATGGCTTGGTACTGTTATCAAATAGAAAGTCTGACTAAATATAAACTTATCATCTGCAGCCGGAGTGCATAAATGAAGTAGAAAGCAGAAACAATGTCCCAAGACAAAGAGAGTAGATATTAAAAGCACAATAAAAGAAGTAAAAAGAATCTTTCAGTCACAGCATGTGGTAATATTTTGTGACCACGGTCAAAAGGAAATATCTTCGTTATCTTTGTACTTTTGCAGCTTGGCATACACACATGTGCACCCTCTTGTCAGGAGATTTGAATTTAACTGTTGCTGCATAAGATATAAAAGCAGCCACCTGTCGCTGGACAGGATTTTACTTTGCAGAGGTGTGTGGATAGTGTCTATGATTGTGTGTGAACGTAAGTGACTGGGCCATGGGGGGCTGTCCATCCTGCTGCACAATAAACAGTTTGTTTCCCAGGAGCACCCCTCATGTTCCTGTTGTTGGCTCCATCGCTGCTCACTGGGAAACGTCCTGGCCTCTATTGTCCAGGAGGTCGAGGGGTCACAGGATGCTCCTAAAGGCCCAAAAGGGGAGGTAAGAGGTTGGATCATGAGGCATGATAAAGAGCTAACCCCCCCTCCACACATGCACCCCTTAAAAAACAAAACATTAAAATTGCTTTCTTTTTCTCCTCTCTTGTCACAATGTCTTTCATTTGGAATCCCAGTCATTATCAAGAGTTTCAGGAAATGAAATCAGGACAATGCTCTGACCGACTATTTCATATTGAACATCCTGAGTGCCTTTAGTACGTTTTTCATGTGTAGAGCTCTGTTCCTTGCGTGCGTTCTTTGCATATCTTTTATTGGAGGACTTAGTCCACAAGCTTTCCCATACAAAAATGGGAAATTCAATCTAAGCAGCTAACAGAGGGTAAGGCATATCATTAAAGACAAAAAACAGCCAAGAAAGGAGTGGTTGTATTGTACCGTTTTAACCACACAAATGTTATACTTTAACCACAGCCAGGGCTTAAACACCAGTTGAGAGTATGGAGCAGATATATGCTTCTGATTACAGTGACCTTTTAAACACAATAGCACATAAACAGCCACATAAATGCTGTTTTTGCAGCCCAACTAAATATGTCGCCTCATAACTGCAGACATTCATAATAGTTTAACTGAGACACCATGCTGCCATAATGGAAACTTCTTGCGCCTTTCTTGGAAACATACAAACTGACATTAAA
Source organism: Plectropomus leopardus (assembly GCF_026936395.1). Lineage (NCBI taxonomy): Eukaryota > Metazoa > Chordata > Actinopteri > Perciformes > Serranidae > Plectropomus > Plectropomus leopardus. The sequence continues at coordinate 26,184,940 of NC_142179.1, forward strand.
CTCTGAGGTGTGTGTCAGTCTGAGTTCTTGTGTCTGTGTGTAACACCATCAGGGCAATACTTCGCAGTGCAGATACTTTTTTAAGGCTTTTGAGCAGTGGCAGACTCAGGCTGTCTGAGAGGCTGGGGCGAAAAAAACAAACAAAAAGGACACCAACTGTATGCCGTGGAGCACCAGAGTGCAGGGAATTGTCTAAGATGATGGGTCAAGGTATATTGCACTGCATCATGTTTTCCCAATTTTAAGGCAACTCTTGAGGGCACATTTTCTCTACTGGAAGGACAGGGCATGTCATCATGTTTTCCCCGCTATAAGGGCGCTTTAGAGTGCACTCAATCAGGTTTTCTCCACTAGAAGGGTACCTTGGAGGGAACTTTGTCATGTTTTCTCCACTGGAGGTGTACAACAGATGGCATTTAATCATGTTTTCTCCCCCTTAAGGGTACCCCAGAGGGGACTTAATTATGTTTTCTCCACTGAAGGGGTACCTTAGAGGGAATGTTTTCTTTCCATAATGGCATCCAAGAGGGCACTTTTGCTTTTTTTCGCTTTTTGTTTTTTCTTTTTTAAAATACCTTGATAACCCCCTAGCCCCACCCAAAGTCCATCAGTGTTTTTGACCAATAGTCTCATTCTTTTTTTATTGCACTTGAACCAAAGAGCTTTAGGCCCTGCAGCCTGTCCTGTGCCTCGGTGTACCGGGGGAATAGGATGAGTAGACATGTTATTCTCTGGAAATTCATGGGGACACATTCATCTTTTTTATGGAGCTGAGCTAACTGGAGCTTTGAACAATATTCCAGATGCTTGTTGAACTGCATTTTATCAGCTTAAAAATGGATTGCTATCCACAGCATCAACAGCAACAAAAAGTTTGTGATCTTTTATGTTTGTATCTGTCCCCCAACTTTCTTTTGATGTGTTACATTACATTTTTAGATAGTGCCATCAAATGACTGACAGCCTGATACATCTACTGTTTCTCACATTCATTGGTAAAAATGACACATATATCAAAAAATAATTATTGCACAATTACAAAGTGGATGTTCAAGCAATGGCGAAAGAAGTTGTCAAATATTTTACTTCAGTTAATGTAGCAATGGCAGTGTGAAAGTACTCTATTATAAGTATTGTATTATATTCAAAATTTATATCTTTATTTTAATAATTAATTCAAATTTATTTATAAAGCACACATTAAAACAATAACAGCTAAACAAAATGCTGTTCAATCAAGAAAACCATAAAACAACACAATAAATAATAACAATGTATCAAATGACCATGCAAAAATGTGACAATGTGAAAAGTGATAATGTACAAATTTTATAACCAGAATCTGCAGCTGCATAACAGCATTACAGGGCTTTATAGTGAATTTCAGCTCATTGTTAAGCTGCCACATGCAATTTTAGTGTTTGTTTCTCTATCACAGCTCTAACTGCAGGCTTTCAGCTGCAGCTATTCTCCGCGAGAAAGCTCTAAAAACTCTCTGTACACAACCTGCGCAGCACCAAACTGCAGACAGACCGTTAGAAACTAGCTGGTGACCTGTAATGGAGCAACTAGAGCTATAGAGGCAGGTATTTCTCTAAGGAGCAGGTGGAGACCAAAAACAGATCTAAAGGAGATAAAGCTACTGTGGAAATAACAATTTACTGTTTGAAATTTAAACTGTTATGTAGTTTTTGGTAGTTAAATCTCAGACGTTTGCGGTGCCTGGTGGCTCAGTTGGTAAAGCAGTTGCCCGATGTACAGAGGTTGTGTCGTTGCTGCAGTGGCTGCGGGTTTGAGTTCAGCCTTCGTCCTTTGCTGCATATCATCCCCTCTCTCTCTCCCCCCTTTCACGCTATGTCTGTCCTATCAAATAAAAGCAACAAAAGCCCTAGAAAAATCTCTTTTAAAAAATTCTCAAATGTTGATATGTAAAATGTAAATGAGTAACACATCACTACAATTTTCTAATAATGTAGTGGAGTAAAAAGTATATTTACCTTTTGAGTAAAAGTATAAAATAGTTTTTTAAAAAAAGTTTAAAATAAAAACAAACGAAAACTACCTGAAATTGTACTCAAACACAGTGCATGAGTAAATGCACTTATTACATTCCACCTCTGCATGATTGTAGCTTTTCATTGTTCTTAACCTTGTTATTATATTTATGAAGACTTGTAGTGTCTGATGAAAGATGAGAAGTTAATACAGGTAACATGAGAGACAATAGGTGCAGCACTTGGCCATCTTCATTTTTCAACCACAGGCAATTATGAATATTATGCTTGTAGCTTGAGTTACATGTTATGAATCTTCCTCTAGGCGTGACCCTCACCTCGTCTTGCCCTGTCATATCAGGTTAGGAGTTATACTGGTGCAGGGACGTGACAGCTGGAAATGGTTTGAGGCTCTCTGGATAGTTTGTTTTCAGACTGCGCTGCAGGGAATGGATGAGAGACACGTGTGGGTCAGCCTTTAGCTGTAATGCCTCATGGAGATTAAACTGTGACTGTGAATGATATCGGTGTAAAAATCTGCACTGCAGCATATTTAGTCTGTTCTTAGTGTTCCCTGTCTGTCGGACCTGAGCTGTCCAGGTATCCCAGTAATGTGTCACTATCTGACTTAATTAGACTCCTCTGTGCTTTGGAGCTCTTTGACCTATTGGGGATTCATTTCCTGGCCTGTTGTGTTTCCAAGTCTGCAACTGGGGTTCTGGCATAATTTGCGTTCTCACTTCCCCAATCCTTCTCAGATGGTGGGGTGCTTTTCCTTTCTTTATGACCAAATAAATCTGACTGGTGCCAAAGAAAAAAAAATGGGATTAAAATTCCCCCTTTCGCTGTCTTGAGGAGCCCAGCTGCACTGCACTGTTTGTTTTCCACAGCACAGTGCAGCTGCAGAGTCGAGCATTATAGAGAGGTGGGCCAAAGCAAAACAGAAATGACTTATTTTTGTTGGTACGTACCTTCCCATTCACTGAGTGATAATTGTATTGTGGCGTTAGAAAGCAAGAGTGACAGTCTGGTTGAGATAATCTTAATGTGGTTCAACGTGCTTTCTGTTTACATGTAATATCTCCGAGGTGGTTTTCTTCACTCGGATGATTTTGTACAGTAGCTCTTTTTCTCAGAGTTAAATTTTCTCTTCTCACCACAGTCTATTTGAGAAGACACACTGTACTCGCTGCACTTACTGTATGATGTTGAAGCGCATGAGTGGCAACACAAATAGTGACTGTCGCCAGACAATGATAATAGCCTACATGGTTGAAAGCTGATGTAAACTATACAGAGCGACATGTACAGTGGGTTCTTTTTTTTAAAAAAGTGCTGCAGATATTTAACAGCTATTTTAACAACCACACAAGCAGCGAGTCATTCACACAAGAAGGAATGAGCTGCAGAGAAAAAGAGAGAGAAAGAGAGGTGCTGATGCACCTAGAGATAACACATGAAGAAATGTGGTGCAGCAGGTAAAACGCGTCTGTGAGTAATATTATCTGGGCACTGTCAGTTGAGGTGATTCTCGGTCAATAAGGCCTGGATGTAAATGAGCATGACTCGAAAACCCTGCAGGTTTATGAGAGCTCACTCTCTTGGCCGAATCACTCAATACCTGCCGTAACCCCGGAACAGAGAGGAGACTGAGAGAGCTGCTCTTTGCTTAATTATCCGACCCATCTCATGCTATTTCTCTTGGATTTTTTTCCCTCACAAACAGTCCTCTCTAATCATGTCCATTTTCAGTTCTTAGAGTCCGGATATGTCTGATCAACATGACTCAGTTCCCTGCAAAGAGTACACAGCCAGTACATCGATTTACTAACAGCAAAACATGGCACCTCTTTTATCCTCTGGATTAAAAATAGTATTCAAAACACTGGGAAAAAAGATCTGTACTTTCAAAATCATGCAGTTACTACCTCAAGGCTTAAAAACAGGAGCACTATTACCCCAAATTAACACAACCCTTAGAAATAATCTACTCTGACTGATATCTGAGCCCAAATTGACACAGACGTAAACTGTTATTTTGTTGGAAATGTACAGATCTCAGTCTCCTAATCACTCCTCATGTCTAAAAATTCACATTGAAGTGTACTAGCTTCGGTGGACCTGAGAAACACATACAATCTTTCTTTTTTTCTGAAGCCACTCTGCCTCCTGTGCACACACTACCAGCTGTACACGTTCAACTGTGAGGCAACCTCCAGCAGCGAATCGTGCAGCAACTCCATGGGAGAAAGATTTACGCACCAACACATAAAGATGATGACTTCCAGACCCTGTGCATTATTCTCACCGTGTGCTGGATATGCTCATTCTATAACTAGAGTACAGGGTAAAAGAAAGGGGACCAAAAAGACAACACTAATAATAAGTAAACCATGTGAAAAACAAAAGTCCTGTGGCTGCACATAGACAAAAACCAGCAAGGACGCTAAAAATATGCAGAAGACTTGTGGTGCAGTTTCCCAAGGCCAGAGAAAGGAAATAGACTGACAGTTTCTCCCTGACCTCTTTACTACCCCCCTGTAACCTCCTAACAACCCCCACGGGGGATCCTGTCTCTATGTGTAAAACAGACAGTCAAAAAGCATCCTGGAAACTCTAGAGCCACGAAAACAAGGGGACATGAGGAAGTCCAATAAGCTTGTATGTAGAGGGCTCAGTCGGGAGATAATCTCGAGGCCACACAGACCAGGCGCCAAGCCTATAGAGCCTAAAAGCTCCGTGGCGCAGCAGAGCAGCGTGGTCATTGTTGTCTTTGGAAAGTAAGCAGCTTCAGTGAGGCCAGTGGTGTGAAAGCCACCTCTCTTCTTGAGTGTCTGCTCCAGACCCTGTTGTTGACATACAGGGCAGGTGCAGCTTCTGCTTTCTACGACTGCATCAAGTAGAGCCCCCCTAAACACACACACACACAGAGCTTGGATGTCACAAGACAGGGTTTTATGGACAAAGACAAAATCTACCATTTTCTTTAATATCTCTGCAACAATCAGCAAGGCACTGCTGAGTTAACACAGGGCCCACAGAGATGAAACAATGGCTGGATTCTTCTGGCTTGAAGATGGCTATGGGAAATGGCAGGGATGCCAGGGCTGATAAGTGACCGAGGGGCTCATGTTACTTCCAGCTGTCTGCAGCCGTGCATGCCTCTGCGAAACGTATGGTTCACGCATAATGCAAACCATTTCATTTGCGTAATGCTCGTAAAAAAAGAAAAAAAAAAAAAAAGAAAAAGAAAAATCTGGCGGACATATTAAATAAAGTCAACAGCCTCTCACTTGGGCAGGGTTTTACATCACAGGAAAGAATCTCCAATCCTCGGGAGGAGCGCTGCAATGAGTCCTCAGCTGAGAAAACACAGGCAGTTGAAGACTGTGACCTTGCAAAACGATAATGTTAACTGGATCAATAAAACCAGGCGATCACAGAAAGCCTGGATGCAGCATCTGGACAGAGTCTGGCTCAGGCTTTGTGGACAATTATGGTAGCCACAGAGCTGTGCATAGTAAAGAGTGTCCACGAGGACCTGTTGGCATTGTTGGCTGTGCTTGTTTTTTTCCCCCTTTAACTATAAAAGAAAGATTTCCATATAGACACAGCAAAAATAAAGAGCATATTTGTCCTCTTGTATTTAAGACGATGGGAAATAAAAGTTAATATAAAATCAAGCCCATAAAAGACTAATAGTACTTTAATACAGGCTGTATATTTGTGCTGTAAACCGAGGTACACTGAAAAAACAGCGCCACAATGCATTAGCATCACCTCAATACCAGTGAGGGCCTCTTCCTGTCCATTTGGAAAATATAAGTACATTTTCAAGCTACTGCACACTCCAAAAGGAGAGTGCTTTTGGCAGGCTTTGAAGTTCTCAGAAATAATGTTCCTTAAAAGCATCCTCTGCAATACAGGAAAACATGAACATATATTTTTGTCAAGAGGTGTGAGCGAGCACTTCTGAGCATCCATGTAAATCCATGCTGGGGGACTAAAGGGCATGTTTGATGTCTTTAAAGTCTCACAGTGTTGCATCTTTTGCAAGAGAGGCATTCATTCATTTATTCATTGTCTTTATTGGAATCTAAGCAGATCAAGCACTGGGCAGAAATATGTTCATTCGGTCTGTTTCTCACTGAATTAAATGCCGTCACAATTCTGATTTGATCATATAAAAATAAACATTAGCTGTCTTTGAGTGTTTTTCTGCAACCAAACACTTTCTTGTCTCCAGGAAAAAAGATACTACAAAATGCAACACTATGCCAAAAAGAAGGAGAAAGGCGAGGAATCAGACTTTGCAACAAAGTCCTTTATTTTCTTCTCTCTGCACAGTTTAGTGTTTCAGTTACACCCTTTCGGCAGTAAAAGCTGTCATCTAATCATATCCTCACACAGTCTTAAATGCCATATACGCCCATACCAGCCTGGAAAGGAGACCTTTCTGTGGATTAAAACGGATATGAGGTTATTTTTGTGAGATCCATGATTGCATGAGGCACTCCCATCCAGACTTAGTGTGATGACTGAGGAGGTGAGCTAATATGGCACAGTGGTGATGCAAAAACGAGTTGTATAAATCCATCTGCAGTGGATCTGGCCCTTTGGTTGAGAGGACAAATGTTTAGTTTTTCTGTCTTTTTAAATCTTTTGATCCATCTGTGATGCCTGAAAGAAAGTTGGTACACATTTGGGGTTTATATATCAGGGTCATATGAGGGAAATTTCACCATGTTTAAAAAATGTATAGACATCATGGATAATTCAACACCAGCAGTAGATATTGAATGATAAGAAACCCTTGAATCAGTTTTTTTTTCTTCTTCTTTTTTTTTTTTAGACGGGTCAGGTTAGGAGGGCAGTCGTGCAAAGTATAGCCTGGGGGCCAACTGTGGCCCTCAGACCTATTTTAAAGGCCCATGGCTTGTCTGTCAAAATATACCATATGATGAACACAATATTAGATAATCAAGCATGACATTTTATTTATTTTTATTCACCTCACAATGGCAGGACAGTCATACTGTTTGGAGATATACATCAAGAAGGATTTACGTATGTAAAACTAACGAGTTTTCATGAACAGACAGTATAAAAGCAAACTTACAGTTACCTAGAACCGGATATTTTCTGCGAGGTAGCAAACATGGCCACAACAAAGAAGTGTAAAGTCACTGTGAGGGCTGTGCTTTTCAGGAGTAGTGGAAAGTGGACTATGTTTTCTCTATCACTTTTTTGTGCCATATTCAGATGCTTTTCACAAGTATTTAGACCTTTGAAACCTGAATTGGCAATGAGCAACTTGGCAGTAATTGTCCAGCAAACTGTAAAAAATAAGTACATTTAAAACATATTATCACTCATATTAAAACAAGATTTTTAAAAAGCTAGGGAAAATATCCAGAAAACTATATTTATAATTATCACAATGAGATATTCATAGTATTTCACAGAAATATAATATTTTTTAATCTTTTTTAAGGGCTTTTCCTTACTTTAAAATTTCTTTCACTTTCCTGTTTCTTTTGCATACTTTTTTACTAATTTCTTGCTAATTTCTTCTTTCATTGCTCATTGACTTATTCCAATGTTTTGAAAGAAATCAAGCCTATTTGCTCAGGTCTAATGGGTTTAAAGATGAAACAGTTATTTTTGTGTCATTGTTTATGTGACTTTTCTTCTTTTTTTAAATATCCCTTATGAGGCAAGAAGCTGCTGGCCCACAGGTATTTTCTCATTATCAAATCTGCCCCCCCTTTTCAAAAAAGGTTTGACAACCCCTGGGTATGGGTCAGGGACATAAACACCATGTGTTGCCTCAAAATTGATGCAGAAAAGGCACAAACTGGTGCCTAAAAATTTACCAGAATGCAGGAAATTGTGTTTGATGCAACTACGCCCTTGGTTTACACAGCCCAGCTTTATAAATACAAAGATTTTAAACCACAAACCACAATTTTCATAAGCTTCATCTCCCAAAATTCAAGCTGTACAAAAAAAAGAGAGAGAAAAAATGGAGACATTGCATAGAGCTCTTTGGATTAATGAAAGAACATGACTTGGGTACCCTTCAAAGACAATCAAATGAGACCTAAATCTCCTGAAGTGAGATAGATGGACGCAGCAGTAGCACATTGTGTGATCTGACATGTCCTCCGCACACTTTAACAAGTATTATTAGAGAGCTTGACAGGGCGGGTTTTGCCCTGGCAAGATATGTTGGACACACTGCAGCAGATCAGAGAGAAGACAAGGGAAATGCTTTAACGCCTCTGGAACAGTGAGGCGCAAACGTGATGAGGAGATGGGAATTACTGCTGAATTAAGCACCACTTTGATTGGAAACTGATTGACCGATGGTTGGCAAAACATGAAAGAATGACCTTGAATTCTCCAAAGCCAGTATGGATTGGCACACAGCATCTCCCCACTCGCTCCATCTCTCCTCCCTCTCTGTTCCTCAAACACACATAACACCACACAAACACACACACACACACACACACACACACACACACACACACGAAAACAGACACACACACCACACGTGGAAGGTGAAACACATACATGGGTATCGACACACACAAGTGCTCCATCTCTGCTTTCCCCCTCATTCTCTTTAGTGAAGGGGGGTGAAAAAATGAACACACTGTCACGTACGACAAGCCAGAGTTGAGAGAGCAACTTCAAAGTAAGGCAGATGCAGGGACAGCACCCACTGAATAAATTTTCTGGCCACCAGTCGATCTGCCCCCAGGCTAAGATTGTGGCTGTTCGCATCTCTCCTGACCCCTCATCAACTCCCAGTTAAAACCAATCCTGCTCCAACGAGGCAGTCGTGAAGAGAAGGGAGGGATACGTAGGCAAATTTAAAGGAGATAGAATCCTCTAGGAGGTGTGAAGAAATTAATTTCATCAAATGCTCGATTGTCAGATTTTCCCCCAAAAAGCAGAAGTGCAGCTGCTGTGATGATTAAACAAGCACAAAAGGCTCCAATGCTAAAAAACATAACCCCCCCCCCCCGAAACAAACACAAAAATCCACCTGAAATTAATCATTCAACAAACATACAATAATTATGTTTTCCAAGCAAAGCACTAAGCAGTCAATTAGTGTGCTTTATTTTCACGCCTGAAACCATTTTGTAACAATAGGCATCCTTTTGTTTGTGAAATGGTGGCTTTCTCACTTTGGAATAAAACATTTGAGATACACTGGATTTTTTTTTTTTTTTTTTACATTTATCACCAAAGTGTTACATCTCACTGTGCTGTTACAGCTCACTGCGAACAACAGTCTACTTACTGCATGCCAATGGTGCTTAATAGCACACTGCTGAAACTTGTGCGTGTGTGAGAAGTGTCAGTATTTAAGAGATATTCCTGTTCAGCGTCTGCTTATGCATGTCATTATTATTTTTTCTATGTTGACTTGTTTTAATATTTGATTTCTTTATTAATCATTCATAAGGCTATGGTGCATGAGCACTGAATAATTGTAATTACACCTGCTGGGACATACATAGTCCATTACATGTCTGACATGTGATACTTTTAGAAAAAAATCTGCATTTTCTTCGTTTTGTGCAGGGCAAAAAAAAATACATTACAGCTCAGTTTCAAACTAAAGGGTTGCATCACAAATGTGGATGAACGTCTTTTATAAGCATCATTTGGAGAATGCATTCTCTGCATACTGTAGCCCAGAAAAACAATGATATGTAGCCCTGAGGGCAAATATTCACCTGTGTGTGTGTGTGTGTGTGTGTGTGCATGCAAGTGCAAACATGTGTACCTCAGTGTACGAAAAACCCCACTATCCATAAACCACCCCACATGCAATTCACAGAAGATGCAGTATGCAACTACAGTATATGTTGCTTTTAACTGAATACAAATACACACGCTGACATGCGCACACACATACCCAGGAGGAGTGTGGATCTAATGAGGCCCGTGGAGACACTGCTGAATTGTCAGTCAACCCTCAGCTTGCTGACACGCAGTCGACAACATCAATGACTTCTTTTCTCAAACAGGGGGAAGCCTGTCGAATTGCATCAGAAGTAAAGAGAGGTCCACTGGACTTGGACTGAGACAGGTGAAGATAGGCTGTGGGTAAGAAAATGTTCTCAAAGAGCTTCAGGGACACAAGAGTAGCATCTAGCTTGTGTGTTTACACCCAACTTTGCGAATTTGTCAGCAAACACTTCTTTTTCAGGCATTAAAAACACATCTCCAAGTCATGATTCAGATTTATGTGCAGGTTACTCCACAGGAACGAAGAAAAAAAAAGCTGAAAACCACTTCCCCACATCCCTTCTTCCTTCTTCCAAGACTGCTTGCAAAACAGGGCCTCCAAAACTGTTCCTCAAATCAACAATGGGGCCATGCATTTCTGCAGAGAGAGCGAGAGAGAGAGAGAGAGAGAGGGAGAGAGAGGGAGAGAGAGAGAGAGAGAGAGAGAGAGAGAGAGGCTTGTCCTGTCATAAGGAGGCCTGCATGTTCAGAGGCTTGTTGTCTCTGTCATGCCTTCAGTTGTGCCATAATAGGCCCATGCTTATCCCAGGTGTTATTGCGCTTTGTCTTTCCCAGCACATTGTTTTTAGGACACACAGACGTGCAATTTACATGGCAGTGTGTAATTATGACTTTCTCACTGAATCCTGGTCTGTCATTTTCACACAGATGGAAGCAGTGTGGTCTCTTGCCCCATAGGCGTAGATTTAAAAGTTAGCAGATACCTTTTATTTTGACAAATTTAAATACATTGACACCATATACAAAAAAAATGCACACACTGGTGCGTAAATTTCACCAGAACACAGGAAATTAAGTATTTGATGCTCCAGATGTTCTTGTAGTGGACCCCAACATCCCCCCCATTTCATAGGTGTCCTCCCCAATGTTGCTTTATCAACTTATGGTGTAAATATATATATTTATATACACATATATATAAAAATATGAATTTTATCTTCTGCTACTTTAATGTTTTAATTGGGAGGACAACACCTGAATTTTGAGGGGCTGCGTCCCCCGCCTAAGTTCACTTAAAGTTTCTATGGGTAAAAAAATGTTGTGTTTAGTTGCTACCACACGGGCAACACTGGGGTAATTGCTCCTTTTTTATTAAGTATGCATAATAATAACAATTATAATTATTATTATTATTTAGAAATAATACATAGTCAAATAACTGCACTTTAAATGACTATGCCTTATATCATATGTATTTGCTTACTGTATTTCTCCATGTGCAACCCTCCACTATTCTGTTCAAATGCCCTCATTTTCCTGCTTGCTGTGGTGGCTGCGCGTTGGTGGCTTGAGGGTGAAGAATAGCTGATCTACATGGTGGTGAATGAAGTGTCGGTTTTCAGTGCTAACTCCTCCCCTACGGACGGGCTGCGCTTTTCTTCCACTTGAACAACCAAGTAGTTTTTCAGGGCGCATTCCCCGGCAGCAATGTGGAGGGAAAGGGCGACCACGTCCAGCTGAACATTTTACACACTTTTGCAACGGTTTTTATACCTCTTTTATAAACTTTGCACGAGAAAAAACGCGACTCGTCGCTTCTTTGGGAGGAAAAACAATCGAGTGAGAAGTGGAGAAAACTGCAGCCTGACCGTCGCGTGTTTTTTCAGGGTTTTTTCTCCTTTAACTCGAGCCATTGTTTTCTCACACATGGATATTAAAGGAGATAACATCGGACGCGTTGCTTGCTCTTGAGTAACCCCTCTCGCTCGCTTTGGACTGTAGTTTATGTGGTCCCCGGGCTCTGTAGGAGGAGGAGAGTCCCATTCCTCAGCAGCACAACAAGGAGACACACACAGGGGCCACAAGTTGTCCACAAGCTGCGAAGGAGACCAAACTTTGCCAAGTTGCTGCGCATCCGGCCGCTGACGCCAAAATATCCTGCGATATTTTCGCAACTTTAACTGTGGATTATTATCGCGAGGCTCGTCATGGACCAGGGGAGCGCGTTCAGAGGATGAAAAGGGGCTTTTGAAACATGAACACTTTCTTGTAGTTAGTTTGCTACTCCTGTGACTCGTTTGGACTACACTGATCTGTTAAAAAAATATTGATTTTTTTCCGCCTCTCGTCGATACTATATATTCTGCAAAAATGCCACAGTTGAACGGAGGTGGTGGGGATGATTTGGGGGCCAATGATGAGATGATATCGTTTAAAGACGAAGGGGAGCAGGAGGAAAAGATCTCCGAAAATGTGTCAGCGGAAAGGGATCTGGATGATGTGAAATCCTCGTTAGTGAACGAGTCGGAAAACAACAGCAGCTCGTCAGACTCAGAGGTAAGGGCACTGCAAATATTAAAGCGTCTCTACGCTTCCTAGCGTGCGGAGAAACGAGATTTAATAACGCTGAAAGTTTCAATAGTTTCTTCCCCTCCGTGTGTATATTTCTCCCCCTTGTCAGCAAGCAGAGAGGCGCCCCCAAACCAGACCCGACTCAGAAAGTTATGAGAAAGCAAGAGACTACTTCAGTGAAGGTAAAAAAAAAAAAAAAACATACACAAAAATAAGCAGTACTTTCTGTGCTATAGCTGTCGCTTATGTGCCTTTTCTACCAACTCTTTCTTTTCTTTCCCTGCAGCACTGAGGAGGCAGCAAGATGGTGGCTTTTTTAAGAGTCCTCACTATCCTGGCTACCCGTTTCTCATGATCCCAGACCTCACCAATCCATATCTATCCAACGGTTCGCTGTCTCCGAGTGCACGAACAGTAAGTTTCCCCCCGTGGATATGTTACACTTTCCTCCCTTTTTTCCTCGTTTAGTCGCGCTCTGCAAAAACTTTGGCCGTGCGTAAAAGTTCCTTGTGCACTGCCAGACCGCCATATTCCCTCCGAGTGGCCTCTCAAGGAGTACTAACAACTTCTTTGTTCTTTTTTGGGGATATAAATTTCTCCTTGCCACCCACCCCCTCGACGAGCCTTGCATTTGACAACTTCTCATTCGGCTCAAAGTTCAGACACATTTAGTAATTCTTTTTTTCTTTTTCTTTTTTTTGATTGATTTAGGCAACCCCTAGTCGAGAATACCCTGCAACACCCATGCTGCACGTTTTTTTACACTAAATAGTGACCTTTCTTTACCAAAGCTTACTTTATCACTCTTAAGATTTCTATTTGAAGATTTATTTTGCACTTGAGATGCGGATATTCTTCAAGATTGTGTTTTAAAAAATGCAAATCTGCTTTCCTTTTTGTACTTGTTTTTAAGGAAGGCCTCTCTTCAGTATGCAGCCCAGCAACTATCAGCTCCTTAAAACCCTACAGGCTTTTTGCACACATTCCCTGCAGAAAAAAAGCTGTTCCTGAAGTCATATCCTACAGTAACAACAATGTAATACCTCACTTTGACATACATGGGAGGCATTTCACGGCGGTGTCTGTGACAGCTGTTGTCCGGAGACTTTAAAAAACTCCAGATAAGGTTGACAGTCTTAAGTAAGTGTTGTTGATGCAGAGTTCGCAATGATTCATTGACTTGTTGCATCACATCTCCATGAAGCTGTAAAGGGCTCGCAGCCAGCGCTGGGATTATTGTTGCATTGGTTCTCTCCAGTATAATCCATACATATTACACATTTAACACGCCTTAATAACAGGATAATAAAGCGTGGAGACCTTCTAATAAAACTCCACAGCTGTTAGCAATGCTGCAAACATGACCAATGAAGTCACATAAGAGAGTTTGTGATTTAAAAAATAAAGTGAAAATGAATGCTGATTCCAAACAAACATTGATTTTAAGCAATATTACCATAAATATTTGTATTGGACCAACTAAATGCAATTTAACTATGCAAACTCTCTTGCAATAATCCCCGCAGGAGAGCTGTGTTCCTCCAAACTCGTCCATCCCCCAATCCATGTCACATCCCCCCGAAAAACAAGTACTTTCGTTAAGGCCTGGCAGGCATCTGACTGAAAAGACCCCCCTTTTGCCTCCCCCTCCCTTTTTTCTGTCTCCTTTTCACTGTTCCAGGCCCACTCCCCTCGCCTCCCTCTACCTTCCATTCAATTAGAAAGGCGTTAGTTGACCATTGTTATTCTGAGCAGTCTTGATGGCTTCATTGGAGGTCTCCATTGGGGCTCATTAACTAAATGGCTACTCTGCTCACACTAGGTGATACATACCACTGTGTGTAGATCGTCTATCTCGTTGCTTCTGGCCATCAGAGCTTCGGAGAAATAATGTCAGAGATAAACATGCAGGAATGTAAACGCATTTTGATAATTTGCGTGTTTTCTAAAGCAGGAGACTTGTTTATGGAATAGTTAAGTCACAAACTCTCTTACGTTACTGCGTATTAGCAGCCTATTATCTAGTCTCTTCTTTGTTTTGTCCTGTGTGTCCCGTACAAAAGCAACTCACTTCCTTGTGTTTTTGTCCAGCGAAGCAAAGTTGAAAATTAAAAACCGCTGTTCTTATAACTCAAGGCAAAGTAGCAAATAACTGGAGATTTTAAAAATTCAGAGGTATAATCCTCCACATTAGGAAGAGAAAAGAATGAGGTCAATGGGACAGGGTGAGCTGACTGTGTCAATCATCAGCGTGGCAGAAAACATGCAGGCAGACAATGGCTGGCATACTTAGCAGACGTCTTAGGGTCCACCATATTGCTCGCGGCTTAACGCAGTGAATTTGATTGATGAGGGAGTTTCAACTTAGCACCTTTTTAGGCTCGCATTCTAGAGGGGGGCTTGTACTTTGTTTACACCTGTGGATGAAGTTCAATACAGATGATATTTACCAGCGGCCTGCACCCACGCCTGGCAAACAGCTTAGTTTAACTGAACTCTTAATGCATCATCATTGTGTGGGATATGCTGATTGGCTTGTGAGATTAAAAAAGTGCCCACTGGGTAACCTAATGTGTGTTGCCACCTCTCACAAACAATTCTAGTGTATTATAGTGTGTGTCTTGGAAAGCTCTGCTGGGACTGACAGATTTGTTTTATAAGTGTGGTGTGGTATGTGGTTGTACTTGTGCTGCATGAGACAAATTAAAGTTATGGCCCTCAAACAGATCACGTGACTATTGTAGAATCCACTGCAGTTTCTAGTTTCATAGCTCTGAGCGTAATGTCACTGTTTTTTGTAATTACAGATCGAACAATGTGTGTGTGTGTGTGTGTGTGAGGCGATCTTTTCCACATTTCCTGCATTTCTCTGTTTACAACTCCCCCTTCCGGTCTGGCATCTTTTGCGTAATAATAAAGCTCTGAAGCAGTGTAATGCATATGTATTCCGCACATATCAGCATTTAAAAGCTGCTCCGTAACAGATACGAGATGTTGCTCAAGAGTCGCCGCGCAGTGATTTCACTCAGTAATGTGCAACATGATGAAGGATTTGAGGCCCGAACTTTTAAATTTGGATGTGGCAACCCTATCATGAGCAATGAGAGACAGGCCTACATGGGATCAGCACAGAGTTCCCCTGAGGGCCAAGCATAACTGATTTAAAGCCTGCTCAGAGCTGACATTCTGCTGTAATCCACTGAGAGCTGAGGAGGGAGGTTTTTATGTTTGCAGAGATGTTCCACCAGACTTCTGCCGGCTGTGGTGTGCAGAGAGTTTTTTGTTTTTTTTTTACTCCCCTACCAAGTCATCCCGACAAATCCAGCTTATTGTTTGTCAATTCATTGATGTGATTATCGCCGCATTGTTCCCGTAGTGACAGACTAGTGCCAGATTTAATTGGTGAGCGCACACTCAGCTTTGACGCCACCTCTTGTCAGCTTCATCAGCACTTTTAGATAACTCTGCTAGTACATCATCATCATCACCAAAGAGTGAAATGCCTCTTGTGTGTGAGAGGTGGCACGTAAGCGAGAGCGAGGTTAGCCGCTTGAATATATCTTCATCAAATGCGCAGCAGGACACTCCAACTCCTGAGCATGATTGTTGAATAGAAAATTGTTTGAGACTGAGATATGAATGGAGAGCTTGTATAAGTCTGAACATGTCGGTGGCTAAGATTGCATGCCTCTCTGACTCCCTCCCCCTTTTCTGCTGCTTTTGGTGCTTAAAAATGTGCAGACAAAGAAAAAGTCAACACAGACATTGTCCCGCTGAATAAAAGGGCCTCTCCCTGCATAAGCAAACGCTGTTTGTGTGGAGGTGTCTTTTCATCAGGTGGCTCACTTGTCATTTTGCTCACCTTGCTTGCCTATGAGTTTGTGTGTGAGTGTGCACACATGCATCCATGCGTGCTGCACGTTTGTGTGTGTAAAGTCAGTGAGTGTCAGGGGCTGATGGAGTTGGAGGGGAGGGGTGTTCAGGTGAGGCTCTGTGGATACTTTGCAACAGAGGCAACAGTGTACAGGGCTCACATTCTGACAACCCTCAGTGTTGTGTTCCTGAATGTTAGCGCGGCAAATATTTTTTCAACCAAGCACTGTGTCAACAGAGCTAACATTTTTTGACTGGGTTTATAGTTTTTAAAAGATTTTTCCTTCAAAGGCAAACACATCTACATCAATTTAGTGGCACTGTTCAATTAAAAACAGATCGCGAGCAACCGCAGAAATGCCATAGCAGTCTGGCTGAGAGCTCTCGCCTGGAGTGATTCATTTCGATAATGAACTCAGTGCTGGGGCTTGAGGAAATTAAATTAAATTTGGCAAAAAAAAAAAATGTTTTTTGAAATATTAGATTAATTGTGATTTAGTTTAGAAGATGTGGGAGATGTTTGGAGTGGGGTTTGTGCTTTTACATTTTAAGATTGCAGCATTTTGATTCATTACAGTTAGAATTGTATGTTTTATTTCAACAACTGTGTATCTCAGCAATTACTTTCATGTTACAGGGGCAATCAAGGTTAGGCCTAATTAGAGAAACACAACCAGAGCAGTTTATAGTGATGATTATATCGCCTGAACATGTTGCAAATGTTCCATATTACATGCATTCACGTGTAAAAATCACGCACAGTGATGTCAAAACTTGAGAGAATACACTTTTTGTAATCTGTAACTTCACATACAGCGGCTCTGTCGGAGTCTTATGCTGATGCTGACTTCATAACATCACTTGTATGGAACTGTGTGAAATGGTGTCAGTCCTGGTCTGTATCCTTCCCTCTTTGGTCTCTGTGGAAAGCATGAGCTGGCGTCAATTCCTCCCACTACCCCATAGCCTGCTAGTTCACTACCTAAACCCACCCACCCGCCCGCCTGACATTAGAAATTCTGTTTATAGCGCTCTCTGGCTTCTCGAGCGCAGGGCCCATCAGGAGCATCTCAGCACCCTTTGAGGAAAGGATAACCAACATCTCCCCTCTCCAGCCGCAGACTCCCCATGTTCAGTGACATCAATGAATCCCTTTGATGTGCCAAGATGAATATGTGCGCAAATGTGTTTTTATCAATTAATGTGTTTTTCTCGTTCGCCGTGTTTGGCCGGAGCTGCTGCGTAGTCTGGTACATTGCTTTTTCCCTGTTAAAAATTTGGGTGAACTTGTGTCTGAGTTGAGAGACATTTGGCCACAGGTGAACATCTCAAACACACCTGCGTTCACACCCAAATCTCTATAAAGCTTTGAAGCAGTTTAAAGATGTGTTGTAGACCACATGTGTTCAACATCCAAACAAAAACAAAAAAAGCTGTTGTAGAATTAGATATTAATGCCTTTCAATAAACAAGAAAAATCTCTAGCTGTTTGTGGAAGAATCTGCTCATCAAGGCCACTTTTAAACTTATTGCTATCCTTGTGTAGTGGATAGTCACGGCAGGGTTGAGCTATTGACACTCAAACTCAGAAGAGTTAAGGTTGAAATACAAAGCTTGCTTTCATCAGTCCTCCACAGCTGCTAATTATCAAAAAGAGAAGCAACGAATTGAAACTGTGGGAGATGGAGATGTGGGAGGTGGAGACATGTATCATGTGTCATGTGAATACCAGCTTAGTCATGTCTGTTCTGTGGTCTTAACCTGGAGCCCTGCTGGAAGATGGGGGATGGGGGGGCAGAGGATGGGCCCCTGGGTTTGTCAGGAGGGTGGTCAGACTCCCAGGTGACCACAGTCCTGAAATCTGTTTGTCCTGAAACTATTTCTGATCACAAATTGATCGTCCAACTCTTTTTTCCAGTAAAACCACATAAATCCAAACTTGAGCTCCATGTGGGTTATTTTTTATGATCTTTTGTCAAGTCAGCATGTCATAAGTGGAACATATTTGGCTCATAGTCTACTAGTAAGACAAAAAAACTGAGGCGAAGGCATTATGGCTTAATTGTTTGATAATTGGGCTGTAAAATTCCACAAAATAGTGGAAAACGGCCATTAAAACTTCCCAGAGTGCAAGGTGACATATTTAAGTAGCGTGATTTGTGTTCAGCACCCAAAGATATTGCGCTTACTGTCAAACATGACAATGACACACATCAAATTGTCAAAATTGAGAAGCAGTGAAAATTTGGAGGAATTAAGTTTTTAACATGACAACAATGATAAATTAGTGCTGAGTATCTGCACTCCATACATTTTAAGGTATTGTTTGAAATAATCTAGTACCAAGTAGTATTGAAACTTCTTCAGTCAAACAACACCTGCATCTGATCCCTTTTTTACCTACATCTACAAAAAAGTTGACCGTATGTATGGTTTTGCTCGCAGCCAATTACTGCAGGCGTTCTTTGATTTATTGTGACATGTGACTGGCTCACTGCCACAACAGCTACAACGCATTCAGTTTGTGGTGTGGTGAAGTCGAACATGGTGTATTTGATGGAACTGGCAGTTTTGGGTGTGCCGAGATGTCACCAAAACCTTCATATATGGCTACACTGCACCCCCATGGGGTCTGGTGGCATTTTATGCAACAGAATGCTTCCATACATTTTGTAAACTCAGTTTTTAAAGGAAATATATAAGGTTATTATTCACACGATTGGTATTGAACAAAGTAGAAAAAAGGGTATCAAATTGGTATCGCTATCACTCAAAAGGTCTAGTGTGTAGGATTTAGTGGCATCTAGTGGTGTGAATACAGATTGCAACCAACTGAACTTCTGCTGTGTGCCAAGCATGCAGGAAAACTGCGGTGACTTGACTTTAAAAAAAACCACCCTATCTAAAGCCAGCGTTTGATTTGTCCATTTTGGGCTACTGTAGAAACAAGACCACGAAATGCATTGAAAATACTATAAGTGATAAGTTATAAGTGGCTCATTCCCAGGTAACAAAAACACAACAATATTTAGTTTCAGATGATTGTACAGTAATGGAAACATAATTATGAATATTATATTCTGCCAATATATTTCCCAAAACCCTACACATTGGACCTTTAAGGGTATTGTGTTAGTCACTTTGGTAATTTTTTAAATGATACTCAGCCCTACTGATAGACAAAATAGCTGCAGCTAAGTTTTCTGTTGATCATCTCGTCAGTCAACTGTTGCTTCGGCTCTAGAGGGCATTATATGAATGAACTTTTTAGATTAACTGGTAATAAAAACAGTCCTTAGCTGCAGACGTACAGATAGACAGAGGTGGGTTGGAGGCAGTACACTATTGCTGCTGGACTGTCCCATATAAGTGTATGCGGCCCTCTCATAGCCATAACCACTACTGTTTAGCTCACATAAAGAAATGTTTTCCCTCTGTAATTGTACCTTAAACGCTTCACTCCATGCTAATAAAACGTGATTGTACAGCAGGAAGAAAAAGAAAAAGCTCTAAACAGGGTTTCATCAGTCTGGTATTCCAAGCAGCTGTTTTCAGTTTAAGCACTGCAGGCAGCAGGAGAGCGAGAGAGAGAGAGGGAGAGAGAGAAAGCAGGCAGGAGGAGAGATTGTTGATGAGATGTGGTGGTGGGAGCATAAACTGGGGCAGATACGGGTCCTGCTATTCCTTTGCCTGTTATCCCGAGGTGGGCCGGCTTCCAGACCTTGAGGCACTCACTTATCTGAGGGATTCTGTCTCCCACAGAGTGCAGTTTCTCCACCGTCGACCACAGTACTTCTATTCCCTTACAGTCAAGGCCCAATCGGCAAACAGCAGGAGGCTATCAGATCGTTCACATGTTGCATCGGTACTGCTAAGATTTGTATCAGACTTTGCTTCAGTTCACGCAGAAATGCGTTCTCGCTGTGCCGCGTCTCTTAAAGGCCATGTCTTACAGTATGTGCGTAGTATCAGTGAGGTTGTAGTGGTCATACTAAATTAAGAAGTGGATGGATATCCGTCCAGGAGGAGGT
Organism: Plectropomus leopardus; assembly: GCF_026936395.1. Lineage (NCBI taxonomy): Eukaryota > Metazoa > Chordata > Actinopteri > Perciformes > Serranidae > Plectropomus > Plectropomus leopardus. Next base: position 26,205,182 of record NC_142179.1, read on the forward strand.
TAGTTGACAGCGAGCAGAGCAGCTGTTCTTCTTGTTGAAGTTATAAATCAGTTTGGCTGCTTCCCACTGAGTTTGTCCCTGCTATGTTGGAGTGAGTTTGGACTGCTGGAGCAGCTCGCGTCCCCTGACGGACGCATGTCACGTCAACACATTGCACCTGCATACACGTGTGACCTAATGACCTTAACCAGATTATGGTTGATTTGGGTTAGCTGTAATTTATGTAGGTGATTCACTGATTATACCTCCTCCTCTTGTATTTGTTTTATGTCACAACGTGGATCTGTCTTTCACTTGATACCTATGAAAAAATAAAGATTAAAACTTACATAGGCTATAAACTTACAGCTGTAACTGATGATGTAACCGATGAGACTGACGTGCCATCTGTAATCTGAATTTAGCTCCAGCCCTAAAAACACAAGTAGAATGTGTAATGGATCGTATGTTTGACTACATAAATCTTAAACAGAGCCTCAGGGAATTTTCCATGTTTTAATACTTTTATATAAGGAGGACGTAAGCTACTATGTGGTTACTTTTACTGAATTTGTCTTAAATACAAGAGGAAAAGTTCTACAGTTTTACATGGAGCTGTAGAAGTAAAACCAGTTAAAACATTCTGTTTAACTTGCTGCTGTATAACGGCAAATGTTCTCTAGCTGTCGATGCAACGGAGCATTATTATGTGTTGATTTATGTGGGGTTGCAGCAGTATACTGGTTTCAAGGTATACCATGCCATAAAAATTGGTAGTTATCATATTGTGTACATTGCCTTATCTACTGTACTGAAAAAATATAACTGGACACATAATATGACATTTATTTTAGCTATTTTCAAAATGAGAAGTTTACACATACTTTCATTTAAAAATATTTTCAAGTTTCAGTTATAGTGATAAAAAAGTTTGTTAAAAAAGCGATCTATTTTCACACCTTTAAGGGTGATTGTAAATGATAATAATAATTCTGTAATACCATGAAAAGACAATATTTTCTGAGATGGTAATCGATCGTACCATGGAAATCTCTCACTCTTGCAGCCCTGGATGTTTTTGTTTTGTTTACCATCACACACGTTTCTTCATTTTAAGTGTTCTGTCTCTTCCCTCTTGTGTGCTCGCTAGTTGAAATTATGCATGTGGACAGTTTTAATATGTCATGTTTAAAAAACACCAGGCAAGTTTGGGAATTTTCTTTTTAAATTTTATTTAAAAATAAATGAATAAATAAATCTTGGGTCATTGAAAAATCATGGAAAAGTTTTGAAATATTGTCCATTACAATGTGTGGGGCCCCTGGTGTATTCCCTATAAAAGTCCAGATTTTCATTTTATATTCCACAAAATGGCCATATTTGCTCTTTTCAAATAACTGGATTTTTTGTTATAAAGTATCAATTTAAGATATGGCTGGGTCAAACTATTTTTTGTGTTGAGATAATTGAATAATAAAATATCATACAAGTAAGTGCAGTTTTCCCATGAGATCAGTCTGCTTGTCCTAATATTGATAAGAACGTAACCTTTGGGTGCCCCTTGCTTCCTCCAGTTACCCTGGTAAACCAATTGTACTTGTTAAGAAGTCACAATGTTCTGCGGAGCAACAAATTCAATTAAAGAGGCACAAGTCATCTAAAATGTGGAGCCTCCTTATCTGGACCAGGACTTGTGGATCCTGTTAGAATAAACAGCAAAAGCAGCAGAAACTTCTGATATTTATTTCTGCCTCAGCCGATAAATATGACTCTTTCTTGACCTTATCTGCTGAATTTAAAATGATGAGGTAGAGATTAGTTATGAGTAATGGCTGTTGTCCAGGGCCTTGTGCTCCTCGGACATGAGACGCTCTGTGATAGAGGGATTCCCCTTGTGCCTGCCTCAGATGATCAGCATGATTAGATGTCTTTGTTCTGTGATTTTGTCACTTGACAAACTCAGGTTTGTCTCTCTGGCTATAAAATGTTAGCACGAGGTGAATCTTGTTTTGGATGATATTTTGATGGATGGCGGCTCCACATCCTCCGCTGACATAATCCCCTCGTCCATTTACATGGCTATATACCAAATCCCTACAAATGTGACTGACTTATTTGCCTCAAATTTAGAGTAGCTACATTAGAAAAAAAAAGATCTAATCAGCCCTATATGACATGGAGTAGGCCAAGGAGCCCTTTTGTTTGATTTGTACATGGGTTGGAGGGGCCGGCTATTGGAAATCCCTGAAGCAGGCTTTAGGGGCAGGTCTGATTCTCGTGTGAAATGGGAAGGCTCTATAGCTCTCGGCTGACTTGACTGGGGCTGTATGGGTGTGTTGGCAGGGGGAGCGCCGGTCATGAATAGGGTCTTTGACTACCTCAGACTTGCCCTGAAAGGCAGGACAAAGACCCTAGGGCAACGGCTTAGAGCCTCACAGCTGAGCTACAGAATGCTTGGCCCAGTCTTCCTCCCTCCTTGCCTGATTTAAATACTACAGTGGCTTTCAGCATTCTGGCGACGAAGGCCCGCATTCACTGCAGCACATTTACCATCAACTTTTCTCTCTGTTTTTGTTTACAGTACACTAATGCCAGAGCTGTTTACGTAATCCATTGTATAGAATCCATCAGAGGTGCTGGTGAATATGCATCAGTGACTCTCTTAAAACCGCCTGAAGATCAGCCTCATGTTGTTCGTATTAAGCAGAATTTATTTGGATACAGACTAACTGCTGGCATATGTGTGCATCACCGCTAATCACAACTCTACCCGGAGTCGTTAATTATGGAACTTTTTTTTTTTTTTTTTTTTGCTTATCTTCGTGCAAGATGGAGACACGTAAACAAAACTTGGTGCTCACCTCTAATTGTCTTTGACAGATCCGAGCGACTCGTTGAGATTTTGCACGGGCAAGAATAAAAAGCCATAAATCTTTTCTGCAGAGTTAATGGGGTTATTTGAGTCCTGTCCAGACACTCTCTCCCCACAGAGTGTCTAGTTTCAGATGTCACTCAGAGCTTTGTTTGCCCCCCAGGGTGAAGGGTTAGAGGTCAAGGTTCAGGGCCAGTTGGCTGAGTGGCCACAAAAGCCCAGGCTTCCCCTCAGCACATCCGATCTCTTCTTCCACACCAGCCTGTAGCCACAATGACGGGATCAGTTTGCAACATTTGTCTTTTCTTATTATAACCTAAAATTCATTTTCGCTTGTGTCAAGAGTGTAATTAGGAGGTTATAGTTCACAATTTCACAATGAGGTCATAAAATTGTCTTAGGTTTACGGCTTGAAACTTTAATTGTTTCTCAGTGGAAAATTGAGTAATTATTCAGTTACACTTTTGTTGTGTTTACAGTCCAGCTTCTGTGTAAGCCCACTTTTACCATAGAACACAAGCCTTAATTGGTCCTTGCATGGTTTGAGATTTTGTATTTTTGAAATCCCTGCACTTCTTCTTCTTCTCTCTCTCTTCCTCAACTTTAACAATCAAAAATAGCAATACAGCAAAAAATCTCACACCACAAAAAAGTTCTTAGTTTCTTTGTTCCAGACACCTCCGAAAGTTTGCAAACCCACAGCCTCGCCCGCATCAGCCCCCACCCACAAACTCAACTTTTCTCCCTGCTCCACCACCACCACCCAAACATGTCCTCCAGCCAGGTTTATTATGCCGTTTCACGCAGACCAAAATTGCAGCTGCATGGAGAACAATCTGGAGCACATTAGCTCAGGCGCTGTGATTTATAAATTGTTTCTCAGGCCATAAATCCCTGCTGTAATTGTGCACAAGCACCCCTCTCTTTCTCCAGTCACTCCCCCCTTTGCTCTCTCTCTCCTTCTCCCTCTCCCTAAGTCTCTCTGTCGCTCTCTGAGCAGCTTACAGTTCTTGGGTTAACACTAATTGTTTGCAGGAGTGTGCAGTTTGGATTGAGTGGAAGTTTGTAGCATTGTGGCGCAGATTTGAGGCTTGCAGAAACAGCTCTTCATGAAAGATAAACTTTTCTACTTTTTTATGCTGTTCGTGAACCCTCTTCTGTCACGTGGTGTGTGCTTAGCGTCCAAAATGGGATACGAGCATTTTGTCTTCAGCTCCATGTTGCTGTGGTTCATGCTCTGCATTCCTGAATACTGTGTAATTGTAAGGGGCCTCTCCTAAACTCTGTCCCTGGGAATTTGATATTTGCAGCAGCCCCTGATCGTAATCACCTTGCCGTTCTCATTAGATTGTATTGAAACTGAAAGATAGCAGCAGCTGTATATATTGTTTTAAATAGCATGTCCAGCCTTGAGTTCTCAGTGGTCTGGTTAATGTTATGAAGACATTTTTTCTGTAGCTTTAAAAACTGGAACAGCCCGTATAAATCAATCCTCTCACAAAAAAAATGTGTAAAATGTAATTTATTCAATATTGACAGAGCAAAAAAAACATTCTGGGGAAGCAGGCAGTCTGTTGCTTAATGTTTCTCCTCCATTGTTTTGCTATAAAGAGACCTGATGAACCTTGAAGAGGTACGGGACCTCATGACCCAACCTCATCTCGCCTTGTGACTCCTCTAAAGGATTTTACCCCCCAACCCCGAAAACTTATACGTTCTTACTGGAAAATTTATTCCTAACAAAGTTTCAGACATGTAAGAGGATCCCTGGATGTGAACGCGACTTGGAATTTACAGCCAAAGCTATCACAGGATCATGATTTAGCACTCAATATCAGTGTGCACAGCGTGATGAAAACGAAGCCTGTAGATTGCAGGGGAATGACTTTTACAAATGTTTTAAGGTATAAAAATGCTCTGGCGACGTTCCAGACCTCCCTGCAGTCGGCTGACAATACGCATAACTAATTCTGGGGAATGTCATGGTAGCAAGTTGCGCACTTTGTGGCACACTGGAAGTTTGAAACTACTTTTGGAAATATTTTTCTTATTCAGTTAGATCCTGTGTAACGGAACAAGCATTATAATTCAAATGAGATTATTTCCAGTCCCACATTATTCATTTATTTTTTCCAGTTTGTCTGATTTAGCTTGTTCGGATTGGGAAAACAGCAGATAAGAGAATTATTTTTCTTCTAGCTTATTTTGAGATATTGTCATATCTCTTTAAATGTTTCTAAAAGTGTACATGCATGCTTTCATTTCAAACAGTCAGCGTCCGACTGTCGGAGCATACCTGTGGCTTGTGAGTGTGTGTTTGAGTGGGACAGAGCTGGGTGGGGGAGGGCGGGCGGCAGGGCGCTTGGACAGGAGACGGAGAGTGGGGTGAGTGGAGTTAGCGGTGGGGTGATAGGGATGTCAGGTAGTAAAAAGTGAGATGAGGCAGGGCCCAGGAGTCTAGAGATTTGCACTCAGAGAGCAAACACAGGAGGCATCTGCAGGCAGCTGTGTGTGAGTGTGTGTGGGGGGGAGGGGCTGCTGCCGCTGCTCAGGACAGGGGGAGGGGGTGTGGAGCTGGGTGGTGGTGTTGGGTGGTGGTGAAGAGAGAGAGAGAGGAGGTGGGGGGGTGGACTTGCCGAGTGAACACAATCAGCCCTCTGTTTTCATAAGACTTGTGGTATGTGAGAGCAGAAACAAATGTGTTTAATTTAGGCCCTTTTTTCTCTCTCTTGCCTTCTCCACTACACCCACTTATGCCCACCTCAGGCTTTCAAAACTGACTTTTTTCCCCCTTAAAGATGCCTCGTTGCCTCTCCTGCCACTGTCAGCTGCTCTTAGGAAGTTTTAAAAAAGAAACAATCACCCAGTGTGCCCTGTCAGAAAAACTTTTAGACACACTTTTAGCAGATGTAGTCAAATTTACTCTTTCGGCGGGGGTAAATATTTATCTGCAGTTTCTGGAAAAAGAAGAAAAAAAGATTATTTTTACGTCTTTGCAGAGAGTTTGGAGTGATTACTGCACTGTGGTATTTGCCCTGTTCAGTGTGAGGGGCGCATGCTGGATTATTGCCTCCTAAATGCCTTGGCAGGAAACGCTGTATTATATTGGTAACCCATGCTGTCTCCAGTCAATTTGTGCTCGGCCATAAATGAACAATTCAGGTCTCACTTGTGTGTCATTGGCGTAGACTTGCACACACACCTACGTTCAGACGTGCTTACACACACACACACACACGCACACACACATTTGATTTCTAAGTCGAGCTTTACTGTAAACATCCAGCCAACCACCGGTAACCACCTCGTGTTCTGGAGTTAATTATACAGACGTTTACAGCTGTGAATTTCAATGAAACGAGGCTACTCCCCAAACAATAAAAAGTTGTGTTCCTGTGCGACTGGACAAACAATGCCACAGGATATGGAAAAGGACAACATCTTTGACATTCGAGGTGTAGCCTGTCTTGACATCAGATCACGCTGACATTAATCGGAGGAGTCTGTGACAACTGAAAGCAGATCTCCCAGGTACGAGAAACCACATTACTGACTGCACATAATTGACTTGTATAGCCTCGCGCCCTCCTCTCTGTCTTTATGAGATGGCCTTGCTCTCACCAGATGCATAATTATTTTCTTGTGTGTCTAATTATACAGTGAGTTTTATATGAGCTGCTGTTACAGAATTACTCACTTATTCCTAAGTTTAACCTCAGCGAGGCTGGACTGTTTCTTTAACCACGTCTGATTCACAGTACCTGAGAGTCAATGAGACAGAATGAGCAACAATGGCTGCTTCATTTAGTGAGTAATATGAACTCTAAAGCCGTGGATACAGGAAGCAATAACTCAGGATCATGTCATGCAAAAGGAAGAGAAAAAACCCTGATACAAATAATTGCTTGAGTTGCAAAAATGCAAACTCCTGCTGAAGTCGCAGCTCACTCACACTGAAGCAGAATGTTAAAGAAGCTCTTCAGGGGGGTTTATCTTGGCCTTGTATTCTGTTAATGCTGGTTTATTACTGAAACAGCAGTAAATTCACTCCCAGGACTTTTCACATAAACCCACTTTTCTGGCCAGCTTGGCCTTATGCAGAATATGCATGAGGCTGTCATGTAACACCACTGCTCACTGACTTTGAAAAACTAAATTTAGGAAATTCTTTGAAAAAGTAGTGGACTTTTGCACCTCATATTCTTGATGGGGGGAAAAGATTGAAACAGCATATTATCGCAATATTTTTGCATGCCAATATTGAATCACTACATGGACGCCAATGTTTTTTTATTATATTAATTAACATTAAAAATACAAATTTATCATTTGGGGGCCTACTATAATAATACAATCAATAACCTTTTTGGGCACCTTGATACAAAATGCTGCAATAAAAATGATTTGGTGCAAGATGAACATACTGAAAACTTTTTATTAGATAAAATAAGTGCTGATAAAGTTTTCTTTGGGGACATAATTTTCAGTTGAAAAAAAGTTAAATATTTTGCAATATATTTTATCGCATTACCCAGCATACTGCAACATGTTTAAAAGCAAGCGAGCAATAATATAATTTCTTAGACATTGTGATAATATCATATTGTGACACAGATGTCGTGATAATGTCGTATTGTGACTCATTTAGTGATAATATTGTATGGTGGGCCTCTGGTAATTCCCAAACCTACTTTATATGTGGCTTAAATGATTTGAACAGGATTTTTTTCTGATTTTGAAATAATTAGTTACCCGTATACAGTTTCTTCTCAGCATCCTCTAAAGAGCTGCTGAAATTTTCCGTCTGCTTCATTTAGACGTGGAAGGAGTTGCAGTCAGAGTGTGTAAGCATCTTGGAAATCTTGGAAAAATCTTGTTGCTGTGTTGTTGGGACCTCCCTCACGCTGCCTCCCCTCTTCACTCTCCTCTCTCCCTCTTTGCACTAATAGTTCTTTTGTGTACAAGAGCATGTTAAGAGGCCAATGAGCCTGGCCTTAATAGGCCACGTTGCCATAGAAACCGCAGCACTCTGGATGTCTGACCTTTGACCCAGTTTTTTTTGCTGGCTGTGAATAAGAGTGCAGGACGACCAACCGGGTCACAATAGAGGCCCGGCGAACTGAGGGAGTGCCCCTGTCATAGTCACTTAACTTCATTCCTCTATGGGCTAATGGACACTTCAAATGTGGTAACCATTAGCGGTGTGCTATCTCCACTGCAGAAACACAGGCTTCGCAGGGTTAATATAATGTGAAGAGACTCGGCTGTTTATTTTAATTCTGGTGATGGGCTGGAAAATGTACAAATGTTCTTAGAAGTTCTTACGGGGTTTTTGAGCATCTAAATACAGTTAGTTGAAGCACATTTCGAAAAAGATGGGCCAGAAATCCAGTTCGTCTGTTTTGAGGACTAATTTCTCCGACTGAAATATGTATATCTGTTGTTTCTTTCTCTTTTTTACCTTTCTTTAAGATAGCTATAATTAATAACTTCCTCCCTGACTAATCTACTTACTTCATAGTGGACCGGATAATAGGACATGGTCCCCATTCAGAAAAATTTGCAGTGGCCCAGTGGTGCATTGTGGGCCTGACCAGCTGAGCTGCTTGTCGTTTCCCCATCAATTACACACTAATTAGCACAATGACTGCCGAGGTTTGCTTAAGAATTGTCAATGTAATTGCCTCTAATGTTGGTAAACAATGAGCCTTAATGCAAACTCCAAGACAAGGCGGGGGCTCCTTATCACATTGTCTTTGTGGCCGAGGCTTTAATTGTGTTTCAAACATAGATCAGGTTGAGGTGTCAATGGCCCCTGCATAAGCAGGTGATATCTGCAGAGCAAACCAGGGAGGGACAGTTGTGTAGGGGGCCTGACAGGGCCATTGTCTGAAGTTGCTGTTCATATGGGCAGGGGACGGTAATTAACACCTCAGCCAAACAGCAAGCTGTGCGGCCCATTTGTTTTCTGTTGGGGGGTAAAAGAAAACAATGGGGAGGGGTTCTCCACACAGTAGGTGATTGACATTATCTGCTGGAGCGATCCGCGGAGGCATTCCTGCTGCTCCGCTATTCAACACGAGTTAGGCGAAGCCATTTCACAAGCGTCTGAGCTGCCACTTTATACATATTCACTCTTTTATTTGTGGTTTGACTTTGTCTGATTGTTTGCGAGTTAATGCAATTCAACTCAAGATGCAGTAAAGTGTAATCTGTTTAAGATAGTCATACTTATTTGGCATTTCGGCTGTATTGAAGAATGAAAATGTTTTCCTTTAACAATTATTTTGCACATTTTATCCGTTTTGGATGAATTATCTGAAAGCAACACTTCAATAAAAGTGCAGATTTCTTGTCAAAAAATTATTTTGGTAGAAGTTAAAATCCTACATTAGAATATTATTTAAGTAAAAGTGTTATAGTATCTGATGTTTACTATATGTAAGTATCAAAAGTAATTTTCTTATATTAAGTGCAATTAACTACTGAAAGTAAAAATACAAGAATGATAAAGTTGTCTTTCCTTTTTAACATTTTCCACCACTGAAAATGGAACCTACATTAGACTTGAAGAAAAACAAGGCCTTTTTTTTTTTTTACAACATGAAGGATTAAAATAACAAAATCCAGTTTTTCTTTTCCTCTGATTCTTTCATTCATCCGTCCGTCACTTCCTCCCTTTTCCCCTTCCTTCCATATTTTATAGTTAGTAACTAAAGTGCCCAGGGAAGATATATTTGAGTAAAAGTATACATTTTATTTAGGAAATGTGGTGGAGTAAAAGTGAAATATAACATACACACTAAAAATACTTAAATACTGAAACGAAATATTATTACTTCTTTACATAACACCACTACATTTTATAGAGCTACTAATTTCACATTGATATTATTTTGTGACTACACTTTTTTGACAGTCATTCTGACTTCTCACTGTAGCCCTGAAGTGGCAGACAGTAGCTAGCAAAAGTTTGGGACTTTTTTTATGTCCCTTTGGCAGAGAGTCTGACTTAGTTTGACAGCAAATGTCCAGACATCTGTCTCTTCTCCGTGCTCTGATGTTGGCCTGCAGTATGGCACCACACACTTCAGAGATGACAAAGACTCTTGGCTGTGTTTTCCTTCGCTCTGTGAGAGCGATGTAACAATTAGAACCCAGCTCTGGCAGGCCACATGCCCCAGAGCATATGTTGCATTCTCTCTGTTCAAAAAACCAAAGGGCTCCAGTGTAGCTTTTTGGAAAATTTCAGTGGCATCACTGCCACCTTTGTCGCATCTGGGTCCTGTAAAAGTAGCACATTCTACTGATGTCTATTCTGAGCGTTGGAGGCAGCAGGGAGGGCTGGAAGACAATTAGAGAGCTATGAAAATGGATCAGCTAAACTTCACTTTAGTTGCACATTTCTTTCAGTAGTCGGTCCGAGTCTGTTTACCAGAGCTTCCAGCTCCCATGCTGAAAGAGATATTGCAGTGGGCCCCGGCCATATGTCTGTATTTGTCTCTAATAAAATAAGGGCATGTGTAAAGCATTGCTAAATGTCCTGCAGTAACATTCATATTAACGTATCTTCTGTTTTACAAACATTTTATATCACTTAAGACATGTCGTAACTCCATTTTAACTGCTGGTTCTCACTCAGCTGTCCTAACTTTTTTTCTTACACTTCCCTTGTGGGTTTTTTTTTTCTCACTGTAACACTGAGAAAGTTTTTGCTGAGCAGCACAGCCCACCATTCCTAGCCTTTTGTTTCCCTCTCTTCCTCTCATGTGTGAGTGTGAGTGCTGTGCTGCTGTAGTCTGGACTGGAGCTAATGTGACAGTGTGCGGCTGGCATTTACCTGGCTGGATGTTTCGGCGAGTGTGTGAACAGTTGCTCCATAGGGCACGCTGGCAATTAAAAGAAAAGTAGGCACTCAGGAAAAAAAAGTGCCTGGGGGCATGTTCCTCAGTCCTGGCAGAAGCTGTCAAATAAGGGATGGATTGGGTGGGAGAGCCGGGGTGGGCACGGCCGGGCAAGACCAAACGCTCACAATAGCGCTCGTTTCATTTGTGGAAGGACTCATGATTGACATAGATTAGACAGAGAAAACTGCATTGTTTTGGATTTTCTCTCCGGAGAGCAGCATTCATTAGGCGCCATGCACACAGCAGAGTAAAGTTTCAATAGGGAGCTAGCAGCCTCTAAAAGCAACTGCCTCCTGACAGTTGTATGGACTTGGGCCCATTAGTTGGAACCTACGATTCAGCCTTGAGCAGTATAGTGAAAATGAAGAGGGCTGATGTCAACTCCAAGAATTTCCCCCCTTTTCGAAGGGAAAAGGGGTCCCCTTCCCCCTGCCTTGGTGCTCTGTTGGACCCCAGCTGTCAGGAAACAATACCCTCTGCCTGCTCCGACAAACTCATTCCTGAAAATGTTTTTTTTTCTCTCCCTCCTCTCCCTTTTCCCCCTCCTGCTATAATGTCTTTTCCATTTTTAACCCACAGCCATCCAAGCTTCCTTCCTCCTTACAAACCCTGAGTGATGAATGAAGTTTTAAAAATCAGAACCTGAATGCATGACTCCTCCAGTTTGCTTGTTTGTCATCATTTATCCTGCAAAAACTTTCGAAAAGCAGACAAAGCTTTGCATATATTCTTTAACTGCTGTCGTCAGTCATTTCTTAAACGCCACTTAGTCTCTTCCATTCATCAGATGCTTGCTATGGGTGGAGGAATTCATATGCACAACGCTATGTAAACACATATGATAGTATGCATTGTAGAATAATAACAGAGAATGCATGGCAAGATTGTGTAAAAACCACTTACTGACAGAATTTATAACTCATAACAGGCAACTTAAATAATGATCTACGATACCTTTATGTCTCGGCACAACATGGGCCTGGATGAGCAAAACATAACCTATAATATAAAACCCTTTTAATTAATTTGAAATTGTACCAGAGAGAAAATCCACATGCATGACAAGCTGCTGTGTCCGGTATTTAAACTGATTCATAAACCAGATGGTTGAGCCGTGCTTTTTGGAGCTCTGGCTTCATGCTATCTCCATTGCTCGAGGACAAAAAAAAGCTTGTTGTATGAAACAGTAAATCACAAAAACCTCTCCTCCAGTACACACAGCTCAGTCCGTGGTGAAGGGACAGGCAGTAAGGTTGTAGAAGTCTTTGTGACGTGATAGAAAAAAGAGCAAACACTTGCACAACCCCTTATGATAACTTAGATACATGTGTGAAAAGAAGTGATACTGAAAAGAGGAGGGACTATGTTTGGGGTTAAAAGGCCAAACCAATGGAGTCGAGTCCACGTTCGACGCTGTAAACGGGGCTTCCTTCCAGCTGTCTCTTCCCACCCGCTCGGTGATGGGCGCCCACAGCTGGCCTCTTGTTTTTCCTTGACAAACGGCAATTTCACAGTCCTCCACCAGTCTGCTGTGTTCACATCGCTCTCCCTGCTCTCCCCCGTGCCAGAACTCACTGTCTGACTCCAGCAGGGACGTGTTGGTCTGGTACAGGTGTCTGCTGGAGATCTCTGTGGACTTGACACCATTCATACCACTTTTTCACGCTTTGGTCCCTATGGTTCAATCAAAGTTAGAGAATTTTTGCAAAATAGAGCCTTAGATTTAGGTTTTTGTTCTTTATATCATGTCTATTTTTAATGCATTTTGTTTTTATTACTGTGCATGTTTTTCTTCCTGAGTGTTGTTTGCTTCTGTTGTATAATTCTCCTCCTTTTGTGTCGCTTGCAGTACCTACAGATGAAATGGCCTCTTTTGGACGTCCCTGGATCTGCAGGACTAAAAGACTCCCGCTCTCCAACACCGGGGCATTTAGTAAGTAGTTACACTCAGAAGAAAACTAAATTTTAACCATGACAAGATCAAGGCAAGGACATTGGAAAGATCAGAGTAAACTAGATAAAGTGTTTTTTTGACAAAAGCACAGTATGGCTTCTCTGAGGAAAAAAAGAAATATTGCACTTACTAAATAACTGTAGCTCCTTTTATACTTCCTGTTTAAGGTGGGAATATTGAAATGTAATGCCACTTCGCCCTACTGTGTGTAAGGTATATCAGCAGATTTTCGGTACAGTTTTCTTGCTTTTAAACTGCCACAGGAGGTAGTAACAGCGCCAAACGGTGTCTGTACAAACTGAGAATCGGCAGCACGGGACCATTAGCAGGACGGGTGTGAAGTTGTGATGACATGATATGAGTGCTCACCTGCTGATATTTATAAAGCAGGTAGAAGCATTTAGTAGCTAACTCAAAGAAAAACAACAGTGACCATGAATGTCTGTAAACTGGGAGAACAAGATTTAGGAGCTCCTTACTCTCTGAGTAGAATGTGAAATAGGTTGCCATATAACAAAGACGGTAAATGATTGTTATTGTCATTATATGCCCTTGTTATGGTTTAGAAAGCATTGCCGACACATGTCTTATGGCACATTAGACCCCCGTCACACCTCTTTTGATTCCATGATGCCGGTATGCTGTCTGTAATCACACACTGGGGAAGAATGATGCTGTTGCTGTTTGGTTCTGTGAAAAATGCAAAGGATGCATAAATAAGGGACTTCATTAGGGCCCTATAGACAAATCTTTGTGTACAAAGGGCTTGTGTGAACACCAGCAGTATCCCAGCACTTTCCCATATTTTGTGGCACTAATAAGATGTTTCCTCCAGGGCTGCATCCCACGGTACATTAACTTAATTATCAAACAAGTCATGTCAGTTTATCAGGAGAATCAGTTTACTGATTATCATGTAAAAGCTTTAATCAAACAGTCACCATAATGTGGTTATTCACAATAATGAAATTATAGTGTAAATGTACTGGTCCCATCCCACCTACAGCTCCCCCTCCACACAAACCCCTACAGCACCCGCACGCAGGCCAAGTCTGTCTGCCTTTACCTCAATAACTCAGTCTGCATCATAAATCTCTCAGGCTTGAACCTCCTCGCCATTCTTGAACTTTCCCACACAGGTGTGAACTAGTCATCATGGTGTCTCACTCTGTTTAGACAATGCAGGTCCTCAGCAGACCTGTTTGGTTTGTGGCTTCGCTGAGGGATGTGTGTTCGGGATCGAAAACATTAGATAACGTGAGCATCTATCTGGCACCTGCTTGATCTTATCAGGACGTTTTCTGGTTAGGGGGAAGTCATGTTAAGCAGTGCATGGAGCAGAAAGCCACTGTCACTGCACTTTGGTAAATACAGCCGTTGTGACGCAGCACCCTTGACCTCACATATCCTGGCTAGACGACGTGCTTGCTGAGTTTGTGGTTGATTTTCTGGATCTCATAATCGCAGCGATGCACATGACAAAGTCCTCATTGAGCGCGAGTCAATGGGAAACTGTTGTGGAGAGGATGGAGTTTGCTCATGGGAATCCAGGACTGACTTAAGTCTCAATAAACACCAATTATATATTTTATTAGAATAAATGCTGACCTGTGAGTGACCCTGTTGATTTTTCTGTTAGACACAGCAGCTACTGTGTGAAATCCTGTTGCAGCAAGCCTTTTTAATGACTTTTGACTTGTAACATTTTGAAATCTGTGAATCCACATCCTAGGGAGAAAAAGTCAAAACAATGAGTACGATAATAGCAGTTAGAATTTAAAGGAAATGAAAGCACATTGACTGTGGTTGAGTTCCCTGCTTGGCTTGTTTCTGTTCTGTCCTTCAGTGGTTGCTGCTATTTTTCATGTGGCTCTATGTTGTTGCTTTTCTCCTTTTTTTAAAAAAAAAGTTTGACCTTCATCTCTTTCAACGTCATTAAGCAAGAGAAGTCAATACAGAAAGAAACATTGTGGAAGACTGAGAATGTGGAGGGATCAAACTGAATAATTAGTAGCCTTCATTTTCTTTGTGTATTTAAATATGTGCTTCCCTTAATTTTGCAACGTTTATCCTTTTGCCGCATGCAATTAAATGTTATTTAAATATTTTTATATCTGCACACAGGAACTTACAAATACTTACACAGGTTCTGCATTGTTGTTAGTGTGGATAGAGGCTTCTTTTTAAATCTTGGTTTTAAATTCAACTCATGCATTTTATTGTGATCAGTTTCCTATTGATATTGCAATTGAATAACACAGCTCTAATGAATGGGCAGCCCAAGACCAAACAGCTTTAATGGAACACTTGAACTGATGGAAAAAAGAAGACGAGATAACATTTAAATTTAAAGCAGTATAAAGAAGGTAGGGAAGTTCACTGAGAGTGTAACAGCTTTCAGTATGTGAGCTAAAAGAGGAAGTCACCATGCTTGATCTGGTGACCTGTGACTAGAGGGTCATTTGATTAGTGGTGGGAAGCTCTAATACTGGGCGCGGCGTACCCTGGGCACAGAGGATAG
Organism: Plectropomus leopardus; assembly: GCF_026936395.1. Taxonomy (NCBI): domain Eukaryota; kingdom Metazoa; phylum Chordata; class Actinopteri; order Perciformes; family Serranidae; genus Plectropomus; species Plectropomus leopardus. Next base: position 26,220,415 of record NC_142179.1, read on the forward strand.
AGAGTGAAACACCCTGCTGTGCCTTACCCCCCACTCTGGGCCAGGAGCCCACATGCCCCTCTGGTGTGCTGCTGCTGACAGGGAGCCAGGCTGATTATGTGCTCATTACTCCAGCCGAGGAGAGAGAGGGAGAGTGGGAGGGGAGCAGCAGGCTGGCTCCCCAGGCCTGCAGGCTCCCCAGGCCCCAACACTGCACTAATGAGAGCAGGGGGAGCGGATGGGCACACACGGGGGGCCAGGGATTACTGCCCAGGGCCAAGAGGAGCCAGAGAGAGAGACCTGAGGAGAGGAGGCACCAACAGGGACCCCTGGAGCAGACCTGTACTCCTGCAGTCATTCTGCAAGCATGTGTTGAATCTGACATCGTTGTTTTGTTTCTATGATGGACTGGCGTGGTTTGGAATATGTGTCAAGACCTGCTTGTAGGCACATCTTATATTTTACATGTGTGTCAACTATGCATGTAATAGTGAGTGGCCTGCTCAGTCAAGCACCTCTGCAGATTAATAAAGCATCCACTGGCGAGCCTTCGCATGAAGACAATGTTGATATTTTTTTGTGAATGACATCATCTCTCTCATTCGTACATATGCTGCCCTGCAGAGATTTATGCGCTCGTTGTTGATGATCTGAAATTTCTATAACATCTCCGCTAATTCTGGCAGCGCAGAACAAGACTAGAGGATGTTAAATAGAAATCAGAGCAGTCGGCATATACCAAAGTCCAGGGAAAGACCATCCTGTCACTGTGCAGATTGGGTCCATAAGGCCCGTATGCTAATCGGAGCCTGCTCTGGCCTGAGATCCTCAATTATTCAACAGACAGGTTTGTTTAGCATTCAGTTGGTATTGCTTTTGGTAGTAATGGTGGTGGTGGTGGGGAGGGAGGACTGGGAAGAAGGGAACAAGCTTTTCTGTGAACATACCGCATCCCACCATGCATACACACACATGCACACACACACACACACACACACATGCATTCAGCACCCCAAAACCCCATATAGACCCCGGTGTTCAGAGGGCTGCCTCTTCATGAATAATACATCAAAGGCGCTGCAGGGCCAGGTGATGCAGTATGGGGAACATGTCAGCCCATCAGTAGTGGCCGAGCTGGACTAGAGAGGAGAGGAGAGGAGAGGAGAGGAGAGGAGAGGAGAGGAGAGGAGAGGAGAGGAGAGGAGGCGAGGCGGCTTCCGTCTGAATCATGTGCATCTCGGACTCATCTTGCACAACGCACCGATTGAGAGTCATTAACACTCCACTGATAATGAAGTCAAGGCTGCGTACTTCTCTCTGAGGTCACTCACACTAATTTCTCCATAATGCCTATTCTCTGTGTCATTACTGACTACACTGACCTGTACTGTTATTCTGGATTAGAAGGAGCTGTGACTCTCTAATGAGGTAGAACTGACCAGGCTGCCCATTCCCTCAGTTACTTATCAGGTCACGGCGCACTCAGTGCTTAAATATGGGCTGATCTTTACTTGACAGGGACGTAAGAATCACCCTCTTTGTTTCAATATCGTGTTAGCGTCAAGGGTAATCAAGGCATAGAGGGACCTGGGTCCTGTCAGCGTGTCATATGTCACTGAGTCACAGAATTGTTTAAGTGAATTGAAGTGGGGAAGGTCTAGAGCAGCATTCCAGAGATGCCTTTTGTCTCTCTGCATGTGTCCGGTGCAATCTCACTCTCGGGGCTGTACGACACTTTAAGTAGAGATATTAACTGAAAATGTGCTGTGTTTTTTTTTCTCCCAAAGAGATATATACTTGCTTTCGACCCATATTCTTTCAACAGACCTTTGACTGGGAGTCCGGTGAGATTCTCTCGCTTTGCATTAGGCAGCGAACAACCGGGATCCATCACGAAATCAAAGGCTTTGGGAGGACTGAACTGAATACTGATCTAAGGTCTGCAGTCCTGCTGGGCCACTGCAGAGACAAGATCCTCTCTAGAAATGGAATAAGGAACCAGCGCTTTGATTCCAGGCAAACTCTGACACAAATGTAGAATCGGTTCATGAAATTACACCATTTATTAGTGGCAGATTTGCCAGAAAATAATGCTAATGTGCATCATTTTACAAATATTTATTAGATTCCAATTTGTCCATGTTTGTGTCCATATATGCTGTGCTCATTTTAAGAGCACTCTCAATTTATTTAATGACCAATGGGGATATTCACTCCAGTAATATGACGCTGTTCAGCTCTGTATTATTTCAAGCTAGAATATTACTGCCGTTGACCCTTTCAGAGGCGATGACCAGACCAGCAAAAGCGCACGTTGTCTGTGATGAATGGCATAGTTTTTGGAGCAGTTGATTTTAAAGACATACGACACGGTCGGTCCCCTCTCACGTCCGCTTCCTGTTGGCGTTGACAAACAAGGCTTGGATTTCTCAGCATGCCAGGCATTCTTTTCACCCTGTCTTTCCTGGAGTTTTGAAAGGCCTCTGAGCCTCCCACCCAGAATCACCGAGCATAAAGACACACAAAGCTGCGGGGTTATTCAGTTTGTTCTAAGCTCTCTTCCCCATCGGCTGTTTGCCTAGTAATTCAATTCAGATGTGCAGGATCCAAAAACATGTTTGCTTGAATGAAATCCACCCCTCCACCCACATTGACCAAGGACTGTGCTTTTCTTAGCGCCGTTCCAAGTTGGACAGCCAGGCGAGGTACTGCCACCTCGGCCTTTTTAGCTTCAAACCCTCCTAGGAGACAGACATCTTTTTCTCTGCACCGGCTCAGCAACTTTTTTGCTGTTTGTTCTTCCTTCAAATCTTCCTGTTACTACGTCCGATCCGCTCTAAGACTGGTGCGGGTGTTTTTACTTTACACCACTGCAGACCTGTGTGCAACAAGCTATGTAGAGAGCATGATTTCTGTCAGTCGATGTAGATACCATCTGGTTCCAGGTTGCCCTTTATCTGTCCTATCACGTAGATGTTGTTTATATTTAAAACACAGCTCATGTTCCTTGCGGTTACCTTATTACACTTTGCTTGTGGATCATGAAACCAGACATATGAAGCTCTCATTGGGGGGATATTACCTCCACACAGAAAGCAAGAGAAAGAAGGCATTGATATGTTAGTGTTTAGTTTTAAGTCATGATTGAGCCATTAGTGTAGTTTTTCAGTCTCACAAAACCGCATGTTTTGCTTGCTGAGTTCTGCAGAGCTTAATTAATTTAAATTAGTTTCAAGACGATGCTGATTTTGATTTATTTCATTCAAAAATGATTTAAAGAGAGGAATGTGCTCAATGAGGAAGCCATCTCAATTCCTTACGGATAAACCTTGGCAGGTTGGATACAGGTTAGAGTGGTTTTGCATGTCTGCAACCTGCACACTCCATTTTTCCTCCACATTTTGTCGAACTGCTGAACTGAAAGGCAGCCTGGAGTTGAAACTAGTGCCTTCAAACTTAGAAATATGTGTAGGGAGCACACGATTGGTTTATTCCAGGATATGAATTATTAATAGGCATCATTTCAAATTCTCACTGAAGTGCTTCCCAAAATGTGTTGGCACCCAGGTCTAGAGGTCTCAAACAGCCCTCACAATATAGGGAAAATTCAGGCATATTGTACATTAAGTAGAACAACAAAGCACAACTCAAATATACATGACATGTGGGAGCTGGGATTTCAACCGAGCAGGTCAACACTCTTTCTGCCACGAAGCTTCATCAAAGCCTTTTCTGTGTTGTGTGAAATCTCTGTGCATCATCGTATGCATTGACCTTATATGCTCTACATGTGGGGAAACCTAAAAAAAAAGTCCTGAGCAAAGTGATCTTAATATAGCCTTGTTTAACACCAGTAAATATTTTCCTCACTCCATCTGGCATTACCAGAATCAAAGCGCGCTTTAGACAGGGGAGAAACCAATTTGCTAAAGATTTAAAAGGAGGAAAAGGTTGGACCTTCCTTTAAAAAGAAAAAAAAACGTGGCCAAAAAAAAAGCAAAGATTTGGGACAATTCTAAGCAGCGTGAAGCAAGAGAGTGTACAGAAGTCTCAATGCAAACCTTGTTCCCTTAGCAGACCACGTTGGAGAGAGACGAGAGGTTGAGAAGGGGGTGGGGAGGGATATTGAAGAAAGGTTAGCCTGGAGGAACAAGACTCCTTTCTCCCCCCTCCAATCCCCCCCTCCACCCCTTGACCCTCCCATGTGACAAGTTGAGCCAACAAGTGCTCTATTCAGCCAGGCAGCCAGGGGAAATGACTGCAAGGCTGAGCGCTGCCTAATGAAAGCAGAGACGCTAGTTATTATTATTGTCTTGATCATCATCAACGTAGCTGTAATGCCAGTCAGATCTCAGCTGGGGTCTGTGTGTAAACTGTTGTTGAAATACTAAAAAATCCACACCATGTGTAAAAGAAAGTTTCATCTCTGGACTTTCTGTTCTTCACCACTTATCCAAAAGACTCAGTTCACCTTAAAATTAAAAATACATATTCTATATCTTACCTGTAATGCTATATATCAATCTAGATTGCTTTAGTGTGAGCTGCAGAGTGTTGGAGATGCTGGCTGTAGAGATGTCTGCCCTCTCAAATATAATGTACTTAGATGGTACTCCACTTTTGGTGCTCAAAGTGCCAAAAAAATACATATATAAAAACCAACAATGTCGTGTTCCAGAAATCACGACCAGGTTACTGAAGATAATCCACAGAACTTGTTGTGAGGAGTTTCATGAAGGAACTGTTCTCTTTCTACTGAACTATACCTCTATAACCTCATATCATGTAGGGCTGGGTGACTATACCAAATCACTAAGCAGGAGGAAGTGTGCATCTACTCATGAACAAGAGGCTTACGCTCTTGAATGCTCAAGAGGTAAAAATGAACGGGGTCCACCTTGGCTAAGCTATAACGTTAGCTAGCACTGTTGGCGGGTAAAGTTCAGTAGAAAATAAATATTTACAATTATTTTTTGCAGAGGGAACTGTGCATCTACCTAGCAACATTGAGCTAGCTAACATTATAGCTCAACCAAGGATGATGCCATTATGTTTACATCTTAAGCATTCAAGAGCATGAGGCTCTCATTTTTTTAGCAGATGCACTGTTACTCCTGCTTAGTGATGTGACTGGTTGGTGTAGTTTGGTAGAAAGAAAATAGTTTAATAGTTTATTGTATGAAACTGCTCACAACAAGGTCTGTGGATTATTTTGAGTAACAGGGTCATGATTTCTGGAAAGAGACATTGCGATTGAGTTTTTTAGATGTATATGTTTTGTTTGAGCACCACAAGCCGAGTGCCTTCTAGTTCCATTATATTGGAGAGAAGGGAGACATCTATATGGCCTAAAACTCTGCAACCTACCAAAACAATGTAGACTGATAAATAACAGTACAGGTAAGAGAAAAAAGGTGTTTATAATTTTGAGGTGAACTGTCCCTTTAAGCTATACAGAACTTTAAGTGTTTTTCTAACATTAGGGTCATCTGCAGTATAATGTGGCAGTGTAATCCACCCATGGGCGTCTGCTTCTTCCCATCAAATGACTGCTGTCAGACAGAGTGGGAGCTGATGTCTCCACTTGTTTATGGGTATTCAGTTTACCTTAGACTGATTGTGTTTGTTTGTGGCTCGCTGGTGTGACTTTTGGACTCGGTGGCACCGTTGTTTTTCTTGTTGGACTGAACAAACAGTTCTTTCCTCAGCTAAATGACCGTAATGGTCTTGGCATGTGTCTGCAAGGCTTTTTAGTGTTCCTTGGTGCTGGTCCAGATTGCATCACAGGGCCGGTCACATGCACAGACTGATGTGATGTTTACCGTAGAGGGCATTCACACATGATGGCTTGTTTACACCATTCCTTTTTTCTCTTGAACAATCTGAAACAGAAATCATGTGTGGTGTGTACTATGGGGTAGTTACAAGTTTGCTTTAGCCACAAGCATAATAGCTTCAATGCATTACATCCACTCTCTTTTGAATGTTACCTGTCAGACACTTGTTGCACATTGGTCGCCTCCTGCTCATAACTTCTTTGTGTCTGTTCTTCTCTTTTTTTTTCCTTCACCAACAGTCCAATAAAGTCCCAGTGGTGCAGCACGCCCACCATGTCCACCCACTGACACCCCTCATCACCTACAGCAATGAACACTTCTCCCCCGGCACGCCACCATCACACCTCTCCCCAGAGATCCTCGACCCAAAGACAGGTAATGTCTCATGGACAGACACTGATTTACTTAACCGAACACCGAACACAAGTGATATTACACATAAGATAGCATTATACAGAAAATAAATTAATAAAAAATATTATAAAAGTAATAAAAATAAGATATATTGTATATTATATATTATAGATTTCAATTTAGAGTGCGAGCTGAGTGTCTTGTTTTCTGTTTGAAAAAGATAAAGGTTTTACCTATAAGTCGGAGGTACCTTTGTTGTTTCATCTCTGTAGTGATCGAAGAGGGTCAACCTTTAGTCTATATTCACAGTAACTGAATTAACTGGATAACACCTGTGCAAAATTCATGTCAGTTACAAAAAATTCAAATAGTGACAACCTGTCACAGGAGAAAAAAAGTTTCGAAATGTCCACAGAAACCAGAAGGCAGGCACTCTAATGTGCACAAATGAACGCACGCTAACGAGCTTGACAGGGTCACGTAGCCTGAAAAGGAAACCGTGTGTTTAAACACATTTTGGAAAAACTGTTTCAGTTTGGAATGGACAGCGCAAGTTTCTATGGACATTTTGTAACTTTTTCCACCTTAAGAAATGGTCACTATTGGAATCACCAAAGTGAATTCGCCACAGCTGTTGTACTGTGTAAAGGTAGATAGATTTTGGGTGGAGAATCATAATTATGGTGAAGATAATAGCAAGATGCTAATATTGTTTTTTTGCGTTCTGCATATTATAAGCTGTTTTCTTTTGTCTCTGGCACCTGCAGGTATTCCTCGGACACCTCACCCGTCAGAGCTCTCTCCGTATTACCCCCTGTCTCCTGGTGCTGTTGGCTCCATTGCACACCCTCTGGGCTGGCTCATGCCACAGTAAGACGCTCTGATTTTCAGCTGTCCACTCAGTCAAACGTGTTTTGTTCTTAGTTACAAAGTAAAGTTAAAGTACTAACGTTAGCAAATTAACTCTGTGTCTAACTACTTTTGGTTGGTTAACATTTCTGAAAGCACAACAGATTGATAAATAGAGAGTCAAAAAGAAAAGCTGAAATGGACATTTTTGTCATTTCTTTTCCTAAAGCATTGTCAAATATTTATCCCCTGTTGTCCAAGTGCAGGTGCGCCATATAAGAACAATAAGAAATTTAAACATTTGAGTTCACCAGGAGGAATTTATGAACATTCATGGGTTTTGCTACGGCTCTCGTAATCAATTGCAACGGTGCTGTTCCACAAGCAGGGGATTTGAGTTGATGAGTAGAGGATTAGTGCTGGTGGGTTAGCTGTCAGCTGTGTTTGATCCACCTCACACTGGAGCTTTCGCTCACTCTGTCTCACTCTGTCTCCCTCTGTCTCTCTCTGTCTCTCAGGCAGGGCCAGCCCATGTACTCCATCCCTCCGGGGGGATTCCGTCACCCCTATCCAGCGCTAGCAATGAATGCATCCATGTCCAGGTGAGCGGATCATGTTCGGCAACACCCCCACCCTCCCAAAGGAAGACATCTAATATCTTCTGTTTCTATGACATGCTGTAATCACATTTCTCCTGCTTTCTATGTCTGCTTATTTTTAAACGTTAGGTAAAGGTAAAAGAAATGGCCAGTGTGTACTTTTAAACTTTCATTGTTTGCAGTGTTCAGCTGTTTTGGCAATGTTTTACAGAAATAGCATGAATCTTATTTTGAGTAACACACTTGCCACTGGTGACAAAAATTGTCAGATCACGCACAGGCAGCAGTGTCAAGACTACAAAGGGATGTGAGGTCTTAGTCGATCACAGACAAGTTCAGCTTCTTAAAGAGTGTGAAGGCATTATTGGCATTCAGCACTCCCCTTCTGTCTTTTCTCTCGGAGCTAAACTTCTGTGGTCAGGCCAATGTTCTGAGCCACTCCACAACACACACACACATACTGCAGAGATGAAAGGGCTGGGAATCGATAACGACAAATCAAAGCTCATCTGAACCTACGCATCCAATCAGACTAAACTCTCTGACCCTTTTTCAAAACTGGAAAGATTTGTAGGGGCCTTCCGGTGTTGGTTTGAGATAAAATATTCAGAAGGGTGTAGCTCCAACCTGAAATGGACTGACAACAATTGCAAACATGCCTTGCAGAATTTAATGCATCAGATTTAGTGCATGCCAAATACCATGCCAATAATTCAACATAAATGAAAAATTTAAATGGCATTTTATGGCTTACAATAATAGACCTGCTCTAAGCAGGTTTCAGAGTGAAGCTCATCATTTCTGATATATTTTACATTACTTGTTAATCAGTAACATTTATCTTTAAAATTGTGATCATGCAGTAAAATTGAAGTAAATAAAGTAAGGGTAGAATCTCATGGCAACAACATACTGTAGCTAACGTCAACATGAATGCATTACACAGATGGTAATGGGAGGATTATTTTTTTAAATGTGGAGTTGACTGCATGCAGTCAACTTGGAGAAGTGCTGAGTTATTCATCTGGGACCAAGTGGGATGTTTACAGATTTAGTCAGTATAGGTTGATTGCTGTGGGAGAAATGCGGCACCTTCTTGTTTTTACAGCATGAATTATTTAGTGCTTCAAAGAAAAAAATGGAAAATAAATCAAAATATAAGTTCTTAATAGCAGATATTTCATTCGACTCCATGTATTTAAATTAAATTTTTACAGATTTAATATTTTTTTTACTTTAAGTCAATTTTCTTCAGTCAGATGGTCAGAACGAGGAGTCATAACGAGCTTCTGTGTGAGTATTTTCACCGTAAACTCTGCTCCTCCATATCACAGTATTTTTGACCAAATACCTCAATAGTGATATTGTGGCGATATTGTAGGGTTGACTATCTGTGCTTTCACAAATCATTTACACAAAAACCTTTTTGATAAATAATTATCAGTACTTTGGATATAATGACTAAGTGGGCAAAGGCAAAAAAATGAAATGGCTAGAACAATCTGCTGAGTTCATAAAATTAATCGCTTTACTGTAATGCAGACTTTAAAATCTGGACAAGATTATACTTATGATATTGCAATATCCAAAATCTACACAATACCAATCCTCATATCATGTCAGGCTGGGTGATTTGGCCCATAAATATTATTGGCTATTCTGCGTTACACAATATATATCCTGATCTCTTGTAATCTCCTCTAAATTATTGTAGACTACTAAAATACTAACCCATTAAATAAACTACTGCATTTAAACAGTAAAGTTAAAGTACGGTTATTAAAAAGTTAAATTAAAGTAATGTTACTCAAAATTCAACTACACTTGTTATAAAGTTAAATAAAATGTTGTAATAAAGTTCAATTAGCACTTAGCAGAGAGTCAAACAGTTAAAGCGGTGCTGTTAAACTTGAGCGATAATCAAACTAATAGCTCTCCAATTCATGTAATAATAATAACTGGTTTTTGAGACCATTTAGTTGCAAAAAGGGACTAAATGGTCACTGTCTAGAGCCCAAAACACAGCTGCTCACGTGCACTATCGCCCAGGAGAGAATGGTTTGGATGGGCAGTGGAGTGTGACGAATCATTGTGCCGTTGGCTAAAAAAAGATTTGGTGACAGTATAAATTTGATGTTTGCCATATACTCATTTTACAAGCCGCGCAACATCGAATATAATCAATGTATCTCCCATCCCTTATAGTACAATATCAATATAACATCAGTTCATTGCCCAGGGTTTGACTGTTATAAACAGAACGGCCTCTGTATATGCTGTAAGTGAACTCTGGTTAAAGCATACTGAACGTATCATGAGGTAAAGCTGCTGGTTCTGGACTGACACATGTTAAAATAGAGGAATTTTCCAACATTAACTCGGGTGTGTGATAGAGGGAGAAGGAGCTTAATTTACCCTCGTGTTCATTACAATGCTCCATTGTATTAACAATTGGAAATAGAGAGAGACACTTTGTAAAGGTGTTCTGTGTGGACGGCTGTCAGAGCGCTCTCTGGAACGTGGTAAGGAAAGTGGTTTCAGGTGTCACGGCCATGCTGTCGCCATGGTAACAACACACTCCACTTTTCTCCAGCCACTGCTGAATAAAGGGGCTTTTGAAAAAGTCTTTATTTGAACAAAAAGCAAGCATGTAACTCATTGTGTGTATGACTTTAGTCTAGACGGACACAGTAGGCACTGTGAATTTCACGCGGAGGGTAAGGCAAGGCAGACATGTGCCAAGTTAGCTGAACCGTCTCTCGTCAGGTTAACAGAGAATCGCTGTTAAACCCGAATGTTAAAACATTGCCCTCTGTTGCCCTCTCAGCTTGGTGTCCAGTCGTTTCTCCCCTCACATGGTGACTCCGCCACCACACAGCCTCCATCAGACCGGCATCCCCCACCCGGCCATCGTCTCCCCAGCTATCAAACAGGAGCCCAGTGGTGACATGAGCCCCTCGATGCATGCGTAAGGACGTCTTTTAATTGTGTCAAAACGTGCTCTCATTGCCGAAAAATATTTCCCCTTGTTTACTGTTATTCACCAGCACCTCTCCACCATTCACGGTTTATAAACGGCATGTTTTTAATGTTTCGGATTAGCAGGAAATCCCCGGTTCCTCCCAAGAAAGAAGAGGACAAGAGGCCTCATATCAAGAAACCTCTGAACGCTTTCATGCTGTATATGAAGGAGATGAGAGCCAAAGTAGTGGCAGAGTGCACTCTGAAAGAGAGCGCTGCCATCAACCAGATCCTTGGAAGACGGGTAAGTAGCACAGACACACATGTGCGTGTGAGTTTATGATTTATGTGTGCGTGTTTAGCAGTCCTTTGATATCTCCTGTCTTTGTCCACAGTGGCATTCCCTGTCAAGAGAGGAACAAGCCAAATACTACGAGCTGGCCAGAAAAGAGAGGCAACTCCACTCCCAGCTCTATCCAGGGTGGTCAGCACGAGATAACTATGTGAGTGGCACATTTCCATCATCAGCTCTTATATTAATGAGTATAGGAAGTTGTTTTGTTCTCACTAGGCATATGCAAATATGACTGTGTCAGTTAACCCTTTGAAACCTTGAGCAACATCACTTTTCTTGTGCTGCTTTCAGACATAGTTCACAAGTGTTTTAAGTTTTGATACTTGAGCAAATTGGTGTGTTTTCTTTTAAAAACATGGTAAAAGGCAATGAGCAACTTGGTAAGAAATTATTCCACATTGTAAGAAAATTGTAGAACTAGAAAATTACTTTGAAAAAAGCTAGGGGAAATGCTCTCAGGAAACAAGAAAAAAAATAGTGAAAATATGTATAATTATAATTATCAAAATTGCATATTTAAAATTATGTTACAGAATTGTTAGAATTTTTAAAGCACTTTCCAAGTCTTGTGTGCCTTTTTTTTTAACTGAGGCTGTGTGGGTGGTGTACTTTCACTATGAGAATTAACAGCAATGTTTTGATCTGTGCAGGGAAAGCGAAAAAAGAGGAAGAGGGACAACAAACCAGACTCAAAACCAGAAGGTAAGGGGCCTTTTCTCCGGACCACCTTTATATTTTGGATTTTTTTCTTCATAAACTTGCCTAAGAAAGAATAACTGTAGAAACTAACAGCGAGGGCTTTATTTTTCTTGAAAATCCAAAGAGCAACCTGTGACACTGCACCTTTATTCTATTATTTTAAGCCTTTTTGTGCATGGTTTCTTTTCTTCACTAACACTTACTAACTTCTTCCCTGCTTCTATACTTTGACAAGCAGCTTATGAGGTTCAGTGCTAATAGTGGCAGGTATGTGTGCTGTTGTGCAACCACCGTAATTTGCCAAAAATAAACAAGCTTTCCACACTTCAGTGCACATTTTGATCGTGTCATGCTCCTTTTTTGCATCATAAATGCATACCATCTGAATATGTTTAACATGTTTCACTTTCCGTGTTACAGTGTCTTTTCATTTGTTTCACAACTTCCACCGCCATCGTTGTCACTGTTTTTATGATTACCCGTTCGCTTCTGTCACCAGCAGCATTCAGGGACGTGAACCAGATTTGCAGCCAGCAGCAGATTCATAATTCAGCGTTCTCACTTTTCCTTTGTGTTCCCCCAGACTTCTCAATAAGAAGCAAGAAGCAGTGCGTGCAGTACCTGCCCTCAGAGAAGATGTGTGACAGCCCGGCGTCGTCCCATGGCAGCATGCTGGACTCGCCGGCCACCCCCTCTGCAGCCTTGGCCTCCCCGGCTGCTCCGGCCGCCACTCACTCTGAGCAGGCCCAGCCGTTATCGCTCACCACCAAACCGGAGGGACGCATGCACCACCACTTCTCCCTTGCTGGGAAAGCTTCTGGATCCACATCTTCTTCTTCCTCCTCCTCTTCCTCTTCCTCTTCCTCCTCCCACACCCACCTCTCCATCCCAATTGGTACTTCAGGTAGCCAGTCGACCACCCCCATCCTCACCCGACCAATCCCTTTCACCTCTCTGCACCCCTCCATGCTCTCCCCCCCTTCCCCTTTCCATCAGGCAGCCCTTCACTCCCATCATGCCCTCTTCCAGTCGCAGCCCCTCTCCCTGGTTACCAAACCAACTGAATGAATCCGCAAAGTCAAATTCTCTCCCATTTATTGTGCTGTATATTGCTTTTCTTTAAAATAGTTATTAGAACAACTTTTTTTCTAAATAATGAAAAGGAAGAAATATTATTGGTCAATATTTGACTGTCTCCTTTTCTACATCTCTCAATGAAAACAAAATGTATTTTTTGTAAAGTTTACTGCAGAACTGGTTTCTTTTTTGATGCATTTATCCAATGAACCTCTTGTATAAAAGAACCAATGTACATAAAGTTTCTCTATAAAAACAAAAAGGAACAAAAACATGTTTTCTTTTTAGCCAAAACCTGATTAATGTTAGTATTAAGTTTAAGTCATAGTACTGGCCAATAATTGCAGCCCCCTCCCACCCCCCCACCCCCTTTTCAATTCACGAGTGTGTGCCCTTCTTTGACATGTTAAATAAACATTTGAAATTGTTTCTTAAAAGAAATGCCTCGATTTGGTTTTTTCGACACATGTTTTTGTCATCTAATAAAGATAGGTTTTTTTTAACAAGGTAATGTGGTTTGGATTAATATTCTCATACTAGTGACCACAGTGCATAACAAGTTGATAACTGCCTTTTGGAGGTGTTACAAATGTAGATTTAATGGGTGGTATAATTCTATAACAGCCACAATGAAATTGAATAAAAGTCCATAACACACCTGCCATTTCTTACTCAGCTTTAGTTCTAAACAGGGAACATCTTCATAAAAACCTTGCTGATGGTGGCAGCCAGTTTTAATGTTTAATAAAGCGGAATTAGGCTAACCACACTGGAAAAAGAGAGCCTGAACCAGGGTAACAAAATCTGAAGCCCAAAATAAATGCAAATAAAAAAATAATAGACATCTGCTGCGTCTCGGAATATAGCGTCCCACAACAATGACAAAAAAGCAGGTCAGCCCCATCCCAGCACACCGAACCCTGCTCGGTCTCCCTGTTCCTCTTGCACTTTTACTGCATCTTTATTCACCGTTTGGCACACTGCTTAGGCTTTAATTAACTCAGAGGTAATGGGATGGAGCCCTTGGGACCTCATTAGGCATTTCAATTAGTGAAAAATACACAAGGTAGGTTACAGTTTTTGGTGGCTTTGGAGATGAGGAGTAGTGCCAGGGATGGACCAATTATGTCGGAGCAGGGGGGACTGGCCTGGACGAACCCATCGATACCAACCACCTTCTGATTTTATCCAAGATCTTACCAGCAGGGAGAACGGGGGGATGTAAGAATGAAAGAGTATTTGAGCTGACTGGAAAATTCAGAATGTGCATTTTACCAATAAAGATGAGTTTCCAGATAGTAGACAGCACCATCAGGATACTGGAAAAAACAGGGCAGTCTGAGTTAATTGATTCTAAGCTTGGACGCAACAATAATGATCTCAACATTGTCAGAAATATCTAGAATTTTACTGAGCATGTGTTATTTATCCTCAATTTTCAGTTAATCATCTTGCCTCGCTTTCAAACGGGTTTCAGGTGGACCGAGGTTGTGTATTTATTTCTGGCAGAGGCACCAAACTGTCAATGCTCCCCTCGCTCCGTTTTAAGCAATCATTAGCCATAATAAATCTTTTGCTTATTTGCCGTTCTATCTTACATCATTCCGGGCACAAACCACCACATAGTCTCTGGTGCCACGGCTGCCGACTCGGAGCCACTTCACCAATCCGTCAGTGAAATTACAGGTAATGAGTTGTCAAAACAGCCAGGAAATCTGTCTCCTCAAGGCCATACATCCAGTGCAATGTTGAATTCTCCTAAGACACTATCCTTATTATGAAACTCAGCCCCCAAGTGAATGACTTCAAATGTGGCTGGTTATACCAGGTAGTTCCTTTATTAAACACATTCCCCTGCCTGTGCCTGCTTTTTTTATAGTTTCATCATATTGTAGGAAATCCCATGAAAAGCAGGAAAAAATGATTATTTCAACATAATAAACGTGAGCAAATTGGATTTTTGCATAGGCATTTTCTCAGCTTTAAACTAAATATCCATCTGAAATATAATTTTAAAAATGTACGTTGTCTCAAAGTTCCCATGCTCCACTCAAAATGTAACACGCCACTGTTTATCTCTAATAACCTATCTGGTTGCTGCTCCACTCAACATCTGCCATGTAAGCACGAGGTCAGATTTAATACATGTTAATTTTTGCTCATTAAATTCTTCCAATCTCTTGCCAAGGTTCTTTTTTGGGCCTTCCTTTGATCTTGAATTTATTCCAGGTTAACCCTTTGGTAGTTCACATGCAAAATATTACACTGGGAGCTATCATTTAAAAAGTCAGCACTGTTTAGTTTAAATGCACACAACTTGCCTGCTTGATACATTGATGTCATTGTTTAAAAAAAACAACAGCTACATAATTAGAATCAGATAAAGCTGATCCTATATCTTCCACTGACTCATGACCTTATATTCCCATTAATAACAGGATGCTATGTTTTCTTCTCGTGGTGTGTCCCAAAGCGATATTAATTGATTGTTTCTGTAACATTCACTGAGCTTAGCAACACTCAGCTGGTGCCTTTGTGCAGATAGGTATAGCTGGCTGTGAGCTTAAGAACCTCCTTAATGTATTATTCATACCCATTTGACCTTAAAGATGGAAATGCAAATGGGTGTCAAAAATGAGAGGGACCATCTGACTTTTCAAATGTCAAACCACATGCCACACTTAAGACATATTCATTACAAATACCCACAGGTCCCCCACACTTAGCTGAGATGTTAAACATCTCCAGATAACATTTTGATGATTATCTCTACAGCTATTACACACCTTCAATTGAAATCCCTAAAGTTTTGTTGATATTACTTGTGATGTAAAATCAAGTGACTTGTCAATTATTAGACTTAATATTGGCTTAATCTCAAGAATATATATATTTCAATAAGTTTAAAAGTTATTATATGATTAAATAATGGGCTGATAATTATATGCACACTAGTTATCATGACTTTTTTTTTCAACTGCATTGTATATCAATACTGCCATCTGCTGATAAGGTCAAATACTGATGCAGCCACCTCATTTGAAGTAAATACTGCCACCATGTCAGCGCCTTACCTGTGGGTGGCAGTAACAACATAATTGTTGTCTCCTTCTCCATATATTATCAGTGGTGGAGGAAGTACTCAGAAATTTAACCTGAGTAAAAATAGCAATGCCAATGAAATACAAGTACAAGTACAAGAAAAGTGAATCAAGTAAAAGTACCAAAAAATTAGCATCACACTCCATTTTAAGTACCAAAAGTATTCATTATGCAGAATGGCTCATTTCAGAATAATATATTTAACTGGATTATAATTATTCTTGACTTAGCTTGTTTATCATTTTAATGTTGCTGCTGCTGAGGTTAACTTAATCAGTAACAATACATCATACATCATTTATTTGTTGATTTATATTTTGTACCAATCAATGAATCAACTGTAACAAATGTTATCAAATGGATGTAGAAGAGTTAAAAAGTATATTTCTCCCTGAATTGTAGTGCAGTAGAAGTATAAAGAAACAAAAATAAAAGTACAAGTACAGTTCTTGAATAATGCACCTTGTTACTTTTCGCCATTGTATAATAATAATAATAACAATAATAATAATAATAACAACATTTCATTCTTCATTAGAACTCTCTTTACCTTTACTAGCTCAGGTCAGCTGAGTGCAGGGGGGGTGTCAGCACAATAGGAGGATGTCGGCCTCACATACAGTAACTTCTGTGTCTGAATCTGGCCTAAATATTTAGTCTCCCTTTGTTTCCACATCTGCCATTCAAATAAAACTAAATAATGCAGCCGTGAAAGTCATCCCCCCACTGAGTGCTGAGATTCACAGACACAAAGAGCTCAAGTCAACTGGCTCAAATCTGCAAACATACATTGTTATACTCTGTGAAACATATATAGAGAGATATGCAAAGGTGAAGAAAAAGTTCAACGTTGATTTTTATAAAAAGTGCGAGTGAAACATTTACATCCTCCAGTCTGAACAACAGTCATAAACTGTCAACAGTATTTAAATGATGGATGGCTGATGCATCTTATCCGTGTTTACAGCTGGTTCAAATCACTTCAGTGACTGACTACAAGGCATGAAAAAAAGAAGTGTAAATGTAATTGTAACTTTCCACCCAGTGATTATCATAACTGTAGCCGGACTGTAAATATGTTATGCCGAAGCTTGTCTAGTATTTAAACCTATAGTGGCAACATCTGAGGGTTGACATAATGTAATCTGATAGGTTGTGCCAGTTTCTTGTTGCTAAACTGGTGGATCCAGATTTTCAGGGGTGGGGAGTTCCTTTACACCCAATAACAAGCAATTGTTTGTGAAGATGAATCCATGTTGTACTTTCCAAATTATGATGTCAGAGCTACGACTGAGCTGCAACATATTTTAGATGTGAGAAATGCCATTGACGTTTGGCATTTGAATCTGATGCAGTCAATAATGAATTTCAATTAAAATCAGTTAGGCCTATTAATTCAAGTTTAAAGGACAAGCATAGTCTATAATAAACCAACTAACCAACCAACCGAATTTAAAGTAGAGGACATGTCCTTTTACAATAAGTACAAGCACTTTTTAAAAAAAGCAAACTCAACACCAAATTTACCTATAATCTCATTACAGGTAAATCACCTTTCACCTATAATCTCATTATTCTCATCATCCACACATTTACACAAAACAAAGGTGTGATGAATACACAGCCCTGCCTTTAGTAAGCAAATAGATAACCGATAACCTACATGAATGCATACAAAGAAAGGCGGATCTTCTATAAGTATCATAATGCACCACACAGGGGTGGGGTTGGTGGGGGTTGGGCCTGTCTTGCCAAAATTGACACAGAGAAAACCCAACAAAAAACAAAACATAGGGCGTAAATGAAATGGTGGAGTGAAATTTATTTCGGAAAGCATTAGAGTAGGAGAACAGATAGAGACAAAACCCATTGAGAAAGCAGTACAAGACACACAATTTGCAAATGTTTTATGTTTTCTCATTATCTGTTGTTCTTGCTAGTAATAAACAGGCTCTAATAAATGTAAAAAACACACCGTTGTTGTTGTTGTTGTTGTTGTTGTTGTTGTTATTGTTGTTCTTCTTCTTTTTCTTCTTCTTCTTCCTCTTATTATTATTATTATTATTATTGTTATTGTTATTATCAGTAGTAGTAGTAGTAGTAGTAGTATGGGGGGGCAGATAAAGTATCTTTATTAGTTCTTCATTGAAATAAAACCTGGCTATCCCAGTCTGACCTGCTCCCACATCCCCTCCTTTGAAAGCACGGTCCTGTCATGTCAGGCCTCAGCCTCTAGTCGTCAGTAAACCTCGCCGCTGTGTTTTCCTCTGCAGAAGAAGAGCAATCTCGATTGTACACGGAAGCAGGAACAGGACCTCCGACCTGTCGACTTGTGTTTGTCACCGCGGATTGTGGCGTCGCAGACTCAGATTAAAGAGATTCGGTCGGCGTGATAATATTTAGCGGACACAATGAGGACGGCTGTCGTGGTGGTCACTATATTTCTGTGTTTCTGCTTGGTCAGAGGTGAGTGTTTTGTGTCGTTTTACTGTTTAACTGCTGTTTCTTCCTGACAATATTCACATATATGTGAGGGAAATCCCCACTTGCCTATCAAGGTAGCTGTGGCTGTTGCTTTATTACACAAGTATCACTTTTTAATCGAGAGGGGAAGTGCTAACCACCGAGGTTTGGTTTGGGTTCAATAAATGGAAACAGTGGGAATATATTCTTCATGTCCCTGCTGCTTAAACCAGTAATTCAAAACCTTTTTCATGTGATGGCCTCTACATCGATTAGGCCTCCCTTTGATAAGATTTCGCTTTAGGGATCTCCACGTGAAAATATTTTGGTTGTTAGTTATGATTAACTTTGTAGTTTTTAGCTGCAGTTAGCTGCACACTTTGTAGTTTTTAGCTGCAGTTAAGAGGATAAATATTCAGGAAGTGAAATCAGAGTAGTCACTTCATGACTCATACTTACGGTGGGCACTCTATTATAGTAAATTTAATCGTCATGATCAAATATTTCCCATTTTGTGAGTCTCCCTGAAACCCCCTCAAAGATCCCAAGGAGTCCCTGGACCCCTGGTTGAGAACTTATGGTTTAACCTTTATGAAACTGAGCAAATGGACTTGATTTCTTTCAAAAACATGGGAGGAAGACAACAAAGAACTTAATGACAAAATGGCCCAAGATTTAGAAACATTAAGGAAATGTTACAAGAAAATAACCTGAGAATCAGCAACGAGAGAGAAAGAGAGAAATGAAAAGTAGCCTACAAAAGACAATCAAACAAGAAAATGACCATGAAAACGTGCTATATTCTTTATCTGCTATCTTTAACATAATTTTGGATATGTAATTAAAATAATCATAGATATAGGCTTCTGGGAATTTTTCCCAGATATTTCGATAATACCTAATAATCCACCCAGGTCATTTTCAGGTCATTTTTTGTCAACAAATCTTTTTGCGATTTGCGTAATATTTCTTGCCAAGTTGCTTAATAGGATTTTAGCCATGTTTTCAAACCAATTCAAACCAATCAAACCAATTTTAGCAGCTTTTAGAAGTTTAAATGGCTGTGAAAGGAGTCTGAATGCAGCACAAGAAAACCAATGTCGATCCAGGTGTTAAAGGGTTAAACCCTACCTACCTTTTGTGTATTAATATGTTTTGTGCAAAAATAAGCACAGGTAATTGGACTAATCTATTTGGTTTAGTTTTAGTTTCTGTCACCGAACAACATAATCAAATATCTCTTTACATAAAAGACAAAGACGCTGATACTTGTCCTGGCTGGTATATAAGCCATGTGTGCAGGGATTCATGTGTCAGTGAGAGGACCTGTGACGTCACACCGCCATCCCATAGCAACCGTTTTATGGACCCTGTTGTCAAGTTCCTAATAAGTGCAGTATACACAACAGGATACATATAGAATCTTAATTACACACCCAGACAACCAGTTCTCGTCTCCTGAAACTCCACCTAGCTGCCTTTTTTGATGTGTCATTAAGTGTGTGACAATTTGAGTAAACACAAGTTTAGTTAGGAATATGTGTGTGCAATATAAAACAATTCAAAAATAATAATAATAAGTAATTAAGCTTTTAAAACTAGATTTAGACATAGTGCCCTTCTACTAGACATGGCCACGGGGTTACCACTTTAGTTGATATTGTGCTTAACTTAATACATTTTTAAATGCCAAATTGTTGAGACCAACTGACATGCAGTTACCCTGGCACCTACACGGGCCCACAAATCTTGTGTATGGGACACAGCATGTCACACGGGTTAAAGTGGGTCATACACTGACATGTTACATGGCCACTTATTTAGGTACAGTTGTACAGTCTTGTGCATGAGCTTCCACTGGTTAACAGTTTTTGATGTCTCCTGTCTAACATTTTCATTATCTGTAAAGAAAATTCATCACATGACACAAAAAAACAAGTTGTCAAAACAAAATCTCCTGGTGACGTACGATTTAAAAATCAAAAACTCACAGTAACACCTTTATTGCCAACATACACACATCAACTACAGCAAACCTGGTTGTACAGCTATTATCTCATCCAACTGACACACAGGAGCTCAGCAACAAGCATCAATTTGCAGTAAGAGAGCCACCCAACTAGCTCAGCAGCATGAGGCACTGCTTAATGATGTTGCTTCTCTTGCAATACATCATTCGTATTTGTAATACAGGCAATACAGTTATTTTGTATTGGTACATTTCACAATTTCAACTGTTACATATGGTTTGATGAGTAGCCTTCGAAATGAAAAAAAAAAAAGGAAATGATATTGACTTTCAGTGTCATTTATTCTTGTTTAGCCAGTACACCAAAATAATTCTTATATTTCTAAGAAGGCTGCTTCCTTGACTTTAATGGCCTCTATTTCAGGCGTTTGTACAGCATATAATCTAATCATCTAATGAAATCTTCTCGGTTTATTCAATAAAATGAGGTAAGCTCATGAGAAGAAGACTGCAAGAAGGCTTTACCAACAGGGTGGGACAGAACATACAAGTAGTGGAAACTAATTTTAAAAGTTTGCTCTTGAAACAAAGAAGGAAAAGTTATGTGGACAGGCTAGTTGATTTGTTGGAGTTGCCAATGCAGAATTCAGAGATTTACAATCAGGCTCTATATTTCTCTTTGTTCTGCTGTTGTCACCCTGTTTTGTGATCTGGTGCTTAAATTTATTTAGTTTTTTTTTCATTTTCTTATTTACAGGAGCACCAGCACAAGAACCTCCGGGGCTCCCCGACAAACCACCTGTAAGCACTGAGGAGCAAAGCAATCAAGAAACGCAAGGTAGCAAAGACAATCTACCAGCAGGATCCCCCACAGGGGATGAGAACAAAGATGTAAAGAATACTACTGGAGTGGACAATAACCCAAATAATGTAGAGGACACTGATAAAAAGCCAGCACAAGCGCCAGTACCAGCAGATGTCAACGTACCACAGTCGGCAGATGCAGACAATAATGCTAAGGTGAAAACTGGCGCGACACAACAAGTTGACAATGAAAATAAGCAAGGGCAAACAACTTCACAAAGTCAAGCAGATGTAAAAGGCAAAAAAACAACACCTGAAAAAGATAAAAATAAGGATGAGAAGCCTGCTCAAACGTCAAAAGTTCAACCTCAGATCACTGAAAAATCAGGAGAGAAAAGCAAGGAGACAGGAGGGCAGGACACAGACAACGATCAGTCAGAAGGCAATGACAGCAACAAAGAGAAGCCGCAAGGAACGGACGCCAATGAGAAAACAGCAGCACCGTTGGATGACGATGTGGTGAAAACAGCAGCACCGTTGGATGACGATGTGGTGAAAACAGCAGCACCATTGGATGACGATTTGAGGAAAACAGCAGATGACAACAATGAGAGCCCAACAGGAGAGGATGACAACACAGTAGAGGACGGCAATCACAACAATGACAACAAAGCTGAAGAAGTGGACAAGAAAGCTGAAGAAGTGGACAAGAAGAAGAATAATCCAGAAGTAGAGGACCCCAAACTAACAGGAGGGAAAAGTCATTATGACCCAATTGGAATGAAGGATGAGGCAGAAAGCAGTCATTTCTTCGCCTACCTTGTCACCACAGCTGTGCTGGTAGCCGTGCTTTACATCACTTACCACAACAAGCGCAAGGTACTTAGCCATTTGCTCTCGCTCAGACCTCTTTGAAACGTACCTTCTGTTTCCACTGACCCAGATTTTAGTTGCAAATGTTATATTACGTGTCAACCATTTTCCTGCTTGAATGCAGAGCTAAATCTGTTGCTGATCTTTGTCTTTATAACCAGTCAGGGTTTCCACTATATGCAATGAAATAATTGAATAGAAGTAAGAAGGTAGATTTATCAGTCATTTTTTAAACAAAGTTTAAAAAAACGAATACTATGAAGATTTCATCCGTTTGCTGGGGCATGTTGCTGCTGATGGCATTGTTCAATTCCTGCACTGCATTTTTAAAATTTGCATCAGAGTCTTGTGTCCTTATGGCTCCCAGCACGGTCCGACCATCCAGTGCAACAGCTTGAGTCGGGATGTTCGGGGTTATCCATGAATCTGTGAAGATGTGTGCAGAGCAGCCTCTGATTTCCGGTTGCTGAATGAGCCTTGATTGCATCTCATCCACTTTATTGTCGTGACTGGACATTAGCCAGAAGAAGGCTTGGTAGAGGAACAACTCTCGGTCCAAGTCGGATTGGACTAATGCAGTGCAGAAATATGTCATACACTAAATATTAGCATATTACAGTTGAATCTTTGGTATATGTGGTAAGCTTGTGAATTGCATAAACATTTCCCCCAAAACAAGCACATGACAACTAGAGATAATCCGTAATGTTAAAGTACCTGGATGTTAAAACATAATTTAGAATCTTAGAATCTTTAGAATCTGAGCCTGAAAGGAAAAAAAAAAAACAGTCAAAACTGGGAAAAATTTAATATAAAACATTAAACATTGTCCAAAAAACACAGCATATATTTTAAGAGCCTTTTGAGATATAACTCACACTCTTCAATAATCTCATCGTATTTTAAATGCAACTAAAGACAAGTGGACAATAAAGCTTTGGGATACATAATTGTTTAAAATGATTTACAATTTTCAAAATAAGTTTTGTATTTCTGGGGATAACTAGCGAGGATATCAATATATAAATCAACTGGTCTATTATTCAAGCACATTCCTAATGAGTATCCTTAGTATTGCAATATTTTACTTGGTGATATTGTGTCAATACACAGACGCCAAGTATCACTTTTTTTTGTTTTCAGTCCCCCAGATACTTTTTGCTGCACTAAAAATGATTAAATTGACATGAACAAAAAATCTGAAAAATGTATCTTATAAGCTGAAAGAGATGTAAACAAAATTTTTCTTTGAAGACAGATTTGTAGTTGAAAAAAAGGTAACAAATGTCAACATATGTTAATACCCAGCATATTGGAAATGTTATCTTGCACTAATATTTCATTGTGACTTACATACCATAATGATATATCATGGAGCCTTTGATAATTCCTACCCCTACTAATGACAACAGAGAGGAACAACCTTGGAGCAGTACGTTGACATTTTAGGAAAAACACATTTCTTTTCCTACTGAGTTGAATTATATACAGTTTTGTTCTGTAGGTCAGGCGTCATACAACATGCAAAGTTAACCTTAAAGTTGTCATTTTCTCGTTTTTTTTCCACAGATAATTGCCTTTCTTTTGGAGGGAAAGAAATCCAGATCCACTCGTAGACCTAAATCCACAGAATACCAGAAGCTGGAACAGCATGTAAGTTCTTGATTTAAAGAAATAAATTCCACCCTTTTTGAAACTAAAATACAGCGTCATTAAATTAATTGCGATTTTTTTATTATTTTATTCTCACCATTTTCTTTCAGATGTAATCTTAAGTCACTCTACTGAAGCCATTGCCTTGAGCAGCTGAATACACTGGGGGTTGTGTGTTAATATATTTTCCTGGTGCACTCTGCGTTGATTTCACCCCTCGTCAAATGGACATTCTTCTATTTTATACCTTTTAGATGCTTATTGTATGACTATGCAGATGACACTGTTGCCTTATTGAAGGAATTAGTGAAATGCAGTGAAGGTAAAATAAGCATGCTGTTTTTGCACTTGTGTCGTTATTCCACTTTTGAGGCGATCTTGTAATTTGACCTGACTAAGGTCCTGACTCAGGTTATTCCAGTAGCAGATGAAAAATATTAGCTTGTTTGGAGACTCGTTCGTACAGTACATCTGTGATTGCACTGTGCAAAAAATATACTATATGAATCTTTGTACAATTCTGGCTTTGTACAATGTCTATGAGCTTGTTTGAAATGTCTATCAGATAAAATGTATCAAGAGTTTAGATGTAAAAAACTTTCACAATGGGATTTGCTCATGTTAATAACCCTGCGGTGTTGGCCAGATGAATGTAGCGATCTTTATTTTTAAAAATGTGCTGATTTGCTTTCTTGCTAAGAGTTAGATGAGAAGATCAATACAACTCCTAAATATTTCCGGTGAATATCATATTAAGGCCACAGACAGGTACCGGTGAGTTTATTTTAGTGTAAGGATTGGAAATGGGCTGAACATGTAGCCTATGCAAGAAAGCAAACAAGCATATTTCCCAAAATGGCTAACTACACCCTTAAGATACAGCTAAACAACTGCATGATGTATTAACTGCTGTCAGGGTGTTGGCTGAACAGGTAAATGGATTTTACTTTAGGTCAATCTGAGAGGTATGACTCGCAATGTTAAAATGTTGCTAATCTGGAAACTACCAGTCTGGTTACAGTATGGCTCCCAACACCTCTGATGAGCACTTTTGGATGAGCAACTCTATTGTACCACTTGCTTTGCATTGACATCAGACTAAAATGCAGTTAACATAAAAACGGTTTTGTAGGAGGACGTGGGCTCGGATCTGTACTGCTTTCACTGTTAGGAGCGGACTGTTTGAATAATATGTGTCTCTGGGGAAAGGTTGACCACTAATACATTAGATTAAATCTGCCCTCAAGACTAGGTGTGTGTTTATTTTCAGAGATGACAAGACTTGTGCCAAATTGTGAACGGTTTTACTGTGATTCAATGTGTGATTCTTGTGTGTGCCTGTTTCCTAAATTAAATTTTATTTGTACTGGGTGATGGTCATAATATATGGAAATCCCTCTCTGAAAAAGGAAAAAATATAATCTAATTTTTTCTTGGAAGAATCAAAGTCCATAATATTTCCCAAAGTATACACTTTTATTGTCTGAAAAGAAAACTCCTTTTTAAGCCTTTAAAAAAAATGTTATCAGCTCTTTTCATGAGTGAAATGAGCACCAGTATTAGCTGGAAAATGTCAAGAGACAATCTTTCATTGTGCAATGTAGGGGTCAACCAGTATTGGTTTTTCAGG
Organism: Plectropomus leopardus; assembly: GCF_026936395.1. Classification (NCBI taxonomy): domain Eukaryota; kingdom Metazoa; phylum Chordata; class Actinopteri; order Perciformes; family Serranidae; genus Plectropomus; species Plectropomus leopardus. The sequence goes on from NC_142179.1 coordinate 26,245,619, forward strand.
GCAGATGCCATTTATTAATAGTTAATGGGACTGATAACAGATGGAACTGATATGCTTTTACAATAAAAATGAAAATCTTTTTGTCAATATTTAGAATTTGGAGCACAACAAACTTCAACACAAAACTGTTCAAATACCTTTATAGTGTGGTATTACATCAACAATCATGCAAAAACTTCATACTACACTATGTTCTCAAAATTCATGAAGAAAATGTCAGTATTGTGTGTCACAAGCCATGAAAACACATCACAGTGTAGTAAGACATCAAAAATCTTACAAAAACGTCAGTTTTGTATGCCATCAAAGATCAAGCAAAAAGGTCATAGCATAGTATATCGGCACAAATCATGAAAAAATGCATAGTGTTGTTGGCAAAAATGTCAGTGTAGTATATCGTGAAAAATCATGAACAAACGTCATAGTATAGTATATCGTTGAAAATCCTGCAAAATAATCATAGTATAGTATGTCCTTCAAAATCATGCAAGATCTTCATAGAATTGTATGTTTTCAAAAATCATGCAAAAACATCACACCATACTGTGTTGTCAAAAATCATGCCAAAATGTCATAGTATAGCAAACAAATTCATGAAAAATGTGATCTGATAGTTTGCTGTCAGAAATCATGAAAGCATATCATAGTGCAGTATGTCATCAAAGATCACGCAAAGGCGTCATAGGATAGCGTGTCGTCAAAAATCATGCAAAAATGTCGTAATATGCTATGTTGTCAAAAATCATGAAAAAAAGGTAATACTATAGTGTATCTTCAATAATCATGCAAAAAAAATCATAGTATAGTATGTAGTCAAAAACCATGCAACAACCACATAAGTATACGATGTTGTCAAAATTCATGAAAAAACGGCATAATATAGTATGGCGTCAGAAATCATGCAAAAGCGTCAGTATAGTATGTCTTCAAAAATCATGAAAAAAACATCATAGTATAGTATGTTGTCAAAAATCATGTAAAAATCTCATCTTATAGTATGTCTTCAAACATAATGCAAAAAGGTAGTAGTATAGTATGTCGACAAAAATCATGCAAAAATGGTGTAGTAAAGTATTTTGTCAAAAATCTTGCAAAAACATCATAGTATAGAATGTCATCAAAAATTCTGAAAATCTGTCATAGTGTAGTATGTTGTCAAAAAATCATGCAAAAATGTCATAGTATAGTATGATGGCAAAAATCCTGAGAAAACATCATAGTATAGTAGGTCGTAAAAATCATGCAAAACGTCATAGGATATTATGTCATCAAAAATATGCAAAAACATCATAAATAGTATGTTGTCGAAAATCATGCAAAATGTCATAGTATAGTATGTTTTTAAAAATGAGCAAAAAAAGTCCAAGTATTATATGTCGTCAAAAATAACCCCAAAACATCATAATATAGTATGTCTTCAGAAATGACCCAAAATGTCAGCAAAATGTAATTTATAGTATAGTATGTCCTCAAAATTGATCCCAAAACATCATAACATAGTATGTCATCAAAACCTCATAGTATAATATGTCGTCAAAAATTATCCCAAATTGTCATAGTTTTGGGCCGTTTTTGCAACATTCTATGCTATGGCGTGTCTCAGCAGTGTATTTTATGTAGTTTTCAGCTGTTTTTGGACAAGACATTTTTTGCAATACTATTGTATGGCATTTTTGGTCTTTTTTTCGACGTGCTATATTATGGTATTTTTGGCCATTTTTGCAACATTCTAATCGATGGCGTGTCTTGAAACGCTGTTTTATGCAGTTTTCAGCTGTTTTTGGGACATGTCAATTTTTGTCATTTTTCACGTTACTATAGTATTGCTTTTTGGGTCATTTTTTCAACATGCCATATTATGGTATTTTTGGCTGTTTTTTGCAACATCTTGGAACATCTTAGCATCTTGGAACACTAATTTACGCAGTTTCCAGCTGTTTTTCGGACGTCATGTTTTGACATGTTTTGCCATACTATGGGATGGCATTTTTGGTCTTTTTTTCAACATCCTATATTGTGGTGTTTTTGGCCCTTCTTTCAACATTCTATGATGTGGTGTGTCTCAGCACTCTTTTTTACATGGTTTTCAGCTGTTTTTGGGACATGTTATATTTTGACATTTGTAGCCTTGCCTTTTCAGTCATTTTTTCAATATCCTGAATTATGGTGTTTTGGGCCGTTTTTCAAAGATTCTACGCTATGTCATGTATCGGCATGCCTTTTTATGCTGTTTTGAGGTGATTTCAGGTGTTTTTGTGACATGTCATATTTTGACATTTTAGCTGTCACTATAGCCTTGCCTTTTCGGTCATTTTTTCAACATCCCATTTTGGTGTTTTTGGTCTGGTTTTTAAAGACTCTATGCTATGGCGTGTTTCGACACGCTATGTTATGCTGTTTTGATGTGTTTTCAGCTGTTTTTGGGACATGTCATATTTTGACATTTTTGCCTTACTATAGCCTTGCCTTTTCGGTCATTTTTTTCAACATCCCATTTTGGTGTTTTTGGTCCGTTTTTGAAAGATTCTATGCTATGGCGTGTTTCGGCACGCTATTTTATGCTGTTTTGAGGTGTTTTTAGCTGATTTTGGGACATGTCATATTTTGACATTTTTGCCTTACTATAGCCTTGCCTTTTCGGTCATTTTTTTCAACATCCCATTTTGGTGTTTTTGGTCTGTTTTTGAAAGATTCTATGCTATGGCGTGTTTCGGCACGCTATTTCATGCTGTTTTGATGTGTTTTCAGCTGTTTTTGGGACATGTCATATTTTGACATTTTTGCCTTACTATAGCCTTGCCTTTTCGGTCATTTTTTTCAACATCCCATTTTGGTGTTTTTGGTCCGTTTTTGAAAGATTCTATGCTATGGCGTGTTTCGGCACGCTATTTTATGCTGTTTTGAGGTGTTTTTAGCTGATTTTGGGACATGTCATATTTTGACATTTTTGCCTTACTATAGCCTTGCCTTTTCGGTCATTTTTTTCAACATCCCATTTTGGTGTTTTTGGTCTGTTTTTGAAAGTTTCTATGCTATGGTGTGTTTCGGTATGCTATTTCATGCTGTTTTGATGTGTTTTCAGCTGTTTTTGGGACATGTCATATTTTGACATTTTTGCCTTACTATAGCCTTGCCTTTTCGGTCATTTTTTTCAACATCCCATTTTGGTGTTTGTGGTCCGTTTTTGAAAGATTCTATGCTATGGCGTGTGTGGGCACGCTATTTTATGCTGTTTTGAGGTGTTTTTAGCTGTTTTTGGGACATGTCATATTTTGACATTTCTGCCTTACTATAGCCTTGCCTTTTCGGTCATTTTTTTCAACATCCCATTTTGGTGTTTTTGGTCCGTTTTTGAAAGATTCTATGCTATGGCGTGTTTCGGCACACTATTTTATGCTGTTTTGAGGTGTTTTCAGCTGTTTTTGGGACATGTCATATTTTGACATTTTTGCCTTACTATAGCCTTGCCTTTTCGGTCATTTTTTTCAACATCCCATTTTGGTGTTTTTGGTCCGTTTTTGAAAGATTCTATGCTATGGCGTGTTTCGGCACGCTATTTTATGCTGTTTTGAGGTGTTTTCAGCTGTTTTTAGGACATGTCATATTTTGACATTTTTGCCTTACTATAGCCTTGCCTTTTCGGTCATTTTTTCAACATCCCATTTTGGTGTTTTTGGTCCGCTTTTGAAAGATTCTATGCTATGGCGTGTTTCGCACGCTTATTTAATGCTGTTTTGAGGTGTTTTTAGCTGATTTTGGGACATGTCATATTTTGACATTTTTGCCTTACTATAGCCTTGCCTTTTCGGTCATTTTTTTCAACATCCCATTTTGGTGTTTTGGTCCGTTTTTGAAAGACTCTATGCTATGGCGTGTCTCGGCACGCTATTTAATGCTGTTTTGAGGTGATTTTAGCTGTTTTTGGGACATGTCATATTTTGACATTTTTGCCTTACTATAGCCTTTGCCTTTTCGGTCATTTTTTTCAACATCCCATTTTGGTGTTTGTGGTCCGTTTTTGAAAGATTCTATGCTATGGCGTGTCTCGGCACGCTATTTTATGCTGTTTTGAGGTGTTTTCAGCTGTTTTTAGGACATGTCATATTTTGACATTTTTGCCTTACTATAGCCTTGCCTTTTCGGTCATTTTTTTCAACATCCCATTTTGGTGTTTTTGGTCCGTTTTTGAAAGATTCTATGCTATGGCGTGTCTCGGCACGCTTATTTCATGCTGTTTTGAGGTGTTTTTAGCTGTTTTTGGGACATGTCATATTTTGACATTTTTGCCTTACTATAGCCTTGCCTTTTCGGTCATTTTTTTCAACATCCCATTTTGGTGTTTTTGGTCCGTTTTTGAAAGATTCTATGCTATGGCGTGTTTCGGCACACTATTTTATGCTGTTTTGAGGTGTTTTCAGCTGTTTTTGGGACATGTCATATTTTGACATTTTTGCCTTACTATAGCCTTGCCTTTTCGGTCACTTTTTTCAACATCCCATTTTGGTGTTTTTGGTCAGTTTTTGAAAGATTATATGCTATGGCGTGTTTCGCACGCTTATTTAATGCTGTTTTGAGGGGTTTTTTGGTGTTTTTTGGGCATGTCTTTTTTTTCATTTTTTCCTTTCTATAGCCTTTCCTTTTTGGTCATTTTTTCAACATCCCATTTTGGTGTTTTTGGTCTGTTTTTGAAAGATTCTATGCTATGGCGTGTTTCGACACGCTATTTAATGCTGTTTTGAGGTGTTTTTAGCTATTTTTGGGACATGTCATATTTTGACATTTTTGCTATAGCCTTGCCTTTTCGGTCATTTTTTTCAACATCCCATTTTGGTGTTTTTGGTCCGTTTTTGAAAGATTCTATGCTATGGCGTGTTTCGCACGCTTATGTTATGCTGTTTTGAGGTGTTTTTAGCTGTTTTTGGGACATGTCATATTTTGACATTTTTGCCTTACTATAGCCTTGCCTTTTCGGTCATTTTTTTCAACATCCCATTTTGGTGTTTTTGGTCTGTTTTTGAAAGATTCTATGCTATGGCGTGTTTCGGCACGCTATTTCATGCTGTTTTGATGTGTTTTCAGCTGTTTTTGGGACATGTCATATTTTGACATTTTTGCCTTACTATAGCCTTGCCTTTTCGGTCATTTTTTTCAACATCCCATTTTGGTGTTTTTGGTCCGTTTGAAAGATTCTATGCTATGGCGTGTCTCGGCACGCTATTTTATGCTGTTTTAAGGTGTTTTTAGCTGATTTTGGGACATGTCATATTTTGACATTTTTGCCTTACTATAGCCTTGCCTTTTTCGGTCATTTTTTCAACATCCCATTTTGGTGTTTTTGGTCCGCTTTTTGAAAGATTCTATGCTATGGTGTGTTTCGCACGCTTATTTAATGCTGTTTTGAGGTGTTTTAGCTGATTTTGGGACATGTCATATTTTGACATTTTGCCTTACTATAGCCTTGCCTTTTCGGTCATTTTTTCAACATCCCATTTTGGTGTTTTTGGTCTGTTTTGAAAGATTCTATGCTATGGCGTGTTTCGGCACGCTATTTCATGCTGTTTTGATGTGTTTTCAGCTGTTTTTGGGACATGTCATATTTTGACATTTTTGCCTTACTATAGCCTTGCCTTTTCGGTCATTTTTTTCAACATCCCATTTTGGTGTTTTTGGTCCGTTTTTGAAAGATTCTATGCTATGGCGTGTCTCGGCACGCTATTTTATGCTGTTTTGAGGTGTTTTTAGCTGTTTTTGGGACATGTCATATTTTGACATTTTTGCCTTACTATAGCCTTGCCTTTTCGGTCATTTTTTTCAACATCCCATTTTGGTGTTTTTGGTCCGTTTTGAAAGATTCTATGCTATGGCGTGTCTCGCACGCTTATTTTATGCTGTTTTGAGGTGTTTTTAGCTGTTTTTGGGACATGTCATTTTTTGACATTTTTGCCTTACTATAGCCTTGCCTTTTCGGTCATTTTTTTCAACATCCCATTTTGGTGTTTTTGGTCTGTTTTTGAAAGATTCTATGCTATGGAGTGTTTCGCACGCTTATTTCATGCTGTTTTGATGTGTTTTCAGCTGTTTTTGGGACATGTCATATTTTGACATTTTGCCTTACTATAGCCTTGCCTTTTCGGTCATTTTTTCAACATCCCATTTTGGTGTTCTTGGTCCGTTTTTGAAAGATTCTATGCTATGGCGTGTCTCGGCACGCTATTTAATGCTGTTTTGAGGTGTTTTTAGCTGTTTTTGGGACATGTCATATTTTGACATTTTTGCCTTACTATAGCCTTGCCTTTTCGGTCATTTTTTTCAACATCCCATTTTGGTGTTTTTGGTCCGTTTTTGAAAGATTCTATGCTATGGCGTGTCTCGGCACGCTATTTTATGCTGTTTTGAGGTGTTTTTAGCTGTTTTTGGGACATGTCATATTTTGACATTTTTGCCTTTACTATAGCCTTGCCTTTTCGGTCATTTTTTCAACATCCCATTTTGGTGTTTTTGGTCCGTTTGAAAGATTCTATGCTATGGTGTGTTTCGGCACGCTATTTAATGCCGTTTTGAGGTGTTTTTAGCTGATTTTGGGACATGTCATATTTTGACATTTTTGCCTTACTATAGCCTTGCCTTTTCGGTCATTTTTTTCAACATCCCATTTTGGTGTTTTTGGTCTGTTTTTGAAAGATTCTATGCTATGGCGTGTCTCGGCACGCTATTTAATGCTGTTTTGAGGTGTTTTCAGCTGTTTTTGGGACATGTCATATTTTGACATTTTTGCCTTACTATAGCCTTGCCTTTTCGGTCATTTTTTTCAACATCCCAGTTTGGTGTTCTTGGTCCGTTTTTGAAAGATTCTATGCTATGGCGTGTCTCGGCACGCTATTTTATGCTGTTTTGAGGTGTTTTCAGCTGTTTTTGGGACATGTCATATTTTGACATTTTTGCCTTACTATAGCCTTTGCCTTTTCGGTCATTTTTTCAACATCCCATTTTGGTGTTTTTGGTCCGTTTTGAAAGATTCTATGCTATGGCGTGTTTTGGCACGCTATTTTATGCTGTTTTGAGGTGTTTTCAGCTGTTTTTAGGACATGTCATATTTTGACATTTTTGCCTTACTATAGCCTTGCCTTTTCGGTCATTTTTTTCAACATCCCATTTTGGTGTTTTTGGTCCGTTTTTGAAAGATTCTATGCTATGGCGTGTTTCGGCACGCTATTTTATGCTGTTTTGAGGTGTTTTTTGCTGATTTTGGGACATGTCATATTTTGACATTTTTGCCTTACTATAGCCTTGCCTTTTCGGTCATTTTTTTCAACATCCCATTTTGGTGTTTTTGGTCCGTTTTTGAAAGATTCTATGCTATGGCGTGTTTCGGCACGCTATTTTATGCTGTTTTGAGGTGTTTTCAGCTGTTTTTAGGACATGTCATATTTTGACATTTTTGCCTTACTATAGCCTTGCCTTTTCGGTCATTTTTTTCAACATCCCATTTTGGTGTTTTTGGTCCGTTTTTGAAAGACTCTATGCTATGGCGTGTCTCGGCACGCTATTTCATGCTGTTTTGAGGTGTTTTTAGCTGTTTTTGGGACATGTCATATTTTGACATTTTTGCCTTACTATAGCCTTGCCTTTTCGGTCATTTTTTTCAACATCCCATTTTGGTGTTTGTGGTCCGTTTTTGAAAGATTCTGTGCTATGGCGTGTCTCGGCACGCTATTTTATGCTGTTTTGAGGTGTTTTTAGCTGTTTTTGGGACATGTCATATTTTGACATTTTTGCCTTACTATAGCCTTGCCTTTTCGGTCATTTTTTTCAACATCCCATTTTGGTGTTCTTGGTCCGTTTTTGAAAGATTCTATGCTATGGCGTGTCTCGGCACGCTATTTAATGCTGTTTTGAGGTGTTTTTAGCTGATTTTGGGACATGTCATATTTTGACATTTTTGCCTTACTATAGCCTTGCCTTTTCGGTCATTTTTTTCAACATCCCAGTTTGGTGTTCTTGGTCCGTTTTTGAAAGATTCTATGCTATGGCGTGTCTCGGCACGCTATTTTATGCTGTTTTGAGGTGTTTTCAGCTGTTTTTGGGACATGTCATATTTTGACATTTTTGCCTTACTATAGCCTTGCCTTTTCGGTCATTTTTTTCAACATCCCATTTTGGTGTTTTTGGTCCGTTTTTGAAAGACTCTATGCTATGGCGTGTTTCGACACGCTATGTTATGCTGTTTTGATGTGTTTTCAGCTGTTTTTGGGACATGTCATATTTTGACATTTTTGCCTTACTATAGCCTTGCCTTTTCGGTCATTTTTTTCAACATCCCATTTTGGTGTTCTTGGTCTGTTTTTGAAAGATTCTATGCTATGGCGTGTTTCGGCACGCTATTTAATGCTGTTTTGAGGTGTTTTTAGCTGATTTTGGGACATGTCATATTTTGACATTTTTGCCTTACTATAGCCTTGCCTTTTCGGTCATTTTTTTCAACATCCCAGTTTGGTGTTCTTGGTCCGTTTTTGAAAGATTCTATGCTATGGCGTGTCTCGGCACGCTATTTTATGCTGTTTTGAGGTGTTTTCAGCTGTTTTTAGGACATGTCATATTTTGACATTTTTGCCTTACTATAGCCTTGCCTTTTCGGTCATTTTTTTCAACATCCCATTTTGGTGTTTTTGGTCCGTTTTTGAAAGACTCTATGCTATGGCGTGTTTCGACACGCTATGTTATGCTGTTTTGATGTGTTTTCAGCTGTTTTTGGGACATGTCATATTTTGACATTTTTGCCTTACTATAGCCTTGCCTTTTCGGTCATTTTTTTCAACATCCCATTTTGGTGTTTTTGGTCAGTTTTTGAAAGATTCTATGCTATGGCGTGTTTCGCACGCTATTTAATGCTGTTTTGATGTGTTTTTTAGCTGTTTTTGGGACATGTCATATTTTGACATTTTTGCCTTACTATAGCCTTGCCTTTTTCGGTCATTTTTTCAACATCCCATTTTGGTGTTTTTGGTCCGTTTTTGAAAGACTCTATGCTATGGCGTGTCTCGGCACGCTATTTAATGCTGTTTTGAGGTGTTTTTAGCTGTTTTTGGGACATGTCATATTTTGACATTTTTGCCTTACTATAGCCTTGCCTTTTCGGTCATTTTTTTCAACATCCCATTTTGGTGTTTTTGGTCCGTTTTTGAAAGATTCTATGCTATGGTGTGTTTCGGCACGCTATTTAATGCTGTTTTGAGGTGTTTTTAGCTGTTTTTGGGACATGTCATTTTTTGACATTTTTGCCTTACTATAGCCTTGCCTTTTCGGTCATTTTTTTCAACATCCCATTTTGGTGTTTTTGGTCCGTTTTTGAAAGATTCTATGCTATGGCGTGTCTCGGCACGCTATTTTATGCTGTTTTGAGGTGTTTTTAGCTGTTTTTGGGACATGGCATATTTTGACATTTTTGCCTTACTATAGCCTTGCCTTTTCGGTCATTTTTTTCAACATCCCATTTTGGTGTTTTTGGTCCGTTTTTGAAAGACTCTATGCTATGGCGTGTCTCGGCACGCTATTTAATGCTGTTTTGAGGTGTTTTTAGCTGTTTTTGGGACATGTCATATTTTGACATTTTTGCCTTACTATAGCCTTGCCTTTTCGGTCATTTTTTTCAACATCCCATTTTGGTGTTTTTGGTCCGTTTTTGAAAGATTCTATGCTATGGCGTGTCTCGGCACGCTTTTTAATGCTGTTTTGAGGTGTTTTAGCTGTTTTTGGGACATGTCATATTTTGACATTTTTGCCTTACTATAGCCTTGCCTTTTCGGTCATTTTTTTCAACATCCCATTTTGGTGTTTGTGGTCCGTTTTTGAAAGATTCTATGCTATGGCGTGTCTCGGCACGCAATTTTATGCTGTTTTGAGGTGTTTTCAGTCTTTTTCGGGACATGTCATATTTTGACATTTTTGCCTTACTATAGCCTTGCCTTTTCGGTCATTTTTTTCAACATCCCATTTTGGTGTTTTTGGTCCGTTTTTGAAAGACTCTATGCTATGGCGTGTTTCGACACGCTATTTAATGCTGTTTTGAGGTGTTTTTAGCTATTTTTGGGACATGTCATATTTTGACATTTTTGCCTTACTATAGCCTTGCCTTTTCGGTCATTTTTTTCAACATCCCATTTTGGTGTTTTTGGTCCGTTTTTGAAAGACTCTATGCTATGGCGTGTCTCGGCACGCTATTTTATGCTGTTTTGAGGTGTTTTTAGCTGTTTTTGGGACATGTCATATTTTGACATTTTTGCCTTACTATAGCCTTGCCTTTTCGGTCATTTTTTTCAACATCCCATTTTGGTGTTTTTGGTCCGTTTTTGAAAGATTCTATGCTATGGCGCGTCTCGGCACGCTATTTAATGCTGTTTTGAGGTGTTTTTAGCTGTTTTTGGGACATGTCATATTTTGACATTTTTGCCTTACTATAGCCTTGCCTTTTCGGTCATTTTTTTCAACATCCCATTTTGGTGTTTTTGGTCCGTTTTGAAAGATTCTATGCTATGGCGTGTTTTCGACACGCTTATTTTATGCTGTTTTTATTTGTTTTCAGCTGTTTTTGGGACATGTCATTTTTTGACATTTTTGCCTTACTATAGCCTTGCCTTTTCGGTCATTTTTTTCAACATCCCATTTTGGTGTTTTTGGTCCGTTTTTGAAAGATTCTATGCTATGGCGTGTCTCGGCACGCTATTTAATGCTGTTTTGAGGTGTTTTTAGCTGTTTTTGGGACATGTCATATTTTGACATTTTTGCCTTACTATAGCCTTGCCTTTTCGGTCATTTTTTTCAACATCCCATTTTGGTGTTTTTGGTCCGTTTTTGAAAGATTCTATGCTATGGCGTGTTTCGGCACGCTATTTCATGCTGTTTTGAGGTGTTTTCAGCTGTTTTTGGGACATGTCATATTTTGACATTTTTGCCTTACTATAGCCTTGCCTTTTCGGTCATTTTTTTCAACATCCCATTTTGGTGTTTTTGGTCCGTTTTTGAAAGATTCTATGCTATGGCGTGTCTCGGCACGCTATTTCATGCTGTTTTGAGGTGTTTTCAGCTGTTTTTGGGACATGTCATATTTTGACATTTCTAGCCTTACTATAGCCTTGCCTGTTTCAGTCATTTTTTCAACATCCCATTTTGGTGTTTTTGGTCCGTTTTTGAAAGATTCTATGCTATGGCGTGTCTCGCACGCTATTTTATGCTGTTTTGAGGTGTTTTAGCTGTTTTTGGGACATGTCATATTTTGACATTTTTGCCTTACTATAGCCTTGCCTTTTCGGTCATTTTTTCACCATCCCATTTTGGTTTTTTGGTCCGTTTTTGAAAGATTCTATGCTATGGCGTGTCTCGGCACGCTATTTAATGCTGTTTTGAGGTGTTTTTAGCTGTTTTTGGGACATGTCATATTTTGACATTTTTGCCTTACTATAGCCTTGCCTTTTCGGTCATTTTTTTCAACATCCCATTTTGGTGTTTTTGGTCCGTTTTTGAAAGATTCTATGCTATGGCGTGTTTCGCACGCTTATTTAATGCTGTTTTGAGGTGTTTTCAGCTGTTTTTGGGACATGTCATATTTTGACATTTTGCCTTACTATAGCCTTGCCTTTTCGGTCATTTTTTCAACATCCCATTTTGGTGTTTTTGGTCCGTTTTGAAAGATTCTATGCTATGGCGTGTTTCTCGCACGCTATTTAATGCTGTTTTGAGGTGTTTTTAGCTGTTTTGGGACATGTCATATTTTGACATTTTTGCCTTACTATAGCCTTGCCTTTTCGGTCATTTTTTCAACATCCCATTTTGGTGTTTTTGGTCCGCTTTTTGAAAGATTCTATGCTATGGCGTGTCTCGCACGCTATTTAATGCTGTTTTGAGGTGTTTTTAGCTGTTTTGGGACATGTCATATTTTGACATTTTTGCCTTACTATAGCCTTGCCTTTTCGGTCATTTTTTTCAACATCCCATTTTGGTGTTTTTGGTCCGTTTTTGAAAGATTCTATGCTATGGCGTGTTTCGGCACGCTATTTTATGCTGTTTTGAGGTGTTTTTAGCTGTTTTTGGGACATGTCATATTTTGACATTTTTGCCTTACTATAGCCTTGCCTTTTCGGTCATTTTTTCAACATCCCATTTTGGTGTTTTTGGTCCGTTTTGAAAGATTCTATGCTATGGCGTGTTTCGCACGCTATTTTATGCTGTTTTGAGGTGTTTTCAGCTGTTTTTGGGACATGTCATATTTTGACATTTTGCCTTACTATAGCCTTGCCTTTTCGGTCATTTTTTTCAACATCCCATTTTGGTGTTTTTGGTCCGTTTTGAAAGATTCTATGCTATGGCGTGTCTCGCACGCTATTTCATGCTGTTTTGAGGTGTTTTTAGCTGTTTTTGGGACATGTCATTTTTTGACATTTTTGCCTTACTATAGCCTTGCCTTTTCGGTCATTTTTTTCAACATCCCATCTTGGTGTTTTTGGTCCGTTTTGAAAGATTCTATGCTATGGCGTGTCTCGCACGCTATTTTATGCTGTTTTGAGGTGTTTTTAGCTGTTTTTGGGACATGTCATATTTTGACATTTTTGCCTTACTATAGCCTTGCCTTTTCGGTCATTTTTTTCAACATCCCATTTTGGTGTTTTTGGTCCGTTTTTGAAAGATTCTATGCTATGGCGTGTCTCGGCACGCTATTTTATGCTGTTTTGATGTGTTTTTAGCTGTTTTGGGACATGTCATATTTTGACATTTTTGCCTTACTATAGCCTTGCCTTTTCGGTCATTTTTTCAACATCCCATTTTGGTGTTTTTGGTCCGTTTTTGAAAGACTCTATGCTATGGCGTGTTTCGACACGCTATGTTATGCTGTTTTGATGTGTTTTCAGCTGTTTTTGGGACATGTCATATTTTGACATTTTTGCCTTACTATAGCCTTGCCTTTTCGGTCATTTTTTTCAACATCCCATTTTGGTGTTTTTGGTTCGTTTGAAAGATTCTATGCTATGGCGTGTTTCGCACGCTATTTTATGCTGTTTTGATGTGTTTTCAGCTGTTTTTGGGACATGTCATATTTTGACATTTTGCCTTACTATAGCCTTGCCTTTTCGGTCATTTTTTCAACATCCCATTTTGGTGTTTTGGTCCGTTTTGAAAGATTCTATGCTATGGCGCGTCTCGGCACGCTATTTAATGCTGTTTTGAGGTGTTTTTAGCTGTTTTTGGGACATGTCATATTTTGACATTTTGCCTTACTATAGCCTTGCCTTTTCGGTCATTTTTTCAACATCCCATTTGGTGTTTTTGGTCCGCTTTTGAAAGATTCTATGCTATGGCGTGTCTCGCACGCTATTTAATGCTGTTTTGATGTGTTTTTAGCTGTTTTGGGACATGTCATATTTTGACATTTTGCCTTACTATAGCCTTGCCTTTTTCGGTCATTTTTTTCAACATCCCATTTTGGTGTTTTTGGTCCGTTTTTGAAAGATTCTATGCTATGGCGTGTTTCGACACGCTATGTTATGCTGTTTTGATGTGTTTTCAGCTGTTTTTGGGACATGTCATATTTTGACATTTTTGCCTTACTATAGCCTTGCCTTTTCGGTCATTTTTTTCAACATCCCATTTTGGTGTTTTTGGTCCGTTTTGAAAGATTCTATGCTATGGCGTGTCTCGCACGCTTATTTAATGCTGTTTTGAGGTGTTTTTCAGCTGTTTTTGGGACATGTCATATTTTGACATTTTTGCCTTACTATAGCCTTGCCTTTTCGGTCATTTTTTCAACATCCCATTTTGGTGTTTTTGGTCCGTTTTGAAAGATTCTATGCTATGGCGTGTCTCGCACGCTATTTAATGCTGTTTTGAGGTGTTTTAGCTGTTTTTGGGACATGTCATATTTTGACATTTTGCCTTACTATAGCCTTGCCTTTTCGGTCATTTTTTTCAACATCCCATTTTGGTGTTTTTGGTCCGTTTTGAAAGATTCTATGCTATGGCGTGTCTCGCACGCTATTTTAATGCTGTTTTGAGGTGTTTTTAGCTGTTTTTGGGTCTTGTCATTTTTTGACATTTTTGCCTTACTATTGCCTTGCCTTTTCGGTCATTTTTTTCAACATCCCATTTTGGTGTTTTTGGTCCGTTTTTGAAAGATTCTATGCTATGGCGTGTCTCGCACGCTTATTTAATGCTGTTTTGAGGTGTTTTAGCTGTTTTTGGGACATGTCATATTTTGACATTTTGCCTTACTATAGCCTTGCCTTTTCGGTCATTTTTTCAACATCCCATTTTGGTGTTTTTGGTCCGTTTTGAAAGATTCTATGCTATGGCGTGTCTCGCACGCTATTTAATGCTGTTTTGAGGTGTTTTTAGCTGTTTTTGGGACATGTCATATTTTGACATTTTGCCTTTACTATAGCCTTGCCTTTTCGGTCATTTTTTCAACATCCCATTTTGGTGTTTTTGGTCCGTTTTGAAAGATTCTATGCTATGGCGTGTCTCGCACGCTATTTAATGCTGTTTTGAGGTGTTTTTAGCTGTTTTTGGGACATGTCATATTTTGACATTTTGCCTTACTATAGCCTTGCCTTTTCGGTCATTTTTTCAACATCCCATTTTGGTGTTTTTGGTCCGCTTTTGAAAGATTCTATGCTATGGCGTGTCTCGCACGCTATTTAATGCTGTTTTGAGGTGTTTTTAGCTGTTTTTGGGACATGGCATATTTTGACATTTTTGCCTTACTATAGCCTTGCCTTTTCGGTCATTTTTTCAACATCCCATTTTGGTGTTTTTGGTCCGTTTTGAAAGATTCTATGCTATGGCGTGTCTCGCACGCTATTTAATGCTGTTTTGAGGTGTTTTTAGCTGTTTTTGGGACATGTCATATTTTGACATTTTGCCTTACTATAGCCTTGCCTTTTCGGTCATTTTTTCAACATCCCATTTTGGTGTTTTTGGTCCGTTTTGAAAGATTCTATGCTATGGCGTGTCTCGCACGCTATTTAATGCTGTTTTGAGGTGTTTTTAGCTGTTTTTGGGACATGTCATATTTTGACATTTTTGCCTTACTATAGCCTTGCCTTTTCGGTCATTTTTTCAACATCCCATTTTGGTGTTTTGGTCCGTTTTGAAAGATTCTATGCTATGGCGTGTTTCGGCTATTTTATGCTGTTTTGATGTGTTTTCAGCTGTTTTTGGGACATGTCATTTTTTGACATTTTGCCTTACTATAGCCTTGCCTTTTCGGTCATTTTTTCAACATCCCATTTTGGTGTTTTTGGTCCGTTTTTGAAAGATTCTATGCTATGGCGTGTCTTGGCACGCTATTTAATGCTGTTTTGAGGTGATTTCAGGTGTTTTTGGGACATGTCATATTTTGACATTTTTGCCTTACTATAGCCTTGCCTTTTCTGTCATTTTTTTCAACATCCCATTTTGGTGTTTTTGGTCAGTTTTTGAAAGATTCTATGCTATGGCGTGTCTCGGCACGCTATTTAATGCTGTTTTGAGGTGTTTTTAGCTGTTTTTGGGACATGGCATATTTTGACATTTTTGCCTTACTATAGCCTTGCCTTTTCGGTCATTTTTTCAACATCCCATTTTGGTGTTTTGGTCCGCTTTTTGAAAGATTTCATCATATGGCGTGTCTCGCACGCTATTTAATGCTGTTTTGATGTGTTTTTAGCTGTTTTTGGGACATGGCATATTTTGACATTTTTGCCTTACTATAGCCTTGCCTTTTCGGTCATTTTTTTCAACATCCCATTTTGGTGTTTTTGGTCCGTTTTTGAAAGATTCTATGCTATGGCGTGTCTCGGCACGCTATTTAATGCTGTTTTGAGGTGTTTTTAGCTGTTTTTGGGACATGTCATATTTTGACAATTTTGCCTTACTATAGCCTTGCCTTTTCGGTCATTTTTTTTCAACCTCCCTTTTTGGTGTTTTTGTTCCGTTTTTGAAAGATTCTATGCTATGGCGTGTTTCGCACGCTACGTTATGCTGTTTTGAGGTGTTTTCAGCTGGTGTTGGGACATGTCATATTGTGACATTTTTGCCTTACTATAGCCTTGCCTTTTCGGTCATTTTTTCAACATCCCATTTTGGTGTTTTTGGTCCGTTTTGAAAGATTCTATGCTATGGTGTGTCTCGGCACGCTATTTAATGCTGTTTTGAGGTGTTTTTAGCTGTTTTTGGGACATGTCATTTTTTGACATTTTTGCCTTACTATAGCCTTGCCTTTTTCGGTCATTTTTCAACATCCCATTTTGGTGTTTTTGGTCCGTTTTGAAAGATTCTATGCTATGGCGTGTCTCTGCACGCTATTTAATGCTGTTTTGAGGTGTTTTTAGCTGTTTTTGGGACATGGCATATTTTGACATTTTTGCCTTACTATAGCCTTGCCTTTTCGGTCATTTTTTTCAACATCCCATTTTGGTGTTTTTGGTCCGTTTTTGAAAGATTCTATCATATGGCGTGTCTCGGCACGCTATTTAATGCTGTTTTGATGTGTTTTTAGCTGTTTTTGGGACATGGCATATTTTGACATTTTTGCCTTACTATAGCCTTGCCTTTTTCGGTCATTTTTTCAACATCCCATTTTGGTGTTTTTGGTCCGTTTTGAAAGATTCTATCATATGGCGTGTCTCGCACGCTTATTTAATGCTGTTTTGATGTGTTTTTAGCTGTTTTTGGGACATGGCATATTTTGACATTTTTGCCTTACTATAGCCTTGCCTTTTCGGTCATTTTTTTCAACATCCCATTTTGGTGTTTTTGGTCCGTTTTTGAAAGATTCTATGCTATGGCGTGTCTCGGCACGCTATTTAATGCTGTTTTGAGGTGTTTTTAGCTGTTTTTGGGACATGTCATATTTTGACATTTTTGCCTTACTATAGCCTTGCCTTTTTCGGTCATTTTTTCAACATCCCATTTTGGTGTTTTTGGTCCGTTTTTGAAAGACTCTATGCTATGGCGTGTTTCGACACGCTATGTTATGCTGTTTTGATGTGTTTTCAGCTGTTTTTGGGACATGGCATTTTTTGACATTTTTGCCTTACTATAGCCTTTCCTTTTCGGTCATTTTTTTCAACATCCCATTTTGGTGTTTTTGGTCAGTTTTTGAAAGATTCTATGCTATGGCGTGTTTCGGCACGCTATTTAATGCTGTTTTGATGTGTTTTTAGCTGTTTTTGGGACATGTCATATTTTGACATTTTTGCCTTACTATAGCCTTGCCTTTTTCGGTCATTTTTTCAACATCCCATTTTGGTGTTTTTGGTCCGCTTTTGAAAGATTCTATCATAGGGCGTGTCTCGGCGCGCTATTTAATGCTGTTTTGATGTGTTTTTAGCTGTTTTTGGGACATGGCATATTTTGACATTTTTGCCTTACTATAGCCTTGCCTTTTCGGTCATTTTTTTCAACATCCCATTTTGGTGTTTTTGGTCCGTTTTTGAAAGATTCTATGCTATGGCGTGTCTCGGCACGCTATTTAATGCTGTTTTGAGGTGTTTTTAGCTGTTTTTGGGACATGTCATATTTTGACATTTTTGCCTTACTATAGCCTTGCCTTTTCGGTCATTTTTTTCAACATCCCATTTTGGTGTTTTTGGTCTGTTTTTGAAAGATTCTATCATATGGCGTGTCTCGGCATGCTATTTAATGCTGTTTTGATGTGTTTTTAGCTGTTTTTGGGACATGGCATATTTTGACATTTTTGCCTTACTATAGCCTTGCCTTTTCGGTCATTTTTTTCAACATCCCATTTTGGTGTTTTTGGTCCGCTTTGAAAGATTCTATCATATGGCGTGTCTCGCACGCTTATTTAATGCTGTTTTGAGGTGTTTTTAGCTGTTTTTGGGACATGTCATATTTTGACATTTTTGCCTTACTATAGCCTTGCCTTTTCGGTCATTTTTTCAACATCCCATTTTGGTGTTTTGGTCCGTTTGAAAGATTCTATGCTATGGCGTGTTTCGACACGCTATGTTATGCTGTTTTGATGTGTTTTCAGCTGTTTTTGGGACATGGCATTTTTGACATTTTGCCTTACTATAGCCTTGCCTTTTCGGTCATTTTTTTCAACATCCCATTTTGGTGTTTTTGGTCAGTTTTTGAAAGATTCTATGCTATGGCGTGTCTCGGCACGGTATTTAATGCTGTTTTGATGTGTTTTTAGCTGTTATTGGGACATGGCATATTTTGACATTTTTGCCTTACTATAGCCTTGCCTTTTCTGTCATTTTTTTCAACATCCCCTTTTGGTGTTTTTGGTCCGTTTTTGAAAGATTCTATGCTATGGCGTGTCTCGGCACGCTATTTAATGCTGTTTTGAGGTGTTTTTAGCTGTTTTTGGGACATGGCATATTTTGACATTTTTGCCTTACTATAGCCTTGCCTTTTCGGTCATTTTTTTCAACATCCCATTTTGGTGTTTTTGGTCCGTTTTTGAAAGATTCTATGCTATGGCGTGTTTCGGCACGCTATTTTATGCTGTTTTGAGGTGTTTTTAGCTGTTTTTGGGACATGGCATATTTTGACATTTTTGCCTTACTATAGCCTTGCCTTTTCGGTCATTTTTTTCAACATCCCATTTTAGTGTTTTTGGTCCGTTTTTGAAAGAGTCTATGCTATGGCGTGTCTCGGCACGCTATTTGATGCTGTTTTGAGGTGTTTTTAGCTGTTTTTGGGACATGTCATATTTTGACATTTTTGCCTTACTATAGCCTTGCCTTTTCGGTCATTTTTTCAACATCCCATTTTGGTGTTTTTGGTCCGTTTTGAAAGATTCTATGCTATGGCGTGTCTCGCACGCTATTTAATGCTGTTTTGAGGTGTTTTTAGCTGTTTTTGGGACATGTCATATTTTGACATTTTTGCCTTACTATAGCCTTGCCTTTTCGGTCATTTTTCAACATCCCATTTTGGTGTTTTTGGTCCGTTTGAGAGCTTCTGTGCTATGGCGTGTTTCGACACGCTATGTTATGCTGTTTTGATGTGTTTTCAGCTATTTTTGGGACATGGCATTTTTTGACATTTTTGCCTTACTATAGCCTTGCCTTTTCGGTCATTTTTTTCAACATCCCATTTTGGTGTTTTTGGTCCGTTTTTGAAAGATTCTATGCTATGGCGTGTCTCGGCACGCTATTTAATGCTGTTTTGAGGTGTTTTTAGCTGTTTTTGGGACATGGCATATTTTGACATTTTTGCCTTACTATAGCCTTGCCTTTTCGGTCATTTTTTTCAACATCCCATTTTGGTGTTTTTGGTCCGTTTTTGAAAGATTCTATCATATGGCGTGTCTCGGCACGCTATTTAATGCTGTTTTGATGTGTTTTTAGCTGTTTTTGGGACATGGCATTTTTTGACATTTTTGCCTTACTATAGCCTTGCCTTTTTCGGTCATTTTTTCAACATCCCATTTTGGTGTTTTTGGTCCGTTTTGAAAGATTCTATGCTATGGCGTGTCTCGGCACGCTATTTAATGCTGTTTTGAGGTGTTTTTAGCTGTTTTTGAGACATGGCATTTTTTGACATTTTTGCCTTACTATAGCCTTGCCTTTTCGGTCATTTTTTTCTACATCTCATTTTGGTGTTTTTGGTCCGTTTTGAAAGATTCTATGCTATGGCGTGTCTCGCACGCTATTTAATGCTGTTTTGATGTGTTTTCAGCTGTTTTTGGGACATGTCATATTTTGACATTTTTGCCTTACTATAGCCTTGCCTTTTCGGTCATTTTTTTCAACATCCCATTTTGGTGTTTTTGGTCCGTTTTTGAAAGACTCTATGCTATGGCGTGTTTCGACACGCTATGTTATGCTGTTTTGATGTGTTTTCAGCTGTTTTTGGGACATGTCATTTTTTGACATTTTTGCCTTACTATAGCCTTGCCTTTTCGGTCATTTTTTTCAACATCCCATTTTGGTGTTTTTGGTCCGTTTTTGAAAGATTCTATGCTATGGCGTGTCTCGGCACGCTATTTAATGCTGTTTTGAGGTGTTTTTAGCTGTTTTTGGGACATGGCATATTTTGACATTTTTGCCTTACTATAGCCTTGCCTTTTCGGTCATTTTTTTCAACATCCCATTTTGGTGTTTTTGGTCCGTTTTTGAAAGATTCTATCATATGGCGTGTCTCGGCACGCTATTTAATGCTGTTTTGATGTGTTTTTAGCTGTTTTTGGGACATGGCATATTTTGACATTTTTGCCTTACTATAGCCTTGCCTTTTCGGTCATTTTTTTCAACATCCCCTTTTGGTGTTTTTTGTCCGTTTTGAAAGATTCTATCATATGGCGTGTCTCGGCACGCTATTTAATGCTGTTTTGAGGTGTTTTTAGCTGTTTTTGGGACATGTCATATTTTGACATTTTTGCCTTACTATAGCCTTGCCTTTTCGGTCATTTTTTTCAACATCCCATTTTGGTGTTTTTGGTCCGTTTTTGAAAGATTCTATGCTATGGCGTGTCTCGGCACGCTATTTAATGCTGTTTTGAGGTGTTTTTAGCTGTTTTTGGGACATGTCATATTTTGACATTTTTGCCTTACTATAGCCTTGCCTTTTCGGTCATTTTTTTCAACATCCCATTTTGGTGTTTTTGGTCCGTTTTTGAAAGATTCTATGCTATGGCGTGTCTCGGCACGCTATTTAATGCTGTTTTGAGGTGTTTTTAGCTGTTTTTGGGACATGTCATATTTTGACATTTTTGCTATAGCCTTGCCTTTTTCGGTCATTTTTTCAACATCCCATTTTGGTGTTTTTGGTCCGTTTTTGAAAGACTCTATGCTATGGCGTGTTTCGACACGCTATGTTATGCTGTTTTGATGTGTTTTCAGCTGTTTTTGGGACATGGCATTTTTTGACATTTTTGCCTTACTATAGCCTTGCCTTTTCGGTCATTTTTTTCAACATCCCATTTTGGTGTTTTTGGTCCGTTTTTAAAAGATTCTATGCTATGGCGTGTCTCGGCACGCTATTTTATGCTGTTTTGAGGTGTTTTTAGCTGTTTTTGGGACATGTCATATTTTGACATTTTGCCTTACTATAGCCTTGCCTTTTTCGGTCATTTTTTCAACATCCCATTTTGGTGTTTTTGGTCCGTTTTGAAAGATTCTATGCTATGGCGTGTCTCGCACGCTTATTTAATTCTGTTTTGAGGTGTTTTTAGCTGTTTTTGGGACATGGCATTTTTTGACATTTTTGCCTTACTATAGCCTTGCCTTTTCGGTCATTTTTTTCAACATCCCATTTTGGTGTTTTTGGTCCGTTTTTGAAAGATTCTATGCTATGGCGTGTTTCGCACGCTAATTTATGCTGTTTTGAGGTGTTTTTAGCTGTTTTTGGGACATGGCATTTTTTGACATTTTTGCCTTACTATAGCCTTGCCTTTTCGGTCATTTTTTTCAACATCCCATTTTGGTGTTTTTGGTCCGTTTTTGAAAGATTCTATGCTATGGCGTGTCTCGGCACGCTATTTAATGCTGTTTTGAGGTGTTTTTAGCTGTTTTTGGGACATGTCATATTTTGACATTTTTGCCTTACTATAGCCTTGCCTTTTCGGTCATTTTTTTTCAACATCCCAGTTTGGTGTTTTTGGTCCGTTTTTGAAAGATTCTATGCTATGGCGCGTCTCGGCACGCTATTTAATGCTGTTTTGAGGTGTTTTTAGCTGATTTTGGGACATGTCATATTTTGACATTTTTGCCTTACTATAGCCTTGCCTTTTCGGTCATTTTTTCAACATCCCATTTTGGTGTTTTTGGTCCGTTTTGAAAGATTCTATCATATGGCGTGTCTCGGCATGCTATTTAATGCTGTTTTGATGTGTTTTTAGCTGTTTTTGGGACATGGCATATTTTGACATTTTTGCCTTACTATAGCCTTGCCTTTTCGGTCATTTTTCAACATCCCATTTTGGTGTTTTTGGTCCGTTTTGAAAGATTTCATCATATGGCGTGTCTCGGCACGCTATTTAATGCTGTTTTGAGGTGTTTTTAGCTGTTTTTGGGACATGTCATTTTTTGACATTTTTGCCTTACTATAGCCTTGCCTTTTCGGTCATTTTTTTCAACATCCCATTTTGGTGTTTTTGGTCCGTTTTTGAAAGACTCTATGCTATGGCGTGTTTCGACACGCTATGTTATGCTGTTTTGATGTGTTTTCAGCTGTTTTTGGGACATGTCATTTTTTGACATTTTTGCCTTACTATAGCCTTGCCTTTTCGGTCATTTTTTTCAACATCCCATTTTGGTGTTTTTGGTCCGTTTTTGAAAGATTCTATGCTATGGCGTGTCTCGGCACGCTATTTAATGCTGTTTTGAGGTGTTTTTAGCTGTTTTTGGGACATGTCATATTTTGACATTTTTCCCTTACTATAGCCTTGCCTTTTTCGGTCATTTTTTCAACATCCCATTTTGGTGTTTTTGGTCCGTTTTGAAAGATTCTATCATATGGCGTGTCTCGGCACGCTATTTAATGCTGTTTTGATGTGTTTTTAGCTGTTTTTGGGACATGGCATATTTTGACATTTTTGCCTTACTATAGCCTTGCCTTTTCGGTCATTTTTTCAACATCCCATTTTGGTGTTTTTGGTCCGTTTTTGAAAGATTCTATCATATGGCGTGTCTCGGCACGCTATTTAATGCTGTTTTGAGGTGTTTTTAGCTGTTTTTGGGACATGTCATTTTTTGACATTTTTGCCTTACTATAGCCTTGCCTTTTCGGTCATTTTTTTCAACATCCCATTTTGGTGTTTTTGGTCCGTTTTTGAAAGATTCTATGCTATGGCGTGTCTCGGCACGCTATTTAATGCTGTTTTGAGGTGTTTTTAGCTGTTTTTGGGACATGGCATATTTTGACATTTTTGCCTTACTATAGCCTTGCCTTTTCGGTCATTTTTTTCAACATCCCATTTTGGTGTTTTTTGTCTGTTTTGAAAGATTCTATACTATGGCGTGTCTCGCACGCTATTTAATGCTGTTTTGAGGTGTTTTTAGCTGTTTTGGGACATGTCATATTTTGACATTTTTGCCTTACTATAGCCTTGCCTTTTTCGGTCATTTTTTTCAACATCCCATTTTGGTGTTTTTGGTCCGTTTTTGAAAGACTCTATGCTATGGCGTGTTTCGACACGCTATGTTATGCTGTTTTGATGTGTTTTCAGCTGTTTTTGGGACATGTCATATTTTGACATTTTTGCCTTACTATAGCCTTGCCTTTTCGGTCTATTTTTTAAACATCCCATTTTGGTGTTTTTGGTCCGTTTTTGAAAGATTCTATGCTATGGCGTGTCTCGGCACGCTATTTAATGCTGTTTTGATGTGTTTTTAGCTGTTTTTGGGACATGGCATATTTTGACATTTTTGCCTTACTATAGCCTTGCCTTTTCGGTCATTTTTTTCAACATCCCATTTTGGTGTTTTTGGTCCGTTTTTGAAAGATTCTATGCTATGGCGTGTCTCGGCACGCTATTTAATGCTGTTTTGAGGTGTTTTTAGCTGTTTTTGGGACATGGCATTTTTGACATTTTTGCCTTACTATAGCCTTGCCTTTTCGGTCATTTTTTCAACATCCCATTTTGGTGTTTTTGGTCCGTTTTTGAAAGATTCTATGCCATGGCGTGTTTCGGCACGCTATTTTATGCTGTTTTGAGGTGTTTTTAGCTGTTTTTGGGACATGGCATATTTTGACATTTTTGCCTTACTATAGCCTTGCCTTTTCGGTCATTTTTTCAACATCCCATTTTAGTGTTTTTGGTCCGTTTTGAAAGAGTCTATGCTATGGCGTGTCTCGCACGCTTATTTAATGCTGTTTTGATGTGTTTTTAGCTGTTATTGGGACATGGCATATTTTGACATTTTTGCCTTACTATAGCCTTGCCTTTTCGGTCATTTTTTTCAACATCCCATTTTGGTGTTTTTGGTCCGTTTTTGAAAGACTCTATGCTATGGCGTGTTTCGACACGCTATGTTATGCTGTTTTGATGTGTTTTCAGCTGTTTTTGGGACATGGCATTTTTTGACATTTTTGCCTTACTATAGCCTTGCCTTTTCGGTCATTTTTTTCAACATCCCATTTTGGTGTTTTTGGTCCGTTTTGAAAGATTCTATGCTATGGCGTGTCTCGCACGCTTATTTAATGCTGTTTTGATGTGTTTTAGCTGTTTTTGGGACATGGCATATTTTGACATTTTGCCTTACTATAGCCTTGCCTTTTCGGTCATTTTTTTCAACATCCCATTTTGGTGTTTTTGGTCCGTTTTTGAAAGATTCTATGCTATGGCGTGTCTCGGCACGCTATTTAATGCTGTTTTGAGGTGTTTTTAGCTGTTTTTGGGACATGGCATATTTTGACATTTTTGCCTTACTATAGCCTTGCCTTTTCGGTCATTTTTTTCAACATCCCATTTTAGTGTTTTTGGTCCGTTTTGAAAGAGTTCTATGCTATGGCGTGTCTCGCACGCTATTTAATGCTGTTTTGAGGTGTTTTTAGCTGTTTTTGGGACATGGCATATTTTGACATTTTTGCCTTACTATAGCCTTGCCTTTTCGGTCATTTTTTTCAACATCCCATTTTGGTGTTTTTGGTCCGTTTTTGAAAGACTCTATGCTATGGCGTGTTTCGACACGCTATGTTATGCTGTTTTGATGTGTTTTCAGCTGTTTTTGGGACATGGCATTTTTTGACATTTTTGCCTTACTATAGCCTTGCCTTTTCGGTCATTTTTTTCAACATCCCATTTTGGTGTTTTTGGTCCGTTTTTGAAAGATTCTATGCTATGGCGTGTCTCGGCACGCTATTTAATGCTGTTTTGATGTGTTTTTAGCTGTTTTTGGGACATGGCATATTTTGACATTTTTGCCTTACTATAGCCTTGCCTTTTCGGTCATTTTTTTCAACATCCCATTTTGGTGTTTTTGGTCCGTTTTTGAAAGATTCTATGCTATGGCGTGTCTCGGCACGCTATTTAATGCTGTTTTGAGGTGTTTTTAGCTGTTTTTGGGACATGGCATATTTTGACATTTTTGCCTTACTATAGCCTTTGCCTTTTTCGGGTCATTTTTTTCAACATCCCATTTTGGTGTTTTTGGTCCGTTTTTGAAAGATTCTATCATATGGCGTGTCTCGGCACGCTATTTAATGCTGTTTTGAGGTGTTTTTAGCTGTTTTTGGACATGTCATTTTTTGACATTTTTGCCTTACTATAGCCTTGCCTTTTCGGTCATTTTTTTCAACATCCCATTTTGGTGTTTTTGGTCCGTTTTTGAAAGACTCTATGCTATGGCGTGTTTCGACACGCTATGTTATGCTGTTTTGATGTGTTTTCAGCTGTTTTTGGGACATGTCATTTTTTGACATTTTTGCCTTACTATAGCCTTGCCTTTTCGGTCATTTTTTTCAACATCCCATTTTGGTGTTTTTGGTCCGTTTTTGAAAGAGTCTATGCTATGGCGTGTCTCGGCATGCTATGTTATGCTGTTTTGAGGTGTTTTTAGCTGTTTTTGGGACATGGCATATTTTGACATTTTTGCCTTACTATAGCCTTGCCTTTTCGGTCATTTTTTTTCAACATCCCATTTTGGTGTTTTTGGTCCGTTTTTGAAAGATTCTATGCTATGGCGTGTTTCGACACGCTATGTTATGCTGTTTTGAGGTGTTTTTAGCTGTTTTTGGGACATGGCATATTTTGACATTTTTGCCTTACTATAGCCTTGCCTTTTCGGTCATTTTTTTCAACATCCCATTTTGGTGTTTTTGGTCCGTTTTTGAAAGAGTCTATGCTATGGCGTGTCTCGGCACGCTATTTAATGCTGTTTTGAGGTGTTTTTAGCTGTTTTTGGGACATGGCATATTTTGACATTTTTGCCTTACTATAGCCTTGCCTTTTCGGTCATTTTTTTCAACATCCCATTTTGGTGTTTTTGGTCCGTTTTTGAAAGATTCTATCATATGGCGTGTCTCGGCACGCTATTTAATGCTGTTTTGAGGTGTTTTTAGCTGTTTTTGGGACATGTCATTTTTTGACATTTTTGCCTTACTATAGCCTTGCCTTTTCGGTCATTTTTTTCAACATCCCATTTTAGTGTTTTTGGTCCGTTTTTGAAAGACTCTATGCTATGGCGTGTTTCGACACGCTATGTTATGCTGTTTTGATGTGTTTTCAGCTGTTTTTGGGACATGGCATTTTTTGACATTTTTGCCTTACTATAGCCTTGCCTTTTCGGTCATTTTTTTCAACATCCCATTTTGGTGTTTTTGGTCCGTTTTTGAAAGATTCTATGCTATGGCGTGTCTCGGCACGCTATTTAATGCTGTTTTGATGTGTTTTTAGCTGTTTTTGGGACATGGCATATTTTGACATTTTTGCCTTACTATAGCCTTGCCTTTTCGGTCATTTTTTTCAACATCCCCTTTTGGTGTTTTTTGTCCGTTTTTGAAAGATTCTATGCTATGGCGTGTCTCGGCACGCTATTTAATGCTGTTTTGAGGTGTTTTTAGCTGTTTTTGGGACATGGCATTTTTTGACATTTTTGCCTTACTATAGCCTTGCCTTTTCGGTCATTTTTTTCAACATCCCATTTTGGTGTTTTTGGTCCGTTTTGAAAGATTCTATGCCATGGCGTGTTTCGCACGCTATTTTATGCTGTTTTGAGGTGTTTTAGCTGTTTTTGGGACATGGCATATTTTGACATTTTTGCCTTACTATAGCCTTGCCTTTTCGGTCATTTTTTTCAACATCCCATTTTGGTGTTTTTGGTCCGTTTTTGAAAGAGTCTATGCTATGGCGTGTCTCAGCACGCTATTTAATGCTGTTTTGAGGTGTTTTCAGCTGTTTTTGGGACATGTCATATTTTGACATTTCTAGCCTTACTATAGCCTTGCCTGTTTCAGTCATTTTTTTCAACATCCCATTTTGGTGTTTTTGGTCCGTTTTTGAAAGACTCTATGCTATGGCGTGTTTCGGCACGCTTATGTTATGCTGTTTTGATGTGTTTTCAGCTGTTTTTGGGACATGGCATATTTTGACATTTTGCCTTACTATAGCCTTGCCTTTTCGGTCATTTTTTCAACATCCCATTTTGGTGTTTTTGGTCCGTTTTTGAAAGATTCTATGCTATGGCGTGTCTCGGCACGCTATTTAATGCTGTTTTGAGGTGTTTTTAGCTGTTTTTGGGACATGTCATATTTTGACATTTTTGCCTTACTATAGCCTTGCCTTTTCGGTCATTTTTTTCAACATCCCATTTTGGTGTTTTTGGTCCGTTTTGAAAGGTTCTATGCTATCGCGTGTCTCGGCACGCTATTTAATGCTGTTTTGAGGTGTTTTTAGCTGTTTTTGGGACATGGCATATTTTGACATTTTTGCCTTACTATAGCCTTGCCTTTTCGGTCATTTTTTTCAACATCCCATTTTGGTGTTTTTGGTCCGTTTTTGAAAGATTTCATCATATGGCGTGTCTCGGCACGCTATTTAATGCTGTTTTGAGGTGTTTTTAGCTGTTTTTGGGACATGTCATTTTTTGACATTTTTGCCTTACTATAGCCTTGCCTTTTCGGTCATTTTTTCAACATCCCATTTTGGTGTTTTTGGTCCGCTTTTGAAAGATTCTATGCTATGGCGTGTTTCGACACGCTATGTTATGCTGTTTTGATGTGTTTTCAGCTGTTTTTGGGACATGTCATTTTTGACATTTTGCCTTACTATAGCCTTGCCTTTTTCGTTCTTTTTTTCAACATCCCATTTTGGTGTTTTTGGTCCGTTTTTGAAAGATTCTATGCTATGGCGTGTCTCGGCACGCTATTTAATGCTGTTTTGAGGTGTTTTTAGCTGTTTTTGGGACATGGCATATTTTGACATTTTTGCCTTACTATAGCCTTGCCTTTTCGGTCATTTTTTTCAACATCCCATTTTGGTGTTTTTGGTCCGTTTTTGAAAGACTCTATGCTATGGCGTGTTTCGACACGCTATGTTATGCTGTTTTGATGTGTTTTCATCTGTTTTTGGGACATGTCATTTTTTGACATTTTTGCCTTACTATAGCCTTGCCTTTTCGGTCATTTTTTTCAACATCCCATTTTGGTGTTTTTGGTCCGTTTTTGAAAGATTCTATGCTATGGCGTGTCTCGGCACGCTATTTAATGCTGTTTTGAGGTGTTTTTAGCTGTTTTTGGGACATGGCATATTTTGACATTTTTGCCTTACTATAGCCTTGCCTTTTCGGTCATTTTTTTCAACATCCCATTTTGGTGTTTTTGGTCCGTTTTTGAAAGATTCTATGCTATGGCGTGTTTCGACACGCTATGTTATGCTGTTTTGAGGTGTTTTTAGCTGTTTTTGGGACATGGCATATTTTGACATTTTTGCCTTACTATAGCCTTGCCTTTTCGGTCATTTTTTTCAACATCCCATTTTGGTGTTTTTGGTCCGTTTTTGAAAGATTCTATGCTATGGCGTGTCTCTGCACGCTGTTTCATGCTGTTTTGAGGTGTTTTCAGCTGTTTTTGGGACACGTGATATTTTGACATTTTTGCCTTACTATAGCCTTGCCTTTTCGGTCATTTTTTTCAACATCCCATTTTGGTGTTTTTGGTCCGTTTTTGAAAGATTCTATGCTATGGCGTGTTTCGACACGCTATGTTATGCTGTTTTGAGGTGTTTTTAGCTGTTTTTGGGACATGGCATATTTTGACATTTTTGCCTTACTATAGCCTTGCCTTTTCGGTCATTTTTTTCAACATCCCATTTTGGTGTTTTTGGTCCGTTTTTGAAAGATTCTATGCTAGGGCGTGTCTCGGCACGCTATTTAATGCTGTTTTGAGGTGTTTTTAGCTGTTTTTGGGACATGTCATATTTTGACATTTTTTGCCTTACTATAGCCTTGCTTTTTCGGTCATTTTTTTCAACATCCCATTTTGGTGTTTTTGGTTCGTTTTTGAAAGATTCTATCATATGGCGTGTCTCGGCACGCTATTTAATGCTGTTTTGAGGTGTTTTTAGCTGTTTTTGGGACATGTCATTTTTTGACATTTTTGCCTTACTATAGCCTTGTCTTTTTGGTCATTTTTTTCAACATCCCATTTTGGTGTTTTTGGTCCGTTTTTGAAAGACTCTATGCTATGGCGTGTTTCGACACGCTATGTTATGCTGTTTTGATGTGTTTTCAGCTGTTTTTGGGACATGTCATATTTTGACATTTTTGCCTTACTATAGCCTTGCCTTTTCGGTCATTTTTTTCAACATCCCATTTTGGTGTTTTTGGTCCGTTTTTGAAAGATTCTATGCTATGGCGTGTCTCGGCACGCTATTTTATGCTGTTTTGAGGTGTTTTCAGCTGTTTTTGGGACATGTCATATTTTGACATTTTTGCCTTACTATAGCCTTGCCTTTTCGGTCATTTTTTTCAACATCCCATTTTGGTGTTTTTGGTCCGTTTTTGAAAGATTCTATGCTATGGCGTGTCTCGGCACGCTATTTCATGCTGTTTTGAGGTGTTTTTAGCTGTTTTTGGGACATGTCATTTTTTGACATTTTTGCCTTACTATAGCCTTGCCTTTTCGGTCATTTTTTCAATATCCTGAATTATAGTGTTTTTGGCCGTTTTTGAAAAATTCTATGCTATGGCGTGTGTTGGCACGCAATTTTATGCTGTTTAGAGGTGTTTTCAGTCTTTTTTGGGATATGTCATTTTTTGAAATTTTTACCTTACTATAGCCTTGCCTTTTTGGTCATTTTGTCAATATCCTGTCAAAATATGACATGTCCCAAAAACAGCTGAAAAGGAAGAATACTTTGACTTATTTATACTATTTGGGATGACATCCTGTACTGTGACTACCTTTCACGAGTTTTTTGCATGGAATGGCCCAACTTAGTCAGTAAAATTGCCCCCCGTGACTGTGTGTATCACTGATGCCATCATAGTCTATTGTAAACAGAGCAACAGAGAGAGGGGCTGTGCACAGCTGTACATCGAAATAAGCCAAAGTTGCAGTGAAGTTGCAGTGATTTGAGAAGATTGCATGGATGTCATGAATTCACAGAATTGCCTGAATTTTCGCAAATTGTTAAGTGCATTTTGCAGCAAGTATCAGAAATAGTCAGAAATAGTTCCCCATTACTGTCATTTGGAGTTTAAGGATAATTTTTGAGTTCACATATTTAACTCTGTTACATTTCAGTAGTTCCAACCTAATACTGGATGTACAGTTCAAAATCAAAAATAGAAATAAAAAAATAATGTGTGAAATATTTTGGGTATTTTAAATTTTGTTTTATTAACAATGCATCCCTTTGATAGGATTGTATGTTTCTTCAGGTCATCAATGGCCCCCAAAACATACCGTTCACATTATACAAGGGAAACCACGATTCAGGCAATACAGTCTTGAGGAAAAATATTATACATCACTTTTTTTTTTCTTCTCTGGTTGAGCTTACTCTATGGTACAGACATACAATAAACAGATCCGATCTGACATCACTCAGCTGATCTAAGAATCATCTCTCTATGAGTCCATTTGTGTAGCAGCATTATAGGAAAAACAAGCCAATGGATACAGAGATCCCCCGTTTCCCTGGAAACCTTTTACAAATCCTTTAGTCATCACACCGCTCCCCCCCTCCTCCATCTCAGCCAATGACAGACAGTGATATTGCATTTTTAACAAGCATGAAACAGCTCAAAGTGACATTAAGGCTTTGTCATGCTTGTTGCACATGCAGTGGAAGTGGAGCACAGAGGTAAGAAGGCATAGAGCTGGGGGGCTGCTGGGCTTATGCAGGTTTTGGAGATGTCTTGTGAGTAGAGTTTGGTACTAAATCTGTAATGAATCATTCTAAAGATTAACTTGTACAACAGAGCATCTTTCCAAAAGATCAACCCATCTCCTGATAAGATTACTAATGATGCGATGGCTGAAGAAAAACACCAAAGGTCCTAAGCAAGTAAAGGATGGCATAAACTAGCATTAAATTACATGCTATTCTCCTCATGTATTGTGTAAGGTTGGCATATATAGTGCTTTAGAAAATACAATACTAGTGATGTTTGATTGTCTGAGATACAAGAAATAGAAAAGTAATTGGCTGTCTGTGCTGAAACGAGGCTACAGGTTATAGGAGGTGGTGAGGCAAGAGAAGCAAAAGCACGTTACCTGGCTAGAACAGATCACAAGTCGGGGTGGGACATGAACCAGGGAGGCTCCGGACAGGTTTTTAAAACAGCAGGGCCCTTTTGTTTCATACGGAGAAAAAAACGTGGGGTCAGAGGAATCACTGGGGTAGAGACAACAACATGCCTTATTCATTTCATTACAGAAAAACACCACCTCTGGAAAGAGATAAAATGCTGATAGAACTATTTTTTCTTCTTTTGAACACAATGTGAGTCTTTGTCTTAATGTTCCAGCTTGTCCTTTAGCATTGTGTTGATGCATTATTGAGTGTTGTTCAAAATTGCCGACCCATTTGAAAACAGTATTTGGTTAAACTGCTCCCCCTTTTTCCTGTTTGAAAAAAAAAGTCTGAAACAGCACTGGGCGAGTCCGGTTAAATTTTGTTTACAGATACCAACAGCCTTTTGTTTCCAAGAAAGGCGAGCAATGACCACCTCCTCCTCTTCCTTGGATATAGTACTCTGTTTTAAGCAACAGAAACATGCCAGATGCCTCCCCAACCTTATTTCTTATATTTTCTCAGTCGTTTTTTTTATTTATGTTCGTAAGGTGGCAGGACCGGGGCTGTGCAGGTAACACAAGGGGGGAGGATGATCAGGATTCTGCAGGAGGGTCACCATCCTCTTCAACAGGTTTTGGTTGTTTTGTCAGGATTGCCTCTGCTTCCTCATACATCTGAGAAAAAAGTCAAGGGAAACGTTATACATGGGATGGTAAACACAACAGGCTCTGACACATCAAGCCAACTGTCAGCTGACCGTCAATGTTGGGCCGTCCGTGAGTGTCTATTTTAGTCCCCAGTTTTTAATGGGTGTGCAACACTGTTAGCACTGTGGTCGGCTCTTCTCAGCTTTTTTTCTGCCAATTCAGCATCTTCAATTGGAATGAGAGACGGTGGAGCGAGTCTGTGAATAAAATTTCTCTGTTCTCAGTGCACAGACAAACAACTAAAGTCAAGAGAGCGAGATACCAAAAAAAATACTTTAACTGATTGCAGAAATGGTTTATAATTGTTAAAGTTGTTGTTCCCTGGAGTGCAGTAAATAACCTTTGTTATTTCAACATCGAGTTGTATTGTTAATGGCTAACTTAATTATCTGGATAAATAGCACCATGAATCCATCCTGTCGGTCTTCTTGTTTCTCTTTCTTAATGATGAACACAAACTAGCGCCACCTGCTGGTATGAAGAGTTATTTCCTCTCATGCAGGTGCAGAACGTACATGTTATAGCTGGATGATGGTTGTAGTCTTTTTAGTGTGTTTGAGTGCAACTTTTTGGCTGTGACACAGGCAACATGAGGTGATGCAACAACAGTCAGCCTTCCTTGCCACTAGTTTTTTGATGCTGCTTTGGTGTGTCTGGGCATACAGATGTGGAGTTTCAGAAAATAGTATAATAACAGCGGGGGAAGGGGTGGTGTAATGTCTTACCGGCATGAATTGCACGTCCTGGAAGAGTTCCTGTATAAAACATCTTGAGGTCAGGCGAAACATACAGTGGGCTAAGAGGTGGGAAACCTCAGAGTACAGGCAGATGTCATCAAACGCATAGGGAAACTTCTCCTTTATCCTGTGGGAAAGAGAGAAAATGAGCAGGACTTAAAATAACCCTTTGCAATTCAACATTTATCTCAATAAGTGCACGTAGAATAAAGAGAGAGCTTTACGTCAGTAGTCCTGTTTCGTGGCCTTTGGTTCCTACAGAGGAGCTGAGGTTGATGATGAGGCGGAGCACCTCCTTCCTCAGCAGGACTCGGGAGGCGGGGCCATCTTCTGATATGGCCTTGCCACCTACATGACATGTGAATAAATTGTTTATTTTGTTGTGGAAATGATGTAATATTTAACTTTTGTTGTCATGACAAAACTGCAGACTGTAAGAATTAAACATATTTTTCAGCAGTTTATATAACAAAGGAGTAATTTCACAAATGCAGTGAGTTTTTGTTGTCGTTTAAAACATGACATCTTGATAAAGTCTTAAAAAACACTCATCCCTGCAGGTATGGGTAACTCATGCGCTTACCTATGACAATGTCAGCAGGTGTAGGCGTGCTACAAACTGAGCCTTGTGACACGGCAGCGTCGCTGCAGCCCGACACCCCAGAAAACTTGGACTGAGGCATCACCTCCAGACGATGGCCGCTCTGCCCTCCCCATGATGGGAAGTCGACATAGTCTGAGGAGAAGAAAGATCTGTCGTTATACACTATATATAAAAAGATCCGTCGTTATAGTTTAAGAATGCCCATGTGAATGACTGAAAAACTAAGAGTGTGTGTGTGTGTGTGTGTGTGTGTGTGTGTGTGTGTGTGTGTGTGTGCTCACCTGTCCGAGGGTGTGTGCTGTTGATCTGTGGCTGTGTGGGGTATCCGAGGACGATGGCTCCTACACAGTAGAGGCAGTTTTCTTCAGTGTGTTCCTGCAGTCCCGTCTCCTCTGAACCCACCGTGTGGTTCTGGGCGTCGCCTCGGCACACGATCAGCTCAGAGATGCTGAACTGCTGCTTCAGTGCTGGGAGAGCAGGGCGGTCACCTACAGAGGGCGAAACCATGGTGATCACAAACGCAACAAATCTCAAGATCTTTTTCTTTTACGTTTCGTTGATTTCATTATCATTTAATCACACTGAATTTACCGTCTCCATCGCCAAAGAGGAAGCGTTTCTGCTGAAAGTAGGCGGAGTCTCCAATATGGAACATGTCGTTGATGTCCATGGGCAGCGCTAAGCCAACATAGTCATCACTGCACCCGTAGGTGGCGCTAGAAACCATAGAGCGCACTGAAGAGCAGCGGTGTAGAGTGCTTTGGTTGATGGGACTGAGAAGTTCCTCTTTGTCCAGAGAGGCAAAGCTCAGAGCCTTCAGAAACCTAGGGAGGGCAAGAGGAGAGGTGCGTGAGAGGATCCGGGGGGAGAGACTGGGGCAGAAAAGGATCATGAGGAGTAAGTGAAAAAATAAAAGCACAGAGACACAGACTTAGTGAACAGAGAGTCAGAAGCAAGTCTGAATCATCACAACGGCTCTGCAGCCAATCAGGGCGGCAGCAGAGGACACGAGCATCTAAGGTGTGATATCACGGTCTTAAAGCAACGTCAAGTACCGATCGATAAAACACACTAAAGAACCCAAACATCAGTAGAGCAAAGCTTCACGTGGAAAAACATACCTTGTGAAGCACATTAGATAGGAAAAATAATAATAATTGGTGTCCTTGGAAAAAAAGGTGTTTGAGCTGGTCAGTGTTGGGGCTGCTCAGACTGGAAAAAATCATTATCACGATAATTTTAGTGAATATTGAGGTCATGATTCTTTAACAAGATTAGACATCACTTTAATTGAACTTTAAAATCTATTATTTTTAACAGTGAATTTCCTTTAAGTTCAAATAAAATTCAACTGAAAGAAAAAGAAAAAAGGTAAAAGGAAAAAAAAGAAATTAAATATTAAACACAAAAACTCACACATGTAAACACATATACATACTTAAATAAATACTATAAAATTAAATAAAAAAGTAAAATTAATTTCAATAAATGAGATTTTGCAGTATTGCACCTCCACAACATAATAAAAGTGAAATGTGGCACAATAATTTATGTCAATTATTTATCTTAATTGTCTTGCTGACATTATCATTTGAAGCAAAAATTAAAATTGAAAATAATCTCATTAATTGCACAGCCCTAGTCAGTCTGACCTAAAGTTGTATACAAGTGTACAGTTCCAACAAGTGGACAATAACAATATATATCAAAGGTTTTTTCAAGTCATCCAAAATAAAATAAATGTATTAATCTTTTTATTTACTAATGTGTCGTAGAAGATAATTATTTTCTAATTATGCAAATGTAATCATGAGTAATTGTATGTTGTGATATGATCCAATAATGTCATCGGGACTTTAGAGTCTTTCACTGTCCCCAGTAAGTCTGCGTGTTATGATACTGTCAGAGCGATGACACCTTGCAGATGTTTTGTCTACACTGTTAGGCACAGCTGTGTGACGTGTGAAACACGCTGGTTAAAGTCGAATGACGCTGTTCCTTTAAGTTTTTGGTATGTCTCTGTCCATGCACAGGTGCTGTGCCAAAAGCTTCTCCGATCACATTTACGTAATAAATAATAATAATCAAGTGAGGACAACTGACGCCCACCGAGTTCTTTTCGTTATACAAGTTTACAAATTTTCTCATTAAGTTTATTTAATTATACATCAAGTGTGTGTTATCAGTTATTTAAATAGTTTATTTCACCGTTCATTCGTTAGTCAAGAGTACAAGATTTTCCTCAATGGTACGTCATGAAAAATGTCATCTGATAATGTCTTAAAAAATGTAATTAAAACCATCACAGTATAGTATGTCTTTAAAAAAAAATCATTTAAAAAATCGTAGCATAGTATGTATTAAAAGTGTTACAGGAGATTTTGTCTTCTAGGATGTCATTAAAAACATCACCAGCAATTTGAGCAACATATACATTAAGTATTTACATTAGAAAAGCCTCAATTTACAGTAAAATGGCAATCATGGAAAATCATCCTATAGGATACATTCAAATTATAGTTAATATAATAGTTTGTTCTGATGCAACAACTCTTCAGTAGCATTTTACAGTTGTAGCTGGTCAACTTGGAGCTAGTTTTTCTACTTTGGATAGTCATTTCAATCCAGTAACGCCCCACCTGAGGGTCAGACCTCCTCCAAAGGGTCACAAAAAGAATTTGAAGCAGAAAAGTTGCAGCTGAGGGGCCAAATCTGGCCTTTGACAGGATGCCAGGTGGCCTGCTGACCATTCTCTAACTCACAATGGAGATACACAGATTCACACTGAGATGTTTTTTGGACTTTGAATATAAATAATATGCATAAGTGCATTAAAAAAAATCAAAATACAGCTTATTAAAACACAAACAAAAAAAGTGCCAGGGGAGGATCAACCACATCCCCCGACAGAGATCCCAAATGTCCTAAAATCCTTGAAACATCCATGTGTACATCTGACCTGTGCGTGACTTTGGCGAGCAAATTCAGATTTAAGCGCTCTAAGGGGTTGTGAGATGATTCATGAAAGACAAAATTATAAACTACTCTTTTCAAACTATTAATTTTTCAAACTTTTCTCTACCTTATGCTTTTAATAAAAAGTTGTACTTTTTTACCTCTGTGAAAACTGAGAAATCTCAGGTGGAAATCAATAATTGAAAGAACTGCTGACAAACAACTCACAGCCAGAGATGTGAGGAGGGGCCCCAAATAGACACTGCTTTTTTTTTATTAAGGTGCCACAAGCTGAAAAACTTAGGATCATTTGTATTTCACTCACTTACATGTTTTTCTGCTTTTAAGTTAAGGCTTCTCTTTTGATCTAAAACGAGTAACTGTAGCAGACAGATATATATATTGGAATAAAAAGTACAATTTCCCTTGGAAATGCAGTGAATAAATATTATAACTCACCAGGGAGCGCATAGTCTTTCCAAGCATGTCCACCCATTCATTCTGTTAAGTAATGTCCCCACAGAGCAGAGCAGAGCAGAGCAGTGCAGTGGCTCCTTCACAGTGGCACCATATTTCTGGCCTCCACTTCGTAAATGTCTGGCACCTCTCCCATGGACGACGACACCATTTGGACAGAAGTGCACCCATAACGCTCCATCTCATACCGGATCAGCTGTTTCCAGAAGCCATTATTCGGTCTCACCACGGGTCGACTGGTCCTCACCCACCCGTGGGCCTGCAGGAGAGTCGCTCCGCGGTGCTTCATCAGGTAGACCATGCACAGGGCGGCGGAGCGGCTCACGCCCGCGTTACAGTGCACCAAAGTGCGGCCACCGCGCTCCGCAGTCAGCTGGATTTTATCCGCCACCTCGTCAAAGTGCTCGCAGAGAGGAGACATCGGGGAGTCAGAGAGCGGGATGTGGATGTACTCCACACCGGCAGGAGGAGGGTAGCGGCTCTTGGTCTCAGTGACGTTAATGATGCAGGTTATTTTGCACCGAGTCACCTGGGAGGGATCATGAGCTGCTCTGGCGTTACTGACATAGAGATGCTCGGTGACTCGGCACAGGCCCAACAGACCTGCAAGACCCGACTGATGCATGCGCGGCGTTGACTAGTCCACTTGTCTGACCAAAATATTACTGCAAACTATCTGCACCCGATCCGTGCATGGATGTATAATCAGGAAGTCCGATCCGTGCCGCCTGTTTGATCAGTTCTGCGCATGTGCAAGCAGTCCACCATCTTGGACAGCTACCTACGGCAGCCTCACATGGACAAACAGGTCCTGATGCGCGAATATTGATGTGGAGACAAATTATGCTTGAAAATCGCTGTCCATGCTGAGGTCTCAGGAAAAGACTCTGAAAAGTAAAATTTGTATAAAATATAACTGATTATTGATATATGACAACAGCTTGATTAAAAATATGTTTGCAAGTGCGGAGTTTCACAACAATTATTTAGTATTAATAATTAATTATAATTATACCATAAAGCCTATATAATATCATTATACTAAATATATTTTGGCAGTACATCAGCAACCGCTTGGCCAATTTGGACATTTTATGGGTGATTATGGGGGTTATTGAGGATGTTGAATCCATTTCTGACATTTTCAAAATGTATGTTTTAAACCAGAAGTCTGCATATTCTAACTGCATTTGGGCTGATTTTGATGAATTTTTATTCAATTTAGGCATCCTCCACACTAAATGAAACATGACAATCAATTAATGAATCCGTCAATCAGATTGCCAATATGTCCATGCAGAAAAGGTTTGACTATATGATAGTAGATGTCTTATTTTAATTAAATAGATACAGATATACTTTCCATTGCCTTAGTTGAGTTCTGAACGCTGAAGTTGGGGTACACGGGCTTTTCACCGAATTCACAAGCAGGACCTCCGATTTTGGGTGGCTTTCCATTGTACTTTTTCTCATAGGAGGCCAGAATATCTTGACCTCCTGAACGCAGCATGATGACAAGCAGGTGCCCATCTCATTCTGGATGTGAGCCATGTGAATCCTCTTCTCAGGGTCCGTATGGAGAGGGGATTTCAGGATGCTCACAAAATCTCTCTGGTTTTCCAGCTCAGTGGATCCCTGCATCTTGGTGTCGAGCTGGATTTGAAACTAAATGTTTCAGTTTATCTGCTTTGTCTTTCTGCAACACAGCATACTAGTATTAACACGGTTCCCACAGTCATGGAAAACCTGGAAACGTCCTGAAATTTCACAAAAACATATTCCAGGCCTGGAGAAGTCTTTGAATCAATAACTGGTTGGATTTTACAGCCCTCTAGCAAAAAATCCTGAAATGTTTTTTTAAAAGTATTTCTTTTTAATTGTATTTATTTTTTTGGTATCATAATTTAAATATAACGTTATTGTAACAATAAACATAGTTTTTGGGACATTTTTCCTCCTTTTGGATAATTTTGGAGGGTGGCTGTGGAGGGCAGGCATGAGTGGGTGGAGGAAAGTGGGCATAATTGTAAAGTGAACTGTATAGTCATCTGTCTATTTCTGTGAAATCAAATAAAATACAAAAAAAGAAAAAAAAAGAAATGATGATCTTAATTTAATTTAATTGCAAAATCTTCATATTGTGTACCACTGTGCTGCTCAATGAGAAGCAGAAAAGGAGATTAAATGTGCTATGCTGGTGTGTCTATGTAGGGAAATAACTGTAGTTAACATGCAGATAAAGCATTAGTTATGTTACAGTGTGTCCCTTTAAGTAAACCGATAGCAGAATACTGTAGTGCCTTTTGCTTTGAGGTGGTTGCTGCGTGGAGCTGCTGGTGCCTGCAGGCAGTCCTCGGTTGCCCAGGAAACACAGATGGTGGATGAAGGGCGCGCATACAAAAGACCATAAACCTGTGGCAGCAGCTGGAGACCGAGACCGCTGATTAATTCAGGTCTGTGCTTAGTCAAAGGCGTCTCTGTTCTCTCTTAATACCTCCCATCCATTTTCTTTGTCCCGGGGCTTCCGTCCTCCACTTTATCCCGTTTCCCCGGACTGCTCTCCCGTCAGTGCGCAGCTGTTGTTGGCACTCCCACATCTGCTTGTCTCGGATCGGCAGCCATGTAGACGACGCTCCGCCGCAGCTCGTGTTAGTGCGTAGCGTGGAGGTCCAGGGGGCGAGCAGCCTTTTACTGCGGGCTAATCGCAGCACTCACACGGCGTGAATTTGCAGGGTCGGCGGCTGCCCTGGGCATGGAGGAAGAAGAGGAAGAAAAAGAAGAAGAAGTGATGTTTTTGCACCGTTTGATGCTGCGGGACAGGTGCATGTGGAACCTGGACATCACTGGTAGGAGAAAAAAAACACTTCACCTCCTATTGTTTTGTTCTGTTTTTACATTTTTTTTCTAATTAAACTAGTCTAATCGGATTTATCTGTTGTTAAATAAGATAAACATGGACTCAATGAATTTCCTGCAGAGGAGGGCCTAGTCTGTCTTCCCTAAACCTGACATCCTTTCAGGGTTTATGAATATTGATATATGCTTATTTATAGAAAAGCTATTTCTGGTGGACACATGGTAGATTAGATGATTGGTTTAATCTCGGACGATATGTTGCTGGCAGTGTTACAGTATAATGTATAGCCCAAACCAGATAGACAATATCTATAGCATGAGCTGCATGCAATATACCATGTTTTTTTTGTATAGCTTGCATAGGTAGGCAATTGATTTTTTTTTTCGAGGCGGGGCACAGGGGACGTCACCCTCAATATTAAGAACATGTGCATTTGCCCCCTCCCCTCAATTAAAAACATAACAGCAGCACAGCACCTTCATTTTAACAAAACTGAAGACATTTAGCCTACACCACAAATTGATGCAGCCAATGCACAAAATGGTGCGTAAAAATTCACCAGAACACAGGAAATTAACTGTTTGATGCTCAAAATTTTCTGGCCTGTTTAAAAATTAAGGAGGACACGCTCCCTTTTATGCTAAAAACCCACGCCCTTGACTGCATGGACAACAGAAATGTCAAACCAGTTCTTAACCCTTAACCCCCTAGCTATGGTCTGAAGTTCTAATTTAATACATTTCTTTAGATTTTCCTGGGCAAAGTAGGACATCAAATACAAAAATGCAATGCAAAAACATACTGGATCATCTACTGTAACATCAATTCATAGATATTTATGATCAGCTGTAAACATACCCATTCAGTATGCTTTTATTTTGTAGGTAACCTTGTGGTTGGAGGATTCATCCACAGAGCTGCCGACATGTCACCAGTCAGGAAACTGGGAGGAT
Source organism: Plectropomus leopardus (assembly GCF_026936395.1). Taxonomy (NCBI): domain Eukaryota; kingdom Metazoa; phylum Chordata; class Actinopteri; order Perciformes; family Serranidae; genus Plectropomus; species Plectropomus leopardus. The sequence goes on from NC_142179.1 coordinate 26,286,089, forward strand.
CCAAATGGAAACCAACAGCAGGACAGGTTATGTGTACAGGCTGGATTATATTTACCAAAAATCATGAGGGAGGATAGTGTTTCACAGCACATAACATCAGATGGATAATTGAACAGCACTACTCAGTTAGATAACATGTCTTTTAACAGTGGGTGTGTTTCAGTCTCATTTGTGTAAGACTAAATAAAGCAGCAACAACGAGCAATCCCTTGGGTGTCTTAGGAGGTCAGTTGGGTTGCGTCCCACTTTTCTGCTGCTTTGTGTTGTGTGTTCCTCTCCAGTTACACTGATGAAAAAACCTGGGCTCGCGCTGGACCTCACGAGCTGCACGACTCCATCGCCCTCCGCTGTGTGCTGCCTCACACAACGGTACTGGATCTGTCTGTAGATTTACACCGCTGTGACTTTTATCCCCCCTCATATTCACTTTACACTCCACCCTGTGACTTGTTATATAGGTCTAGATGAATATAAACTGCAGAGCCAATTTTTACGGACTCTTATCTCGCTTTTTGCCACAGGATGTGTCCCTGCGTATGTGTGTGCGTTAAGCCTCTGTGCCGGCTGAGAGTGCAGATAAATGAGGAGCAGATAGAACATGGGAGATTAGTTATGTGTTAAATCGCTGCCATATTTTCCGCTATATGCTGCTGCCCTTTTCCAGGATTATGGTTAAGAGAGGAGATAAACCTGTGAGTGGAAACCGTGACCAAATCAGATTTAGCATGATCAGCTTTTCAGATTCATTATTCAACATTATGCAGGATAATCCTGGAAAGTAAATGTTTGCACAAAAAATACCCAGAGTATGACGTGTAAAAGAGTTCAACTAAAAATGATGTTCACCTCTCTGTTTCCTCCTCTTTATTTTCTTTTTTTAACAGCTGTCGTGTCCTTTCTCCTGCAGCGATCGATGCATGGTGCCATCGCTGCTGTCCTGTACCTTCAGAAGGAGAGGATCCATGTCCAAGTGTTCCCCCACTGGGAGACGACTTCTGCCGCTCCTGTGTATCAATGAAAAAGGGCTTTGAAGAGTTCAAAATGCCACCGCAGCTTTGTAGTCAGTGTCAGCATGATCTGATTTAACAGGAAGGTATTTCACGGCTGGTGTTTTGGGTCCAGAATAGTCTGCTGTAGCGCTCTTTCCTGTTTCCCTCAAATGTGCGGTAATACTAATATAGCTTTGTCCACCCCCACTCTCATGTTTTTTTTTTTTCTTTTTGGCTGATCATAAACACTGCAGCCATCGAACAACCTCTCATCCTTATTTTCATCAGCCGCCGTGTGCAGTAACCTCTTCGCTCTGTTACCTTGGTTACCTTGTCTTTCACACTTTGGCCACTTCTCCCTTTATAAGACACTTTAAAATCACTAGTGTTTTTTTTTTTTTCAATGTGTGTTAACTTCTCACCAAACTAAGCATCTATCTGCCAGATTCAAAACTGGAAAGCTTTAGTTTTTCAAGCCTGTTAAAAAAAATCTGCTTTAGTGTGTGAGAGTTTTCTCACATTATGACAATGTGTAATTCTCACAGTATGTTCATTGTTTGTCTTGAAACGTCTCAATTTGGGTGTGAAGCCGACTAATTTTTACAGTACAAACTCTGTATTTTTACTGTAGCGTGTGGGCGTGTGAGTGTCTGCGTGAGTGCATGTGTTTGTGTGCATGTGCTCTATTTGGTGTGCGTGTTTGTTCCTCTGCATGTGTCCGTCTGACAAAACACATTCGTAATGGGCCTGAAGCTACTAGCTGCTTTCAGTGGTTTTTCTCATTGCTGCACAGATTCTTTTCTTTTAAAAAAATGCCTGAATCTCTTCTTTTAGCACTCTGGATGTACCAGACAAAAGGATAAAAACCATATTTACAAATGATTCTTAGCATTTGTTACGGCTCTAATTGAAGTACCAGTTAGGTGGGGGTTCTTGTGATTCAGATAATCACAAGAATGTCGCTGGAAATTAATGGTGTGTAGTTTTCTAAATGGTGCCTGCTAGTGTTAATTAAACTGTCCTGATGCCTACAGCCCCATCATCTGATACTTCAGCAAATTACAGCAAATGCTAATAATTATGTGCAAATAGCTTTTTACCCAGGTCTGGATTCTACTAACAGTATCTCACTAATATCTAACAATACTAATGTCTGCTAACAGTCGGATGATTACTAACCTGTACTCTGAATGCTGATGGCTGGCCTTGATCTTTCTAACCCACTGACTAACCCCTCTGCTTTATGCCCGCAGTCTGACGCACACACTCCTCTCTCACGATCCTGCAATCCTTCTTCTAGAAATCACAGACAAAGATGAATTATTAAAGAAGAAAATCAATGAAAGCTGTTAAAGTGAGCATGTCAAGAAGGGTTTCAGGACTTGGGAAGGGAAATGTTATTAACCACTAGATGAAAAGAGGAGCAGAAAGAGCTGCTGATATCAAACTGGGTTGACCACATACTTTAGAAGAAGCCTCGCAAAAATGATTTGATCCCAAAATGTCTCACGCCGCTGTTCCACACTTTGCAGGCTAAATTCACATCTTTAGAGGTCGTCTTTCTGTCTCTGCCTGTGTGGTCAACCCTCGCAGGTGAGTGCCTGGCTTGTTGTCACCACAGGCCACGCAAACCTTCACTACTAACTTACTATGGTGTTGATACTAACAGTGGTGAGGCTGTAAAGGCCCGCCTGTTGCTCCTACTAACATCCGTGTTCTTTCTGACTGAAACTTCCTGGTGTTTGTAATCAAATTATTCCGTCTCTTTGTTAGTCTGTAATTAAATCAGAGCATGCCTCTTGGTACTGGGGATGTTTATTAAATGACATTACATGGAGGCTTTTACCCAAAACATCTTCTAGTGCCATGAGTGTATGCTTTTTATCAGTGGGAACAAAGCTCTAACCGTGTTAGTGACGTGCTCGACCCAAATCCTGATAAACAAGTTCTGTTCTCTCAACAAGCTACTAACATCTCCTAAAGTTAAATAACCAGGTACTAACCAAAGAGCTTTTATTAGCTCACTGCAAACTAACAAACTAACCTACTAATAAACTAATAACCTAACAAAAACTAACTAAAATCACTAACTTTGTGCTGAGTGGCAGAATATGTAAAGCATCCTGTTTTGGAGGCGTGGCATCACTGACAGAAACACGTTTTCAAGAGTTACTGATCTAATGTGCCTGTTTGTGTGTGTGTGTGTGTGTGTGTGTGTGTGTGTGTGTGTGAGAGAGAGAGAGAGGGAGAGAGAGAGAGAGGGATAAGAACAGCGTGTGCGTGTTTGTTCTCTCAAAAATAATTTTAAGGAATAGTCTACCCCCAAAGTGATAATTTATATGCGTTACTCAGCCTGTGTTACATTGAATTCATGGGGAAAACTGCTTTTCTTGCATGCCTCCACAGTGCATGAAGAATCAAAAAACAGAGAAAATTCTTGATAAACTGAAGTCATAGAGGGCCATGCTTGCTCAGGCGCACTACCTCTCCATACACGAGCCTATTGATGTGGAAGGTTTTTGAACTGTACGGCTTTAGTTTAAATGCATGTGTCTGGGAAATACTGAGCATACGACTGGATACATGAGATTGTGTGAGAAATTTTTGAACTCATGTTTTGTTATAGTTTTTGTGTTCTTAAACGTAGCCCCCATTTACTTCAATATAATAAAAACAAATTTCCCATTTTTGGATTCTTCGAAGGCATGCGAGAAAAGCAGAGTTTTCGTCATAAGTTCCATGTAGCACAGGGTGAGGATTTGAAATACAAAAGATCATTTTGGGGGTGTTGCTTTAACATACCAATTGAGGTTACATTAATTAGAACAGTTTTAGTCAAATATATCCACAATTGCTCTTTTAGCTGTGCATCAAGATACTAAACTTTAGACCTCTCAAAAAATTAACTGTGATGAACAATAAAGCATGTAAAGAGAAATAAATTCAATGTACACTACTATTTTTGTACTTAATAGCTGATATACCAGCTGACTTTACTACATACTTTTGTAATAATCAATTTTCGCATAAAAAATAAAACGGCTTTATGGTATTGTCTCCTTTGTCATCCATTTAAATAAAAAACTGCACACACACACACACACACACACACACA